>NC_134982.1:78823540-79128478 GCF_965638725.1 Aptenodytes patagonicus | reverse complement strand
AATTCAAAAGCAGACTGTATGCAAACTGTAGCTGAATAAATTGTTATTTAAGTTGTCTGTATATTTGTTATGCTTGAGATGAATTCGTACTGTGACATGGAGGAAATTGTGTACCTTATTGTTTTTACCTCACTCTCCTGAGATGCAGAATGCTCTTTTGTATTTGCTTCTGTGCCTGTTTGAGAATGAAACTAGGAATATGTTCAGCAATAGTTTTTTGCGTCCAGTTATAACATTTGTTTTGGAAAGACATGGGTGACTGTACACTGAGCGGTGATTGCTTGCATACCTTTTACGTTTTAATGGAATAATGAATGCTGGACTTCTCAGGCATTCAAAGGACATGGGAAAAGTCCTTTAGTGCATGCGAGTGTTTAAAAGGACCTCTACTTTAATGTTCGACCATTCATAATAATGCATGTCTCTTTTCAGTATTTATGTTTGAAATGTCGAGATTAAGGTTTTTCAGTGTTAAGCTCTCCAGATTTCTCTTAGTTTGCTTCCTTTTACTGGAGGCAGGGGCACAAAATCCTTCAGCTCCCTTGGAAAACCAGGAGCTGTCACATTTTCAGCATCCTCCTTGAGTTATGATAGTACTGAAGCAGCAACTGACAAATCCCTTGACATGCAAGGTCTAGTGATTTCCATCAAAGAGAGGCAGCACTCAGACCTAGCTCCAATCAGTTCATTCTTGGATGACTGGATTTCATCAGTTTCTGGAGGATCCTTTTGATTTTTAGGGGTTTTTTTTAAAGTGTATGCATACATTTGGGACATTATTACATTGATTAGAAAGAACATACTAAATTACCAAGACGTACCCACTGCAGTTTGTAAACTCTGCAAGCAAAAATTCAGTGTTTCAGTGAACTTGTTTACTTGGTTTGTTAAGCTCCTCTCTCTTCTTTACAGATGGGATTAAAATGGACTAAGAGAGGCAGAAAAGACCACAAGTGGATAAAACCCAGCACGCTAGTGATGTTCAGGAGCCTTCCTGAGCAACACCAGCCTTGCTTGGGCTGCCCTGCAACCATTGCATGGAAGGGAAGGACAGGCTGCAGAGGAGAGGTAGAGCTTTGCTGTGGTGTCTGCTAAACCACTGCAAAAAGCTGAGCAGACCCAAGGATGTAACGTACCCTGAGGTCCACAAGTCCCTGGTTCTCTGGCGATCAGAGGTATCTGCAGTTTGTTTTTCTCACCTCAACTGCCTCTTGTCCTCCTTTCCCCACTTTCGGTGCTCTTTTTCAAAGGAATGGTTGGAAAATGCATGCAGCAAGGGTCTTTAGAGGTCACCTTCTGCTGCCACCTGCCAAAAGCAGGGCCAAAACTGGCAGGAGACACTGGGCCCCGTGCAGTTCGCTTTGGGCTCTCATGCAAGATAGAGATGTCGACAGCCATCCCCAGGAAAACTGTTCCCCAGTCAGATCACTTTCCCTAAACTCACGGGCCAGACCCACAGGTCCTGTCCCAGCAGGGAGCCCACCAGCCTGCCGGCCAGCCCCGTGGCACTCTGTGCAGGAGCACCATGCTGCACAGGACCGGCATCACCCCAAGGCAGACCCTGTGGGCACCACATCCCATCTGGGGCCCTCAACAGGAGAGGCGTTAACAAAACGGAGGGGCTGAGGGGAGGCCACCCAGACGGCAGGACTGGAGCCCTTGCCCTGTGAGGAGGGGCCGACTCCTTTGCGGGGGTAACTGTCTTTGGTTTTCTTTTTCTCTCTCTTTTTTCTTTTTTTTTTGCCATGCTTGTTTTTTTTGGAAGGCCATGAACAGCAGATCTCTCCCCAACAATGCACCCCTCCCACACATGCTTGGAAAGGCTCTGGAGAGACAAGATGCCAACATGGGTTGATGGCTTTGCAGTTTCTACAGGTGTGCAACCTGGGCTCAAAAAACAGCTCAACCCAACCCAGCCATCATTGTACTTTCTTTCAGAGCTAGTGCTGATAGGATTCAACTTAGAAGATGACACTTCCCTACCAAAGCCCTCTTGGTACTGTAATTGTGGGATTTTAGGAGGACATGAGTGCACAGGGTATATGCAAAGAGGTAACATTTAAGCACATGCCTCTTGTCCACATCTGCACCTTCCCAAGCTCATGTTCCTTTTCTCTTCTGCTCTGGTGATATTTCTGCAGTTCTTCTCTCACTCCACCTTTGTCCTGGAGTAGAGATGTTGTACAAAATGTTGGAAGTATCTCTGGTCCTGCCACCCCTACTCAAAGACAACCTTTTGGTAGAAAACTTGTCTGTGCGGTGCTTCACAACCTGCCCATTGTCCATGGGAAGTGAAGAGGCAGGTGCTGATCTCTTCTCCCGGGTATCCTGTGACAGGACGCGTGGGAATGGTTCAAAGCTGCATCAGGGGAGGTTCAGACTTGACATTAGGAAGCACTTCTTTACCAAGAGGGTGGTCAAAGACTAGAACAGGCTTCCTAGAGAGGCGGTCAATGCCCCCTGCCTGTCAGTGTTCAAGAGGGATTTCAACAACGCCCTTAATAACATGTTTAAACTTTTGGTCAGCCCTGAAGGGGTCAGGCAGATGGCCTAGATGATCGTTTCAGGTCCCTTCTAACAGAAATATTCTATTCTATTCTATTCTATTCTATTCTATTCTATTCTATTCTATTCTATTCTATTCTAATTCATTGCCAGACTGTTTGCATGGAGGTGCTCAGATCATTTGTTTTCCCCAGGCATCACAGTATAGCAATCAAAAGAAAGACGAGCATTTGTGTTTCATCTGACCTCACCTTCTTCCTCCTGGAGAAAGACAGGTTGACGATGGAGATGGTAAGTCTGCAAAACAAGCATGGCTTGTCTGTTGTGATGGTAAGCAGAAGTCAATCAGACAATGACAAATTTGTTTCAGTGTGTCAGCAGTAGAGCGAGGTGCAGCTGGGAGCAGGAGGCAACAAGCTCTGGAAGAGAAGGCTGTGAGTTTGCCTGGTCCCCTCTTCTCTGGCTCTCACATCATCTCCCTGTGCTTTTGCTTCCCCCTTTTACACTGCTGGCTGTGGGAGCATGAATGCTTTTTTACAGCATGCCTCATAGCCCTTGTACAGCAGGGACTTGGACGGGCCTTCCAAGTGTTATTATAATACATGCAACTGAAGCGATTCCTGAACACTGGTATTAGCGACACAACTGACTTCTTTTTGTGACCATGAGATTTTCCTCATAGTATCTCTGTTGGCGTGAACGATAAGCTGATGGTGTACTGAACTCAGGGGAACATGGTGGCTGATTACTTTGTAAACTGTTGCGAAGTCTTTGGAAATAAGGATTAAACGAATCAGACCGGAAAAATTCTCTACTCCGCTTGCCTAAGGTGAGTAATTTTCATGGATGTGAGTAAAACACATTTTTTCACATTATCAGTACAATAGAAGGTGGATTAATGGTTTTGTTCTGGGCATATGGTGGGGCTTTTTGTAAAAATTTTCCCAAATAACTTTCTCAGGCTGCTATTCAACTGCAAAGAAATACTTGTAATCATCCTCATTATCATTATTATTATTACACCACCAGCATTACCATCACAATTATCCATCAAAACATCCAAAAGCTCAATTGTAGAAGATCCCAAAGGACATGCCGGAAAGAAAAATCCAATTTCCAATCATCCTGTTGGAGCTAAAATACTCCCATTATTAGCGGGCCTGTTCTACAACATCTGAGAGACCGAACTCTTGTGAGAGATACTGTCAGATAAATGCTGGCGCAGCTCTTTGGGGCTTTCAAATGGGAAAAGCGAAGATGGCAGGTGTAGAAGGGCCAAACCAAACAGACCAAAACCAAATCTACACACTAGTATCGCTGAAGGACACAGATTACTGGCTAATGCTGTAGGTAACTGCTAGGGACAAATAATCTGTTCTTTGTTGAAGAATCAAAGCTCTGTGCTCACACAGCGTGTGTACCTGTCAAGCAGAGAGAGTCTGAGTGGGCTTACTCCAAAGCCAAGCAGAATGTTCTTTGAAGACCTCTTTGCTTTCGTACAGTGAGACATCAGGGAAAAGAGGTGCTTTTAAAAGCCACTGCTGCTGTGGGGATGCCCTTGAAGTATTTCTGGGCAGCAAACACTGAATTTGTGCAGAAGAACCTGGTTATCACCACATTTTCTCACTGAGTTCCACATCAGGACTGTTCAAAGAGGCATCCAGAAGTCTCATTGACCCACCAGATATTTGGAGAGTTTGTTCCTTTCTACGTTTGGTAACATTTATAGCGCTGGGAGAAGAGGACGGGCTTTTTTAATTCTACATTATTTGTTATATTTCTTTATGACAAACCCGGGGACATAACTCTGCTCTCGTCTGCTCTTTCTCCCTGCTTCTAACGCTGTTTTGTGATTGACTTCTTTCTGCGGTAAGAGATGTCTAAGGCCAGTCTAACTCTGGAGTCATTGCTATTGATTTCAGAGGCTTTTGTGTGGATTTACCTTCAGGTGCCATCAAAGTGTGTCTCCTGTCATTATCCTTGATGTGTAAACGTCTCATGCCTTTGCTTTCTGCCTAATTGGGCTCTTCACAGCAAGAAGCCATACTCGTACTAATGGAGAAATCCACCAATAAGGGGAGCATCCTCTAACGTCAATGATTATTTAAAACTAAGTCTTAGCAATCCTCATTATCGTTACCGAGTTATTTCCTCAGCCACTGAGTTACTCTCTGTGCATGTACAGCTGGTGAGTGCTAATCTGCTTGTCGGTAAGACCATAGACATGTTCCCTGAAGTGATCAAAATCTTCCAGCATCCCCTGATTTCTCATTGTTAAAAGCAGACTAAACTTCTCTTTCTGTACGGCTCAGTGGAGGAGCACTCCTCCAGGGGTGAAATGAAACCAGGAGTTGAACACAGGCCCTAAATGAGACAGATGCAAAGACTTCCTCTCACATACCTCCCCTTGACTTCCATGGTTGTCAAATCAAGTTCCAGAAAAGCGAAGTTACGGTGTGTGCATGCTGAGTATGCTGCTGATCTTGACCAAGCGAGTAAGTGGCGTGAGACACGAGGGGAAGTGGCGACTCATCTCAGCTTAGGAAGGAAATACTCCGGTTACCTGACAGTAGCAGCTCTCAGAAGGTTTATTATTTGTATCAAAAAATCCATGTTACAAACCTCAGGGCAAGATCTTGCATAAGCGTAAGGTGATTCGTCATTGCAATACTTCTAAGCAGATCGATTTGACCCACTCACGCCTTCTCCCCCACCTACTGACAAGAACCAGGACGCACGTGCAAGTGGTCTGTTCAGCATCACTGGTGTGCAACACAGCAATTTTAAGCAATTCAGCTGCCTTGTGCATCTGTGGTTCGAGTTTCTTAGCATTACAGGCTGTTTTGTTTGTGGGCTAACAGGAAAAGGAGTGACCTAGGGGGTATGCTGTAGCCTTATTGCCACCCTCCTGTTTCAAGATGCAGAGTCCTCTGCTGATGAGTCAGACTTTTTCACGGTGAGGGTGACCAGGCAGTGGCACAGGTTGCCCAGAGAGCTGGTGGAGTCTCCCTCCTTGGAGATACTCAAAAGCCATTCGGACATGGTCCTGGGCGACCAGCTCTAGGTGGCCCTGCTTGAGCAGGGGGATTGGACCAGATGACCTCCAGAGGTTCCTTCCAGCAACAACCACTCTGTCATTCTATCAGGAGTCCAGATCCTATTACTGGTTTGGCGGCTGTTCTCCACAGTAAGTAATTTCTGTGCTGCAGTAAACTGGAAATACCAGTTATTTCCTTTGTCAACGCCATGGCTGAAAAGTAATATGCACATTACAGATAATTTAAAAGACACTGAACTAACCCCCTAAGCCTAGATGCAGAAAGTAACTTCAGCGAGTGCATAACCTGAAGTACTAAAGCAGTCCAGAAGAAACCGTGTGGGTAGTGAACACTCATCCTTCTTGAACTGAGGAAGCATTTAAAAACTGCAACTGTGCAATAGCAAAGAAAGCCCTTGCTTTAATTTTTATGATGTCTAGTACAGCTTTCTACCATAGACACCTACTTTTCTGCCAACAAAACCGTAAGGATTTCAGTCCACAAACTAGTAAGCCCTACCAGGTTAGCCCAGTGCTACATCTGCCCTAGTCCTCTGTTTCTAACAGTAGCAGAAGGGGAAGCTGTTTAGGCACAGCATGTGACCCTGCCCACTATCTGCAGCCCATTACCCTTTGGTTCCCCAGGACCCCATAGCTGTTGAAGCGGCAAAGAGGAAATACATGCTTGCCAAGCCTTTCGGTACCTGTTTATAGACCTGTTGCCTGTCAATTTGCCTAATCCTTCTTTGGATCGGCTGCTCCTCCCTGCCTTCACAGCCTCCCGGGATAACAGCTTCCAGAAGGTTGATACCCCCTGTGCAAAGTAGTATTTTCCCTTTAGCTGTTTCAAAGTGATCTCCTGGTGGTTTCATCAGGCTCCCCCTTCTTCCCAGATCGCACTGAGTGGCGGAGTTCGGTGTTTACCTGGCCCACGGCCCTTTCCCCCCTTTCTTGAACAGGAATACCAGAATACCCGAATGTGGCGTTTATTTGGCCTGCCCTCCCTGCTCCATAGTTAAAATCAGTTGTACGTCTCTTCTTGTTAGAGAACAGCCCTTGTAATGACACCTCTTCAATTTACATGCATGTAATGCACCACTCCAGACCGAATCCTGTATGGCCTCTTCTCCTGCGGGCTCTAGGACTAGTTGTCTTAGGCAGCAGTCATTTATTGCGCCCAAAGGTGTTCTCTCTCCACTTCATTCTTGAGAAGTCATTGACCCAGTAGTCGGAATCCCCCTATTACTGCCTGTCCAAAATTCACAGCTTCGCGAATCCTACTTACCACTCCTTGACCACTCTCTCCTTCCGGAGCAAGGAGGTCAGCGCCACAACCCGAAAAAGACGTTTTTGTTGTCGGTCTGTGCTTTCCACCCTCGTGGCCTGTGATGCTTTTCTTTTCCGTAATGCTTTGATGCTGGCGCTGCTTTCAGAGTCTGTCACGCAGAGTGCCGTTCTGCCCCCTGAACACCTTACCGCGTCGTTCCTATGAAACTGGCAGCCAGGTAACATTGAATCCCATTGGTCCTCCATAGCCCAGCTCTCTGAGATGCCCATTGTGTCAGGGAGCTCCCTGAAGGCAACCATTTCAGCCCCCGAACTTGGGTTTTTTTCCAGGCTTCATGCATGGGAGTGCCAGCACCTGTAAGTTTTGCCCTTACTCCAACACTTAATTTCGCATGTGCCAGTCAACTGACACGAGCAGTCTAATTTGTTTTCCTTATTTCTTAGAATCATAGAATCATAGAATCATTGAGGTTGGAAAAGACCTCTAAGATCATCGAGTCCAACCGTCGACCCAACACCACCATGCCCACTAAACCATGTCCCTAAGCGCCTCATCTACACGTCTTTTAAATACCTCCAGGGATGGGGACTCCACCACTTCCCTGGGCAGCCTGTTCCAATGTTTCACCACTCTTTCAGGAAAGACATTTTTCCTTACATCCAATCTAAAGCTCCCCTGCCGCAACTTGAGGCCATTTCCTCTCGTCCTATCACTTGTTACTTGGGAGAAGAGACCCACACCCACCTCGCTACAACCTCCTTTCAGGTAGTTGTAGAGAGCGATGAGGTCTCCCCTCAGCCTCCTTTTCTCCAGGCTAAACAACCCCAGTTCCCTCAGCCGCTCCTCATAAGACTTGTTCTCCAGACCCCTCACCAGCCTCGTTGCCCTTCTCTGGACACGCTCCAGCACCTCAACGTCCTTCTTGTAGTGAGGGGCCCAAAACTGAACACAGTATTTGAGGTGAAATTCTTGCGATTGTTCTTTTCATTTCCCTTCTGGTATTCCCCCAGGGGCATTGAACCCTAGCTGTATCCGCTTTTTAGGTCACATCAGTCTGAACCGGGTGCTCTTCTGCGCCTGTGTGCTTTCCCCCCGCTTCTGCTTTAAATATTCCTCCAGGAGCCTTGGGATTTTCAGTGCCAGAAGCCTCACTTCCTTACGATCCAAGTGCAGCCTTCTCTTCTTGCTCAGGCTCCTCTTGTCCCAGAAGGATTCCTCGTGCTTCACGGATCTAAGTCCTTCCTCTCTACATCTCGTTCGGGCACCGAGACTCTGAATTTCTGCATATCCCTGGCTTCACATGTGGAATTGAGATCGTGTTTCACGGAATGCAAGGTCTTGATCCTCGGCCACCTGCCTGACAGCCAAAACTTGGCCTCTTCCATCTGCAGGCCACCACCTGCATCAATGGTACAGACATGGACCGAAATAACAAGCTCTGACCTAGATGTTGCCTCACGTCTAGATGTTGCATGATGCCTGCTTGCCTTTGTGCCCAGCAGCAGGTTGTCATTTAATTTCACAAGCCCAGGTACTCAGGCCTGATAAGAGAATTTCCTGCCAGCACCAGCTGCTTCTTGCTGTCCTTTACACTCCCTGCTGCCTCCAAGGCGCGCTGTGATCCCAGCTGTAGGATGGGTCTCATCGAGGAAATTCGGGCAGTCCGAGGAGGGCATAATTTGCAGAGGACTCCCGCAGTAAAAGTGGGACTGCCCTGCAAGTCCCCTGGAGGTCTCTCCATTTCTCTCAGCTGCTGCCATTTGGAGAACTCTCCAACTGAGAGAACAAACGTGTCCCCTCCGCGCCAGCAGATCCTTGCACCACAGCCACCGATAGGAAACTGCCCCTGGTAAAGCAATCGTGAACTTTGCATCCTGCGTAGTAACTCCTGTAACGCTGGCCTTCGGGGGGATTTCTACCTCCTTGTGTGCCTTAACGTGCTCTTTGGGGGAATCTTACGTTAACTGAACTCCTCCAGTTCTGCTAATTCAACTAATTGAACTTCTGCAGTTCTGTCGGTTCAGCTCTGCACCTTCCCCAGTGCAAACGGCCACAGCAGTTTCCCCGTTTGCTGTTCCCCATGTTGCGCAGCTACTGCTCTTTACCTCTGCCTGGGCCTGGGCACGATCTGGCCATGCAAGCTAAACGCTGCCCACGCTTGCTTGCACTCTTTGTCCTCCCAGCCACCCTACACAAAACTGCCACACAGACTGTCCTGTTCGCTGCCCCTTCATCTCTACGTCGTCGAATGACACTAAAGGCAATCTCCTTTGGCTACACACTTGGAAACACATCATCTTCCGTTTGGGCTTTGAGAGGGTGACAGATCTCGACAGAGGACAGGAAGAAGTTCATCGTGAGTGTTTGTAGGACACCTGGTTTTCAAAAAGGTTTGGTGCTTTTTTGGAGGCCTTCAGCCGTGCATTCGGGCTGACTGTTCTTCCCTTACTCCTTGCTGTTCCGGATACCCCCATTACCTGGCCTTTTCCTGCTGAGCCCGTACCCCTCCATGCCAATGGTCTGATGTGGCCGTAGGCAAAGTGCTGTATAAGGAGGCTGTAGATGAGACAGAACAAAGAGAACGTGGCTTCGGCAGGAATCAGACGGTTCCCTTTCTGCTCGTTTTCTTAAAAGCTCGTTTTTAAAAGGGGAAATAGGCCTTTTTTAGCCTTCTGCTCTCTCGACGCAGAGTCTGAGATCTATTGAATGACTAGGGTTTGCTCCACTGAACTGAAGACGCAGCATCACTGATACTGTTGTTTCTCCAGGTTTCTCGTATCCTCCCATTGGCTTCAGGTTCCAGCTATCCCACCACCTGTGGCATTACCAGAGTCTCCTCTCCACCCTCTGGGAACGATTGCCTCCTGCAGGACAACAAGGTGATGTGTAAGGGGGTATCATTACCAGGGTCCCGGAGGTTTTAACTCTCACACATTTCCTTCTGCTACCTCTACCTCTGCCTGCTATTCCCCCTCGCTAGACATCAGACAGACACCCACATCCACTACCCAGTCAGTCAGACGCTTCTGAGACTCTTTGTTGCGTCTGTTAAGAGAGTCATGACTTTCTCGTTGAAGAGAACGACGTTCCACTTACAGGGCACCGAGGGACTTGGCTCTCGTTGTTAATGCCTTGCCTTTGTGGAAGGGCTCAGATCAAAACCATTCTCTTTCCCTGGAAATCAGGTGGGCTAGCAGCATGCTACGAGTTCTCAGCCTTGTAAAAAGAAACGCTGAGGAGCAATACAGCCACGCCATCTGGCAAGCACGGGTTGTAGGAGGTGGAGCAAAAAGGATAGGATCTCTCTGTAATGAAGCCTGAATGCGTTGCGTTAAACACTCACCCTCGCTACTCCGCCTCCTGAAGGGGAAGATGCTGCCCTACAAGACAGCTGGGGGGAAGGGAGTCTAGGTGCAGTCTCTGTTCAGCCACTGTTTCCCTCCGTGCACTTGGCCTTACGACAACCGCAAGGCTTCAAAGCAAGATGGTGCTGACTTCCGTTGATGAAAATGAAGCCCCTGAATAACTGTGTGTGTTCACTTCTCAAATGCTGCATTTTTCTTCCTGCCTGCACAGTGGGTACGAGGAGCGTGCCTGCTTCACATCCTTTATTTCATCCCAGTTAGGCTGCACGTTCTTTAAGGCTGGCTTTCTCTTTCTTCCTCCATGGGTATATACAGAAAAGTGCAAAGCAAGAATCTCTCAACAGAAGTCTCACAGCCCAGCCACAGGGCAGGCAAAAGTGAGGGCACCGTAGGTTGCAAACACCCAAGGCAACTTCAACATATACACCAGTCCGGAGGGGGAAGGGCAAGGGAGCTCAAGTGGAGCTTGAAGTCAGAGGTGCGTAAAAACTCTCTGGGATCCTCTCTTTACTCAGAGTGCCTGGTAGAGCACAGGAAGCATTATTTCTTGGTCCAGAAAGTATCAAGATGTACGCAAAGTACCCGGCTACTCAGCCCCGGGAGTTTGCTGTTAGGTTGTGTTATCTCAAAAATCTGGGTGCATCAGTCATTTAGTAACAATTTTTGTTCTTGCAAGTCTCTCGATGTTGGCAGAAAAATCAGTAGCTCCCTCTTTGCATCCACTGGCTGTACTGCATTAATAATGTTAGAGACCAAGGATTTGGGGGTTCTTTCATAGCTAAAAGGCAGTTTCCTGAAAAAAGTAGGTGAAGGAAGATCCTCACGTCCTTCTACCAGCCAAAGCGGGAGATAAAAAAGGTACCGAAAAGAAACCTTCCAAATCAATTTCCCAACTTGTTCTCCTCCCCCGGCTCCCCATGGCTTTTGAGGAGCTGGAATTAATCAGCAGCTGCCTGCTCTGTCCTAGGGCATCCCTGGAGGCAGCACTCTCCACAGACAGGTTTTCCGCTGCCATCTGCTGTCCTTGAGACGGTCTTTTAGCTTCTACGACCACGGCTCAAGGCTTGCGCTAGACGCTGGGAAACGGTTTTGGACCGTCGTCAGTCAGGACCGCCTCCGAGTTGCCCGATGCTCCCTGTCCCCGCAGGCGCCGGGAGAAGCGCTGGGAAGCGATCTGCTGCATCTCCCCTCTCCGCCTCCCCTGGCCTCTTTGAGCCTCATTTCACGCAGGTGAACGTTCTAGATCCTCCGGGCTGCGTTCACCCTCTGTTTGGTGAGCTGGTTTTGATGACAATAAAGCAGCAAACGTGAAATGCGGGGTAGCTTGTTAAACTGGGTTGATGCTGTGGAGTCAGCAGAAGGCCACTGCGATGTGAAATCGTAAAGCAGTCGTAAAGGCGTAGATCACTTCAGAAACTGTGTGTGTCGTTGCAGTACTGTCTAAATGCACTTTCAGCTCTACAAACTGTGGTTACAGCCTAACTGGAAGACGGAGGTGGCAAAGCACCCTTCAAAGTCATTTAATACCAGCCGTGCAGGCCTGAGTGGGCTGAAAGCGCAAACAAGAACAAGTTTGAGGGTTGCTAGGTTTCGCAAGTGGGGCAGGAGGGTTGCCACGCACTCCTGGGATCTGGAAGTTCAGGTGGGTGGAGTTGAGACTGCCTCGCTCCGCAGCCCGACTCGGGTATTGCCTTGGAGTCCCTTCCCCAAGCTGACGGAGGGACTTGAGAGAGAAGGATTTGCCCTCCTCTGGTCCACTGCCTTGGCTGTAAAACGGGGAAAAGAGCCTTTCTTGCTTCAAAACCACGTCAAAGGAGCTACTGTTTGCCGTGTGTTTGCCTGTTCCAGTGCACCTGTTTCCTTTTCCCATCTGATACCACCATCTGGGAGTCCAAGTCTGGGTGTTTAATATCATTGCATCAACCTGCAGGCTTGCTACATCATGTGAAAACCGTCCTTCATCTACAAAATCTTCTTGGTGCGTCTTGAGATCCAGGGCTTGTCTCTGCCTTGCCCCTACTGTTGGGGGAGTTTGAGACAAGGAACAGCACCTGCTGTAGCGCTTCCTTGGTTTCACCGCAAAACAATTGTTGAGCCCCAAAACTCCCCTCAGAGAAAGAAGAGAGGAGCAAATCTGTGTGCAGAGCTGCGTAGGGTTTGCTGTTTCCAGCGCAGTGCCAAAGAGTTACCTGAGTGCACGAGTTTTGGAGGCGTGGTGGCTCTGCGTCTTTCCGAATTCCCTTGTTTCCACTTCATCTCCTATGACTGACCTTTGTTTCAGATCTGCTAAGGTTTTTCCTGTTGGCTGCTGCCTGGGGAAGGTTCACTGAGACTCGGGAGCTTGTATTTTATGACAGGCCTTTCATTTGCTATTGAGTGCTGAAGGCACCCTCTGTAGTGGCTGGAGGACGTTCTTTGAGCCCTTCTGGACTAAATGCTCGTTTCATGGTTGGTGCATCTGCAGGAGGTGAGATTTAGTGATCCAGGTAGTCCCTGTCTTTGTCTTGCCACGTTCCTAGGATTCAATGGAAGTGGATGGCTCTGTGTGCCATGAAAAGCAAAGATGCCCTTGAGGGATGAGGGCCTGAAGAGGAGGAGGCACAGCCAGACGGCCCAAGCACCAGGCTAGCCCCAGTCTCCTGGGGTTCTCCTCATGACTGCAGAACTACTGTCAGCCTAAGTTTGTTGGGAATTTGGGCTATATCAGTATGCACCGTAGGTGTCACAAGGACGGAGGGGTTTGATCATTATCGTTACCGCTATTTTAATACGGCAAAAGCTTTTTCTGGGCTTTCTCTATCCAAACATCCCGAGTCAGTGAGAGTGCCAAGTGACAGTTTGTATTCACCAAGCACGGATCTCCTTACTGCAGTTCAGTGCTTGGTTTGTCGGTAGATGGAAATGACAGGAGGAAATACCGTTCCTGCGGTGATTTCAGGCTGTTGAAATGCTCACGTTACAGCAAGACGTCCCGATTTCAGCATTTCTGAATGCCTTCCAGCGCAGAACCTGGCTCCTGCCGCCCGTGGGCATTGGTTTTCATTACGCATTAGCAAACAAGGTGTGTTACCAATGTGTTTATTAACACTCCCTGCTCTGAATCCCTCGTCCTCACCCGCATGAAACATTGCCTGTATGGCTTCCACAACTTCAATATTTCTGTTCAATTCTTGCAATTAATTGGATTCTTTTATCGTACAGTAGCGCCGGGATTTATAGCAAGGAAGTTCAGTCCGACAGAGATGAACTCAAGGTAGGCGGCACTGTCTCTGCCTGGGCATTCATGGATCGTATTGATTCACACTTGCAGAAATGTGCCGTTCATCCTATTTCTTTAGCTCTGTGCGTTCAATATACTTCTTCCTTCACATTCTCGTCCAAGCAAGTGCATCAGTGAAATCCCTGCTTACAGCCGAGTGCTCGGAAACAATCCTATTTTACAGCAGTCCTGCATGCACACAAGGTCACGAGAAAATGTTACGGAAAGGAAACAGATATCCCAGGCCCATCCCTACGGAGTGCTATGGACTTCCAGGACACCCTCAAGAGTTTTCCTCTTCTGTTGACTGCAGTGGGTGTAGGACTTCTGGCTGCCTACAGACTCAACTTCCAGCTCTGGGGGTTTTACAGTATAACTAAGGGGAGGTTTTGGGTTTTGGTTATTCTTACGTGTGAGTGTAGGAATCTGTAGGAAGGTGTTTTCCAAAAGGAAATTCTGGCAAGATAAAACTTCATTTCAACGTATTGTTTCAGGTGCCTTGTCAGGTGCCCTGTTACAGCGTATTGTAAATAGTAAGTTTATAACGGAAACTAAATTGCAGTATTTTGACCGACACGTGTCACATACTTTCAGTAAGAACGTTATTTTCCAGTGCTTTTCAAAGATCATGATTGTATTTTGAAATGCAAGCGGATTTCTTTCTACGATGCAATTTGCAAGAGGGTGGAAGTTCCCCTTGCTGTGCAACTCCACTTAATGAGGTGTAACCCACGAGGGGCTTGGCCCAGGGATTTGTAGAAGTGATGAAATACAGCCTCATTTTCCGCCCTGCGAATTTTCAGATTTTGGGGGCTTTTGTTCTAGAGAAGAGCAAGCGTGGTGTGGTACTAAGTGAGGCCTTTAATGTCTTACGCATCCCTGACTGTGAGTGAAAGGGACGTGCAGAATCGGTGGGCAGCTGACCATCTTACGTCAGTTCGAGCAGTGACACTGAGAGCTGCGGAGTCATTCTGGGTTTGTACCAGTGGGATTAAAGGCCGGTTTGATGTGAGGCAGAGTATTTCACAGGTGACAGCACCTCCCGGTTGTTACCATACTCTGTTCTTCACCTTCCCTTGCCGTAACAGCCTACTGTTCTTCCAACCTCCGTCCACCCTTTGACAAATGTTTCTTCTAACGTTAGAAGTCCCTCGGGGCACTTTTCATTGAATTCCTCATTACGGCTGTGCCAATATGCATTAGAGAGAGTGGATTCTGGTGTGAATTACAGCTGCTATCTGGAGATTGCGCTGCGGACCCGTGCTGGGGGCAGCAGCCACCAAAGGCCACCCACACCCGAGGAGAGGGAGCACCGCTTGTCCATGGGCACAAGCTGGGCACTCCTCAAGCCTCCCAAACCCGGCACACGGGCTCCTCTCCCCGCTCTGTCCCCTCTGTCCCATCTGTCCCCTCTGTCCTCCCTTCCTTCCTTCCTTCCTTCCTTCCTTCCTTCCTTCCTTCCTTCCTTCCTTCCTTCCTTCCTTCCTTCCTTCCTTCCTTCCTTCCTTCCCTCCCTCCCTCCCTCCCTCCTTCGGTCCTTCCCTCCTTCCCTTTCTTCCTCCCTCACTTTTTCTCTTTCCCTTCCCCCTCGCTCTTCTGCCTCGCTTCCCCCCTTCTTTCTGTCCCTATTGAGATACTTCCTTGACCTCCAGTGGTATTGTGTTCTCCGACCGCCAGAGCAAAAGGCAGGAAAAGTTTCTTCACCGAAAGGGTTGTCAAGCACTGGAACAGGCTGCCCCGGGAAGTGGTTGTGTCACCATCCCTGGAGGTATTTGAAAGACATGTAGGTGTGGTGCTTAGGGACATGGTTTAGTGGTGGCCTTGGCAGTGCTAGGTTTACGGTTGGACTCGGTAGCCTTAAAGGTCTTTTCCAACCTAAATGATTCTATGATTCTAAGCTCTCTGCGAATTGGATTTCCAAATTTGTGGAGAATCAGGTAGGAAAGGGAAATGCACAGCTGCAAAGGAGTAGCCTCATCTTACAGAGATTTAAACCTGACAGAGACAAGCAGTAGAACCAGGTAGTGCAGGGCTCTGTAAATAACGTACCTAGTGGAAATGCAAATCTCCTTAGACAAACCCATCCCATCCTGCTTGTAAACAAGAGGTGGCTGGACAGGACAACCCAGGGTCAGCCAGCCCGATTGCCAGTGGCACAAGAGATCCTCTGCTCCGGGGATGCTCAGATAAGTCCTTGATCCAAGGAGGTGTGTGATTGGGGTTTTTTTAACCTTTTCCTCCCCTAAGGAGCCGGAACCCCTCTAGGGGTCCTTAAAAGATCCTGCCCTTAAGAATGACAACAGTCCAGGCCAGGTGACGCTTTCGGTGCCGTCCTGCAGAACCCACACGCACCCTGAATGTCAGTGCTTTAGCAGCCGCGGCAGCAGCACTCGGTGGTGAAGGGGTCAGTGCAGGCAAAGAGCTGAGACCACGTTCAGACCGACGCCCCCGCCACCGCAGAACCAGAGGTACCGGGCTCATTCACCAACGCAGCAGGAGCTTTGGTGCTTTAGAAGTTTCAGTTCGTACTGAATGCGAACTAAACTACCTACTCAGCCAGCACTGACTGAGATTAGGTATTTAAGGCTGAAGAAGGTGGGGTTGTTCAAACTCCTGTGATGTGCCCCGGGATTCCTCCCTAGGAGATAGTCCTGAGAGGATGGTAAAGGAGAGGTAGGGAAACTCTGCTATTGCTTGAAAAACCTCCTTCTCTCCCACCCTGGTTTCAAGCTGTAGGTCACTTGATCACTACACGCTAATTGTACTGCAGCAACCCAAGGAGGCAGCCAATGTCCTGCCGTGGGCCTGGCTGGAGTGATTTACAGCTCCCTGCAAACTGCAGGCAAAGCGGCTTTGGGAGGACAGCGAGAAGAAGAACAGAGAGACCTGCCCTTGCTCGGGTGGCCCAGCCACTGCCCACACCAGCACAGGCGGGATGATTGCAGCTCCATGGCAGGATAGGTTTGATCCACATTTTTGATGGGTTTGCCCGAAATCTTGCTTGCGCGCCTGTTTTTCCATTGCCTGTCCATTCTCGACATTATCTTGGAACGGGATGAGAGCAACAGAAGGCTTTAATGAAGTCACTGAGCTAATGACTACACCATTAAAATGTTGGTGTACCTGAAGATACAGCTAACACTGGAAAAGGAAAGTTAAAGAACTTTAAATACGATTTCTTTTTCTTCTTAAACAGTCCACATGAACTTAGGATTTGTATACCTCAGACACATTTTTAGTTATTCAACTAGTTCTGTAGCTTGAACGATCAGGAAGGGGCTCTCATTTGGTCAGAAATGAAGGTGTAAACAACTGAAGCTTCCAAGCACAGTACCCTTCACATTCTTAAGGCTTCATACGGTTAGGACAACTTTTCAACACAATGAGGTAAGACAGAAGGAGAAGACAAGTATTGAGGCACACCCGGAACGGTGGGGACCATTTGTAAATTTGCAGATTTACTTCATTCACATGCCTAGATGCTGTCACGCTGAGTATGTCCTTGTCATTTTAGATACGTTCTCAGGACGGAGGCCTGTCCTTGTAAGCATGCACGTAAAACAACTGTTGCAAAAAGAAACTGCAGAGAGAACTCATTCCTGGGTTTAGTATTCCCCTACTGCTAGATAGTAACAAGGGGACCCATTTTACCGGGCAAGCAATGCAGAAAAATTGTGCAGCCCTACAACTAGAACCAAAGCGTCCTTGTGCCCATCACCCCCCAGTCCAGTGGGGCTGCAGAGAAGAAAAACTCCGACTTTAAAACCAAACTGGCAAAAACTTTGTGCAGAGACTGGCCTGAAGTGTCTGTATTTGCCTCTCCCATTGACGTAGACGAGAAGCATTGTGAATAGAAAATATGGGCTCATATTTTAAATTAAAATCACGAGATTTTAATGGGCGGACCCATGTGGCTGACCTACACAGCACCCTTCACACTCACGCAGTCGAACTTAAAACTAACAGAAAATAAAAAAGAAGCACTTGGACCAATGACTAGAAAGGATTATAAAAGCCAGAGGCAAGAAGGGATGACGGGACAGCACGGCCCACGCGGTGATCGATCCTGGGCTCCCCGGAGTCGTGAGCAGGGCACCTGCGGCCCTTCTACCCTACTCTGGAGGGACAGCAACTACAACTCCTTCCTGCATATACAGGATTAGGCTCCATTGCTCGTGCTTTTGAGGACCACCAATGCAACAGCTGGCCAGGAGCACCAGCTACCAGAAGCATGGCAAACTTGGTAAGCGGAGAGGGACCCAGCACTGTGGGCGAGTGCCAGCGGGAGCGGATGGGGCTGGAGCAAAATGCCCCTGCAGGCTTCTCCCTGCCGGCGGGGGGCACGACCCATCAGGGTGGGAGACTCTCACCCGGGGCTGGCCACTGACCACCCAGGTCCTCCCTGCAAATCCCGGCATTGCACAGGGAAAGGCAGCCAGCTGGGGGAGGCGTCATCCAGCCGCGGGCAGTCCACGCTGACTGGTCCCACCACGCTCCCCTCACAGGAGACCTCTGCAAGGCCTCAGGAGTGGGGACGAGACACAGTCACGGACGCGTGTTGCAGGTGACCAAGCTAGAGCAACACGGAACTGTAGAAGACGAAACCAAGAAATGGTATTTTCTTTTTCCTCCTGATGCCGTGCGCCTGTGGAGGCGGAAGGCCTGCTGTGACATCACCAGGTGGTGGAGGCTGACGTCACCGAGCGGCAGACTGTGATGTCAGCAAGCAATGGTCTGTGACCTCACGTCCCTCACTGCTTATCTTTGGGCGCTGGCAGAGCCTGGCCCAGCCTGGCTCGTGCCTGCACTCCTGCCGAGCGTGCCTGCGAGGTCTGGAGGGTGGAGCGAGGCTTCTCCTGGTGCTGGGTGGTGCTTTGGGGGCTGCCGTCGGCAGCTCTCGGTGCCCGTCCCGGAGCCATCCCCTGTGCTTCCCCGGCCCTGCCTGGTTCAGGCAGCCGGGCACCGCGGGGCGTGCTTGCAGCAGCGGAGGTGAGCTGTGCGGGGACACGTCCCCCGGGGTGGCCGTGGGGCGGGCAATGGGTCTCGGGGAGCCGGGAGGGTGTCCTTCTCGAGGGGCCTGGGCATTTCTTCCTCCCCTCCCCTCCCCTCCCCGGGACAGCAAGTGATCATGGCCTCTCTCCATTTTGCAGCGCGTGACACCCTTTGGCAGCGCCGGCGCCAGCGAGGGGGAGCAGCTCCTCATCCTCGGCTCTCCCCAATCCGCCACGGAGCACGAACATGGCCACAGAGCCAGAGTGCACCTGCCCCATCTGCCGCGATGTTCGAGATGACGTCGCTTACGTGATGCCCTGTCTCCACCAGTTCTGCCTGGGCTGCATCCTGCGTTGGACAAGGATGAAACCAGAGTGCCCCCTCTGCAGAAGACCGATAGAGATTGTCAGGTTTTCTGTGCAGGCAGAAGATGACTATCTACAGCGTGTCATCACACCCCTCGAAGAATCCACAGATGCCAGCAGCCAGGCAGGCAGAGCTCCTGGCCACCTGGCCAACAACAGCCCCCGTCACCCTGTGGCGTCCCCTCCGTCCTCTCCCCAGAGGATGCTGTCCCCAGCTGAGCAGGGGGCTGTGGGGACAGACGCCGAAGGTACTGTGGGTGGCCTCCTGCCTGAGGTCTGGGCAGCCCTTTTCCAAAGAGAAGAGCATCTCCTCGATCCCGTACTGCCCTGGCTGCGCCGGGAGCTGGAGGCAATATATGGGGCTCGGTGGTGGCAGGCAAAGAGTGCAGAGATCACCATCCTGCACGCCCTGTGCATCTACGGTCCAGATGGGGAAGTCATGGTCCAGATGCTGCAGGACTACCTCGAGGAACACACCGCACTGCTGGTTCATGGCGTCATCAATATCATTGTGCACCAGTGCAGCGAGGAGGCCTGGAGGCTGCTGTGCTCCTACGCTGCCAGGGAGGAGGACAACAGCCCTGTGGCCATCCCCAGCCCCACCGCCTACCGGGGGGGGACGCCCGACTCCAGCCTGGCCTCCTCCAGCAGCCCTGCAGGCTCTGACAGCGAGGAGGAAGCCGGCACATTGGAGGCCGCCCTCCGCAGGGGTCCCGTCCGCCCCCCATCTGCACCCACCCCTGCAGAGCAGGAGCAGCCCCAGGAGGAGCCGGGGGAGGCGGCGGTGGCAGGGCCCTCTGCCCAGGGCTGCAGCCGCAGCCCCTGCGCTCCCGGCCGGGGCACGGACCGCTCGCCCAGGGGGCCCCAGCGCCCCCCAGAGAGGAGGGCCCCCGGCCCCCAGGACTCTCCACAGCCCTGCAAGAGGCCGCCCCGCCAGCAGCACTAGCAGGGCGCCAGCAACCCTGCATTCCAGAAAGAGGAAATAAATTCCTCTTTCTCTGACACAGGCTCTGGGTGCTGCTTTCTCCCCCTCCTCCTCGTGCCTTTTCCCTTTCCCCCCGTGCCCCACCGTGGGTGGCACCAGCCTGCCGCGGGGCACGGCCATGGGCAGGGGCGTCCGAGCCAGAGGCAAGCATTGGGGTAACGGTATTTGGCAGGTACAGCGTGACTCCTACCAGCCCCAGCCTTTCCCAAGAGGAACAAGTCCCTCAGCTTTCACCTCACGCAGGCTGGCATTTCACTTCTCATTTGGCCAACAGAGAAATGGAGGGAGGGAGGAAGGAAGGTGTCGTCATCCCAGACCACAAACCAACTCCCTGCTAGAGCTGATTCTCAGCTTCTGGAAGCTCCTGGCTCCTAACCCTGGGCAACGTGATTCACGTGTCTGATAAGGGCTCCCGAGTAGGGAAGTAAAAGGCTTTCTTTGCCTGCCCGTGGCCTCCCCTCAGCCCCTCCGGCTTGTCGAGGTCTCCCCCGTCCGGGACCCTAGGCCGGACACGGTGTCCAGATGAGGCCTGACGGGCGCTGAGCAGAGAGGCCTTCTCTAATCCCCAGCCGGCATCAATGCCGGGGCTCTGCCTTCCCCGGGCAGGGCTGCCCATTGCTCCTGGCCGAACTGCACGGGGTCTCTCGCGGCCCCTTGCTCCCCCCGTCCAGCCCCTCCCTACGGCAGCCCTGCCCTTGTGCACGTCGACTGCCCCGTGCTTTCTCTTTGTAACGCCGCAGGATTTGTCATCCTCCGGGGGCTAAACACTCCCCAGCATGCAGCAGGACGCAGGGCACGAGGGACAACCTCGCGCTCACAGGCCTGTCTGCAGACACGCAACGCCTGCAGCTCCATCTCTGCAAGGGGCAGCGCGGGGTGCTTCGGAGGAAGGCGCTGGACCTCACCCCACCCTCTCTGGTCGGTAAAGGGAGCATCGGCCTGACTTCTGCATAAGAGCACATTAAATCTAACGGCCAGACATGAGCTTGACACCCGAAGGGCAGGGGTTTAACAAACCGTGCAAAATTACTTCAGGAAGGAAAATGACTCTGAAAGCAGTCCAGAAGTATTGTGTGAGAATTAGGAGAATATGGGACGAGGAAGATGAGAAACAGGGCTTCCGCCGGCACTTATACCTACCACCAGATACTCGATGGCAGTAAACCTTAATGAACACGTCTAGTGAAGATGCCTTCACTCTCAACGCCTCTTTTTTCTAAGGCGTTAAAAATCAGGGCTACAAGTACAGAGCTGGGCAGATGAAAGGTAGTCTTCAAAGGCATGGGCATCATCTAGGAATCACACCTGCATGGATTTCCATAAATGCTGAGTACCTATTCCGTTCCCGGCTTTCCAAAAAATCTTCCCCGTCAGCGAGTAACGATCGTCCCTGAAAACAGGCACCCACAGAAATAAAGGCCTACACAGAATACTTGGCCCGGTTCTCTCCCAAGATGTATTTCTGAGCCTCAAGCAACAGCTCCATTTCATCAAATGCTCTGTTCCTCTCCTCGAATTTAATTTCCAGTGCAGCTGTCCCTCTAGTTCACGTGCCGTTCATTATAGCTTTTAAATTTTAACAATGCTCTTGGGCCGGGTGCTTGAAAAAGAGAACGGGCAGGCGTTTGTCATTCTAGTGGTAATGAAAAGACTGTCCTGGCTATCCATTTTTAACTCATTTTTAAACATTAATGCTTTTGAAAAGAACAAGTTGGCCATGGTGTATCTTCCCGGGTGCCAGGCTAGACAATCACACCACGGCTTGAAAAAGACTTACTTGGCTTCTACAGCATGTACACAACTTCAAGACTCGCAAGCATACGCTAGCAAAAAAGGCCTGGGCAAGCGCATTTGCGCAGAAGGACAGAGTTATCCACTGTCTCGCCTCTCAGAAGTAAACGTTTTGAGGGAGCGAATTACCGACCAGGGCCTGTATCCTCCAAAGAGAATTAGGAACCTGGTGCTCTCTGACTTCCATGGGACTTAGTCACCCAAGAATCTCCTACGAATAAGCAATGATACGGCATTGCAAGATTACGCCAGAAATGACTTGCATTTAACGCAGCGTGGCTTTGATCTACGTTTTCTGCAGAAAGCCGTAGGCGTGCCACAGCCCACCTATGGGAATAATCATCTCGCGCTGTTGTGCTTCAGCTGGTTGAATCTGCAGGCTGAGAGGCAAGAGACAGCACCTGAGACAGTATGATGCAGGTGAGTAATTCACTAAATTGCTGAAGGGGATGCAGGAAGTGGGCCAGGTGGGTGAAAAATGAAAGAAAGAAGGATCAGCTCATGTGAAAAGTCAGAGTAATTTCATCGCTAAGCGACACAGCTCCAGAAGTCAAGAAAATAGCTAACACTGACTCATAGTCGTCAACTTTCAGGAACTTCCCAAAAGCAGGTATGTGATCGGAGAAACAACAAAGCAGCCATTCGACGATTTCCAAACAGCAACCAAAAGTCCACTTTCCGCACAGCACTGAGACATTCGCGATAAGAACTAAAATTTAGGAAGTTCTGCATTCTGCATTCTGTTATCATCTTCTTCCTGAAGTAGAAGAAGAAGTCGCTCTCATGCACAGAAAGGATTTGACATTGTTGTGAAGGGGCATCAGCGGCTCTTTGCAGACCAATGCAAAATTTTCTTCCTCCGTTGTTGAATAAAAGCGACATCACATGGGCTTCCTCAAGTTTGACAGGACCTGTTCACGTTTTAAAGACACTCTGTCTGTACAACAGACTCAGACAACACCAAATAATTGCGTTACGCTTTACCATATTAAAACAAGAACATAATGCTGACCACAGGATGGAGGAAATGGGGTCAGAGAACTGTCCTATTAGCCATAGGGATAACAGGGTAAGAGTCAGAATGCGTTACGAGCTTCGTAACGGATTATTTGGTAAGTGTTTGAGACTGGTGACAAATTTAAAACAGGTGACTCTCATGGCAGAAGCATACCTAAACATTATTTTGCCAGCTAACCTCAAAGGCAGCAATGGCACAGATAGAGACCTTCAAACGTGCTGCAGGGCCTGCACTGCTACAGGGTACTCGACCTGCAGAGCTCCTGCAAAGCAAGGTTTATGTATTTTTAAAGAGGGGGAGGGGTTTAAGTGTTACCCAGCACTGTACAATACTCAAAAGCAGGGTAGTATGCTACCGATATACTTGAAGAATTCTAAAGGTTAGTTTATTTGGGAAGCTCAGCAAAATGCCTTTCATTAGAATCTGTCAGGAAGAGAAACTGGAGCTACGGGAAAGAACCCTTTCCATGAGAAATGTGTTTCGTTTCTAAAGCAGAAATCCCTGGGAAAACCAAAAGCTTCAACCCAGAGCCCAAAGCCTGAAAGGGCAAGAACCACGTGCAGGTTTTTGGCCTACGCTTCTACTCTGCCAAAAGGAGACTGAGCTAGCTCTCTAGTTTAATGGCAACTGAGCGTCTTGGGGGGAAAGGTATTGATTTCACTTTAAAAATCCCTCAAGCCTGTTACCGCAAGGTGAAAAAAGCCATTCCTCATGGACTCCTAGAAGTCCTGGTGACACGGAGCGTTACTTTGAGTTTTTGCGTGCAGGAAGAGGAAGAAAAGTCCCAAAGGGCCCCACGGAAGCACCACCATCTTAGAGGAACCTTCAACAGCGGCGGTCAAGCAAAACAAGCCTGCTTTTGCCTGCTCCATGGGGAACGCACTGCAGCAATGCAGAACAGTCAGCTAAGCGACACAGCTCCAAAGCAGAAGTTCTCAGGGTGAGGCGGAAGGCCTGCTGTGACATCACCAGGTGGTGGAGGCTGACGTCACCGAGCGGCAGACTGTGATGTCAGCAAGCAATGGTCTGTGACCTCACGTCCCTCACTGCTTATCTTTGGGCGCTGGCAGAGCCTGGCCCAGCCTGGCTCGTGCCTGCACTCCTGCCGAGCGTGCCTGCGAGGTCTGGAGGGTGGAGCGAGGCTTCTCCTGGTGCTGGGTGGTGCTTTGGGGGCTGCCGTCGGCAGCTCTCGGTGCCCGTCCCAGAGCCATCCCCTGTGCTTCCCCGGCCCTGCCTGGTTCAGGCAGCCGGGCACCGCGGGGCGTGCTTGCAGCAGCGGAGGTGAGCTGTGCGGGGACACGTCCCCCGGGGTGGCCGTGGGGCGGGCAATGGGTCTCGGGGGGCCGGGAGGGTGTCCTTCTCGAGGGGCCTGGGCATTTCTTCCTCCCCTCCCCTCCCCTCCCCTCTCCTCCCCGGGACAGCAAGTGACCATGGCCTCTCTCCATTTTGCAGCGCGCGACACCCTTTGGCAGCGCCAGCGCCAGCGAGGGGGAGCAGCTCCTCATCCTCGGCTCTCCCCAACCCGCCGCGGAGCACGAACATGGCCACGGAGCCAGAGTGCACCTGCTCCATCTGCCGCGATGCTCAGAACGGTGTTGCCTTCGTGCAGCCATGCCAACACCAGTTCTGCCTGGGCTGCATCCTGCGGTGGGCAAAAAGGTCATCAAATTGCCCACTCTGCAGAGGACAGATGGAGAAGGTCAAGTTTTCTGTGCGGGGAGGAGATGACTACCTAGAGCATGTCATCACGTCCCCCGCACAGCCATCAGTCGCCAGCAGCCAGGCAGGCAGAGCTCCCGGCCGCCTGGCCAACAGCAGCCCCCATCGCCCTGCGGCGTCCTCTCCACAGGGGATGCCGTTCCTGGAAGAGCAGGGGGCTGCGGGGACAGAGGCCGAAGCTACTGTGGGTGGCCTCCTGCCCGAGGTGTGGGCCGCACTCTTCCGGCAAAACCAGCATCTCCTCTACCCCGTGCTGCCCTGGCTGCGCCGGGAGCTGGAGGCAATATATGGGGCTCGGTGGTGGCAGGCAAAGAGTGCAGAGAGCACCATCCTGCACGCCCTGTGTGTCCACGGTCCAGATGGGGAAGTCATGGTCCAGGTGCTGCAGGACTACCTCGAGGAACACACCGCACTGCTGGTTCATGGCGTCATCAATATCATTGTGCGCCAGTGCAGTGAGGAGGCCTGGAGGCTGCTGTGCCCCTACGCTGCCGGGGAGGAGGACGACAGCCCTGCGGCCATCCCCAGCCCCACCGCCTACTGGGGGGGGACGCCCGACTCCAGCCTGGCCTCCTCTGGCAGCCCTGCAGGCTCCGACAGCGAGGAGGAAGCCGGCACATTGGAGGCCGCCCTCCGCAGGGGTCCCGTCCGCCCCCCATCTGCACCCACCCCTGCAGAGCAGGAGCAGCCCCAGGAGGAGCCGGGGGAGGCGGCGGTGGCAGGGCCCTCTGCCCAGGGCTGCAGCCGCAGCCCCTGCGCTCCCGGCCGGGGCATGGACCGCTCGCCCGGGGGGCCCCAGCGCCCCCCAAAGAGGAGGGCCCCCGGCCCCCAGGACTCTCCACAGCCCTGCAAGAGGCCGCCCCGCCGGCAGCACTAGCAGGGCTCCAGCAACCCTGCATTCCAGAAAGAGGAAATAAATTCCTCTTTCTCTGACACAGGCTCTGGGTGCTGCTTTCTCCCCCTCCTCCTCGTGCCTTTTCCCTTTCGCCCCGTGCCCCACCGTGGGTGGCACCCGCAGCAGATGCCGAGGGCAGAGCAGGCAGGAGGGCAAGCTGGTTTTGTCACAGGTCCGATGGGGACCCAACTGAGCATCATGCCCAGTCTCTGCTGGCAGCCCCCGGTGCCCCAGCCCGGTCCCAGTGCCATAAGGGCCATCCCGAGCTCTGCCCGGACAGAAGGAGCATCCTCGGAGCCCTGGACCCCACTGTGGGGACAGCGAGGAGGGGTCCCCCCACTCCGGGTGTGCCTGAGGGGCCTGGCAGGGGCTTCGTCCCCCAGCTGGGAACAGCGGGCTCCACGCCTATGGCCGGAGCACTCCCACCGCTGTCAGGAGGGGTGTGCAAACGGGGCGGGGGGGGCTGACGAAGCTCTTCTCCTGGGGACAGCTCGCCAGTGTGAAGCAGTGCTAAAGTGATGCCAAAATTCCTGTGGGGAAAAAGATTCTCGTGTCTCATTTTGCAGGCTGAGCTTCCTACCCCCTTTCAAATCCTTCCAGTCTGATCCTCGGTCAGCATCTCTTCGTTTCCGTGATGGGAATTCATCAGTCCTTTCAAAGCAGCTTCGCTTGAGAGAGAAAAGGTCTGCCTTGTGGTTCGTGCTTGCACTGCAGTCCTTAGGAAATCACTTGCTGTCAGAAAATTGCAGACGAAAGACCGAAGCTTTGCCAGCTGTGAAGGTGGCCCAAAGAGAAGGCAGTTAGGGGCAAAGTCAGGAGAGTTATTATTGTGTTGGCAGATCTGGTACAAGGTGGGTGAAAAAAAGGACCCTAAAAGATCTGAAAATAGCTCCGCTGACAAGCAGGGAGGGGAAGGTGCAAAGAAAGGAAGAGGTAGAAACACCAAAGGAAGGAAAGGACTATGTGCAGAAGTTGGAAGTAGCATGAAAAAGCGTAAAGGGGTAAAATAATGAAAAAATAAATTTAGGCTGGTATTTAAAAAAAAAATCTACTGCGCTCGAGTTCTCTTACTGTCAATGAAAGGAGTTGGGATGCGCTATAACGTTGCCACCTCCAGCACTTGTCTCTGCACCCCACAGAGTGTGACAAAGCAGGAACCTCTCCGAGGTGGGCAGATGTTTGTCCTGCTGGAGGTGTCTGTGCCGCTGCCGGGGGGGTCGTGTACGTGCGTGCAGAGCTCAGTTTCAGTCATCTTTGGAAGCAGTGAAGAAGCCAGGTGTGGAAGGGAGTGACCTGCCAAGGAACGGGCTGAATAAGCCAGTGAGTTCCCCTGCTTCTAATGCTTCTCGTGTTCAAGAGCTGCTGACAGCACCGGTTCTTCAGCGCTCGCGTCTGGCGTGCTGGTGTATTGGAGGAGCGAGTACCACAGCCATTTTCACTGCCGCAGATGCCCCGTGGATTTGTGACGGTGCAATTGTGGAGAACTTTCACAAGAGGGTGCAGAGAGCCGGTATCTCTCCTGCTGGTTTCAGCAGCTGGCATGCTACGTGGCAGCAGGAATCACGGCAGCGTGCTCCTCTCTACATGTCTGTTTCTTCTCTCCCAGAAAACAGCGTTTTGAACGCTGCTTTGTAACACAGATTCCTTCCTCCTTTGGCTGCGTCTTGGCACTCAGAGGCGCCCAGCTACTTTCACAGGAGGCGTGCGAACAGAGACACATACACAGAATGTGCCTGTTAATAGGTCTCATCCCAGCACGGTGCAGAGAAGCCGCTCCCGAGGGGAACCCGTGTGTACCGCCCGGGAAATGCTCTGTCAGCTGTCTGCCTGTGTCTCCGAGACACTTTGGTTTAGGAGAGGGGCGACCTGAAATCAAGAGGAAGGCATTGGTTTTGACAGAGGAAGGACTTTCTTAACGGCGTCCTCTATTTGCACGTGAACCCATCCTCAGCCTCCCTCGGTGCCCTGGACTGCGTGGGAAACAACTTCTTGCTGTCTTTTTGGGAATGCAGGAATGATTGGTTTCAGCACAGGCAAGACCCGAGAGGCAGAGCTTCTTCCACCACTCTCTTGATTCTGCTTTGCCGGCTGAGGAACGGATGGATGCTCTGGCTTCTACGCCTCTCTTTTGCACCCCAATATTACAGACCAAACAGGGGATCTCAAAACACCCTGCTCCCGAGGACACTTCTTCAGGTTTCTCCCATCTCGGCCACGACCAGTGTCTCCTCTCTAGAGCAGCAGTCACAACAGGGGCACAAACTCAGAAAGCACTGGCATCACCAGGCGGCGGCATAAATCACCCCCCATTTCCAGGCTGCAGGGCGTCACTCCTTCCATACTCTCAATTCCTTCCCGAGACACCCCCAGCTCACGGCCGGTGCCTTTGCCGAGGCATCGCTGCCTCAGTCACCGTCAGCTGCACAGTGGAAAAAGGGAGAACTGGAAGCACCGTGCTCCGTCCCGCGGCTCTGATTGCCCAGATAAACATCACAGCTTGCCGGAAAAAACGGTGAGCAAAGACTCTTCCAGGATAAAATGCAAGATTATGCATTTCATAAGCATTGTGTTCTGAGTAAGAGGGGAGTGCGAGAAGCAGAAAGATTCTGGCAACAGCAAAACATTCCAGAGAATATTAAGCTGCGAGTACTATTCAATTGTACAAAGTCAAAATTAAGGGTTTTTTCAGTACAAAATGTCTCATCCATCTCAAATGGATCTTTTTATAAGATTTGTATTGGAAGCGGTGTTGGCGCTAGGGCAGTACACTCCAGATAGGCCCACAGTTAACATTTCAGTCTGTCAGGACCTCGGGAAACGGTTTCTGCACGCCCGTGCTTTACTCTTGGTTGCACAGCAGAGGGAAGCACGAGGCCCATGACGTGATGACCAGCATGCCCTTCCCCCGCCTTGAGAAATCACTGTGAAAACAGAAAAGAGATGTGTTTATTAAGGACGGAACATTCTTCCACCGTACCACGTAGAGCCCATGAAAACGGGTGGCAAAATCAAATACGTGAGGCAGAATGTATGTGTCGTAAATGTATGGCAAATTTGAGTCACTGGCAGTTAGTAAGGCTGTCGGGTTTTGGGTTGGGCATCTTTTTGTCCCGGTAGCGCTGTGCCTTAGGTGACAGGTTAACTGCATGTCGCGTGACCGATCTGACGCTGAGAGAGAATACCTGGTAAAGGAGTTTTGGTCTGCAATAATTTCTTCCTTTACTCCAACGCTGTTAGGATTTCCTCGCGTCTCCCTGCTGAGGAAACCGGTAGCTACAAGTTCATCTGAATGCATCTCTACAAAGCCACTGAACGCAGTCTTTTGTACAGAGGAACCTAGTAAATAAACTCGGCTACCGGCAGATATCGCTGACATGACGCAAGAGGACTAATCCTTGGGCAGTTTTCCATTCCTCATACCGGAGGAAAAGTTACGCTGGGAGTATTGTCAAAGTGCAAAAACGATAGGAAGGCTTAGGAAAATCGTTTTTTGTATCAAAATGGAAGCTCCACCTTCTTAGTGTGATAGAGTCGCCATGACATCAGTTGAGACAGGTACAGTGAGGTAATCCTTAGTTCAAACAACAAGGTTGAAACTAGTGAGACCAGTCAGGAGAAACAGAATGAACATGATGGAAGTAGGACAAAAAAGAGCTTTTCTGACTGACCGGAACAATTCTCTCGCATCCAACAGTATTCCCATCCAAAATCACCGTTAGAAGCTAAAACATGAAGAAATACTTGTAAGCTGAAAATATGGTGAAGTGGACTTACCCCAGCGTAAAGAAGGAAACTAATTCTGAACATTTCCCTTTAATCATGTTAGCCTTTCTATACTTTTGTTATAGATCCACTTCACGGTACCTGTAACAACATTTTTAAAGGAAAAAAGCATTCCAGTTGAAAACGTCTGAGCAAGATACCTGAACAATCTGAAATTCTGATTACTATTTTTGAGTAGGAAGTGCATTAGAGTCGAGTCTCTCTTACGCAAATTTTTAGTTTCAGTGAGTCAAGAACGACCATGGAACGACCAAAATCAATGACCGGAACCCACCCCCAAATTCCTGATTTTTTACAGGAAACGACCCCTCATTAATCTGCAATGATAAAAATTGCAATAATGCAATCCCTTATTATCTGCACTGACAATACTGTATTAGAAGTGGCCTTGATGGTTCTCCTGCAGGCTCCACCAGCAGACCAGCCCGTTGGACCGCGACTTGGGTGGGTGTCATGAGCACAGAGCTCAGCCCAAAGACTCTCAGTCCCGGTTCCAGACGGAATAAATGACTTTGGAGCAGCTGCGAGTTTGGGATACCTGGGGCCACGGGGCTCCCCGACCTGCAAGGTCTGCGGGGACGGTCGGTCCAACACAGCACGTGAAGGCGCCTGGCCCTGGAGCTCAGTGCCGGCAGGGGACCGGCATCGCCCCTCGGGATGCGCAGGGGCTGGACACCAGTGGCGCGGGGGACAAGGACAGCTCCTGGCAAAGGGGATATTCTGCTCCGCACCCATAGGGGCAAAGACCCACGGCAGGGAGTGCCCCTGCGGCCACTGAATAACCCCCACGAAGAAGAACACCTTTCTCGTGAGAAATGACGACTGTTCTTCTCACATACACGCTATCGTAACTATGACCCTTGGTAAAGCAGTACAACTGGCAGGGTGGCAGTGCCAAACCGGGCACGCGGGGCTCGCCAGGTGTTGGCAGTGTCAGCAGGTCTCTGCACAGAAAGAGCACCGGGAGCCCCAGGGCTGCCCCAAGCCTGTCGTGCTGAGTGCTGCATCAGGAGCTTCAAGGGGTGGTGTCCCTTTTTATGAATTCATCGTGTCTGCTGTTGCTCAGCCGAGCAGGATCCCTCCGTGGACGCAAAGTCCCCTCCTGTGTCTCCCCTACAACGTCCCAGGGTCTTCAGCCTGGGCGAACACACCACAGAAGTTGTGATAGGACCCTCTCCACGTTACCCGGGATGGTCGGTGAGGACCATCCCCCCACAGGCACACGCTTTGAGATTGTCTGTGTGAAAGTCCCTGAGCGGTAATCTCCGGCTCCAGTGGTCTGATATAAACACAGTATTTCTTATGAATGGAAAATGAAAGGAGGAGGTAAGGTCGAAAGAAAAGATCCTAGAACCGATCCTTGAGATCCTGGGATTTAGCTAGTGGGACCTGCATTTGCGAAAAAGAACAGAAATGCCCGTTTGCAAAGTCCAAGTAGATGGAGGGAAACCCCTGAGACCCTGAGCTCTTCCACGGTCTGATCCCGGCCACACCTGGGCTGTCACACTCGGCCAAGGAGGGCTGGTACAGGGTACTCCCGAGGGAAACAGTAAAGGCTTTTGTGATTCACTTAGCTACCCTGTTCTGATGGCGCTGAAAGGGGCAGGTGAAGGGCAGCCTGCTCGTCCCACGTGAAGAGTACGACTTGGCTGTTCTTAAAACAGCAGACATCCCTTCGGTCCTCTGTCAGGTGACTGCTGATCATCTCTCTTGTTACATGGGATGCCCCCTTCTTTTCCATCACGGTGAACTTCTCTGAGTGGTCTCCACGAAGCTCCTTTACTTCGTATTGCCCTTCTTCTGACCTCCCGTTCCAAAACATTCCTAGACCTGAAATAATAATAATAATAGCAATAATAATAATAATAGTAATAATAATAATAATAGTAATAATAATAATAATCCCAGCCAAGCATGTTTCCTGGGATGTGTCGCAGAGGAAATGAGCTGTTTAATTACACGTGTGAAGAGAAGGCAAAAAAAGGAAGAAGGAGGCTGATACGTAGAGAGGCTCAAAACACAGAGGACGCATTCTCTCTCAGGGCAGGGCTCATAGTATTCGATGAGTGATTTAGCTGGCTTAGCAAATGCAGAAAGGCACTGTGGATCAAAGGCTTCAGCCACGCTTTCAAGGGCAGAACTGCCAACATGTCGTGCAGCACTGAAACATCATTTCTAAAGCACGTCGACAAGCCAAATCCTGTGTCTCCGTTGTTCGGAGCCGGTACGGGCCTTCAGGTGTCTCCCTCAGCACCTGCCAGCGGTGCTGCTCCCCCGGCACGCGTGTGCCTGCAGAGAAAGCTGGTCCTCACTTGCACCACGGAGATCAGCAGCACTCGGCCTATTGGTACGGACAGCGGCAAGGCCAGAGCTACCCTCGCTTTTATTGCTTGCCTTGCCCTAGCAGCTGTGTGTGAATACACCTGCGCATCCATCACGCCCTGCCGCAGCACACAGTCGTCTCCCAAACGACAACCAACTCCGCAGCACTGCGAGACAGCGGCAGAGAAGAGCACAGTCGGGGAACACCGTGGCAGAAACATGGTGTCCGCCTTCGCTGACTACCGTCTCCCCGTGGGCCGCTCGCGGGAATCGCCGCTCTGTCCCCACTCTCGGCGCAAAGACAACCCACGCGTGTCCGCTACAGACACGGCCGGACGGCACCGCCGGCTGCCCCGGCAGCCAGCCGGGGCGAGGGGAAGGTGGTTGCTCCCCACGGGACCCCGAGCCCAGGCACCAGCCAGGTGCCAGCCTGCGCGGCTCCACCGACGTCGGGAGCCGAGGCGGCGGCGAGGGACCCCCCTTTCAGGGGGAGGCTCCGCGCGGAAGGGCCGCGGCCGCAGCACCGCGGCGGGGCGAGGGGCCGCCCGGCACCTTCGCGGGGGGAAAGCGCCCCTCCGCAAACGGACCGCGGTCACCGCGGCGCTGCCTCCGAGCACGCTCCTCGCCCCGGCGGGCCACCCCTCGTCCTCCGCTCGCCACGTGGCCACCGGCGAGCCCGCACGGCCCCCGCCTGGCGCCGGCGCCCCGGGCTCTGCCCCCGCACTGCTTCCAGGGCGTCCCGGGGATGCCGAAGCTGCCGAAGACAAACCCGTACGCTCCCGCGTCCCGGCCCGCCTCGGCCCGCGGAGACGGGGGGGAAGCAGGAAAGCAGCCGCGCCGCCCCGGCTCCCGCAGCCCAAACGCCCCCAGGGCCGTGCCGGGCTCCCGCCGCCTGCCCGAGCCCCCCCGGGACGCGGTGCCGCACGGCCGGGCCGGAGGCACCTCCGGCGGCGGGCTCCCACCCGGCCCCCGCCGCCCACCCCGGCCCTCCGCACCCCGCGCGGCCGCAGGGGCAGCCCCCGCAGCCGGCCCCCCGCACCCGCCCAGCCCGGCTCACCCCGCGGTGCGGTGCGGTGCGGCGCGGCGCGGCGCGGCGCGGCGGCCCCGCTACGGGCGGCGCTCTCCATGCGGGCGGGCGGGCAGCGCCCGCCAGCCGGGCATCCTGGTCCGCCCGCCCTCCTCGGCGCGGCGGAGAGGGGCGGGGGCCGGGGCCGCCCTCCCTCTTCCCCTTCTTCTTTTTCGCCCCCTCTTTCTCCCTAACGATGCCCGGAGGATAACCGGCGCGGCTGCTGCCCCATCGCCCGCCGCTCCTCCTCTGCCTCCCCGTGCGCCGGAGCCGGCCTTCAGCCCCCCGCCCCGGCTGCGGAGCGGAGCGGAGGGAGGGGACAGGGGCCGGCCGGGGAGGGGCGGGCGGAGCGGCGGGCGAAGGGGAGGGGAGGGGAGGGGAGGGAGCGGGATCCCCCCGGGCACCGCCGCGGCTTCCCCCCGCCCGGCCCGGCGCCGCCGTGCCCCCGGCCGGCCCCGGCGCCCTCCTTTGTGCCGGAGCCACCGGTCCCCGGGGCTTTCCCCGCTCCCACACGCCGCGGGGGCGGGGAGCAAGGCGCCCCCCCACCCCGGGGTCCCTTCTCCCTGCAATTCGGCGATTGCCAGGCAGAGGCTGGGCGCGGTCCGGCAGCCCCCTCCCGCCATTCCTCCCCCGGCCCCCGCCGGGGCGAGCACGCAGCTCCAGTGCCTTCACCCGGCATCACCCCAGGCCGGACTGCACACCCCCAAAACCAGGGGCGGGGAGGAGAAGGCACCCAGGGAGCAAAGCCGGCACACGGAGGGATGAGGTCTGGGTGAGCGCTGGCAGCGTTGGCGCCCCTAAGCCCAGGGAGGCTCTGGCTTAGAGGACCCTCGCAGCCTGGAGCACGGGGCATGCCCAGGGCGGCAGGGTGGGATCCCGGCCCTGGTGCAGGCCCTGGCGGCGCTGGCGTGCCTCCTTCCCCCACGGCTCATCGTGCAAGCGCCGGGCACCAGGCGGGACTGCTGACCAAGGCTGCTGCACCGCGTTGTGGGCCCGTACTCACAAACCGTGCATTGCCCATCGACCTGAGCAGCTCTTGCTGCGCAGGAGCTGCCGGGCCACTCTGAACTCACGGTACCCGACACAACCCGTCCTCAACAAACTGTCGCTCGGGAGCTCAGTGAGAACACTGAGAGTAGCTTGCGCTTGCTCTCTGTTAGGCTCGGCTTTGCCTCCAAGTCACAGCTGTGTTACTGTAAGCGAGAACAGTGCCGCCCCAGCTACTTACATGTAAGCCAAATTCCTAGCTGGCAGGGCAAAGAAAAGGTGGCCCGGGGGTTATTCTACCGCAAATGAGCGCAGAGTCCTGGCTTCCCACGAGTGCGTGAATTCCTCTTGCCAATACGCCTTAACTGTAAAATGGAAAAAAATAGCATCCGCAAGCTAGAGTAAATTGGGAAAACGCAATTTTTATCTGTGGAGCAATGGCGTTTCATCCCTCAGTTGCCACGGTAGCTGCAGAAGCGTTTCTGGGTACTTCATCCCCCCCCCATTTCACAGGCGGGGAGCACAGTGCCACCTGGCAGTGAGGTGGCTTGCCCAAGGTCACCAGAAAGCCCGGACTGCATCTCACCAACTGTGAACAGACAGGGAATGAGCGAGAAAATGCAAAGGATTAACTGTTAACGTGGCGGGCGGAGTAGAAGCAGGTGGTAGAGTTACTCAGCTCTAGCCCTCTTGTCCTTCGCAGGCCTTACGGAAGAGCAAAGCTGAGCTTTTGCCACAGGTGAGAATAGCCTCGCATCTACACAAGCAGCAGGAGCTTCCTGACGTTAGGCAGCTCACTGGCACCTGAAGATTTTCTCCAGCTGTTCTACTGTGTAGCTACAAGGTCTCCTCGGAGCGCCAAGTTAGTGCCAAACACCCGGCTTGTGAAAAGGAGGAGAGGATGAGGAAGGAAAGGTGACAGGCAATAAGATACCACCTGAGCTGCTTCAGGGCCAGTGCCGCAGATTCTCTCCTAGGGTAGCGTTAACTCCTGCCACTGAGATGCGTCCTCAGCACTGGCTTGACAGCCCCGATTAATTCTGGAAGACAAGAGTAGCCTTAGCGCAGAGACCCCCATCAACCCAATTTCCCTTCTCGATCTCCGGCTATCCCCCTGTGCCAGCGCCAGCAGGGACCTCCGTGCTAAGAAGGACCGAGGCACTTCCATACCACTCGCCACATCTCCACCGTTGGCTTTCGGACGTAGGCTAGCCTGAATCCAAAACTAAACCCCCTCTGTGTTGAGCAAACCATGGGAATTGAGAGTGGCAGAAGCCCACGCTCCGCTTGCTTTAGAAATGTGAAGACTACAGCTCTTGCGGAAGACTCCTGCTTCAGCTAAGCTGTGGCCCTGTCTCCCAGAAAGACAAACGGATGCCTCTCTGCTTCTTGCAGCTTAGAAGAAAACTTAAACACCTGCCCTAGATGTGACTATCTCAATAGCAAACCGGCAACTGTATAACACACGAGACGTTTCTACCATGCACCTTCTTTGTAATCGTGCCCCAATGGGATACCCACCACCTTCTTCTGACGTCGAAGGGAAACGAGGCAGGCAGGAAAGAAAGGTTCATTGCAGTCGTCCCCTGCTAGCAGAAAGAAAGTGAGTCGCACTGGCATGAGTACACCTTAATTTTACTAAAGAAAATGAATATTGTGACCATCTAGTTCAGAGCCTTTAGAGGAGGGTAACCGTATTATTTTATCTCCGAGAATATCCTGTCCCTTCTTAGACCCATTTTCACTTGGAAGGAATAGGAAAGGTTTTCCTGTCCCCCTGCACTTAATGACTCTCACCGCAGGGTGAGATACTGAGCGCGATGAAGCAGCCGAGTTAGGTCTGTTGTTAGGACGTGAATGCTAGATACATTTTCACTATAAAAACGCGCTATTATTCAACAATAAGGCCTGTCAGTCATGCCGTGTGTTTCTGCACGTCTCCAGGACGCTTACGAGGCACCACTGCTTACTGGGCAGTACTTGCCCTGCACTAGCTTTTGAGAGGGAAGTAAAGAATTTCATTTCTACCAGGGGCGGAAAATGAGGCCAAGGCATGAATCTGGACTTGGAGCGCTTCTACGTCTGCTTCTCTTCAAACGTTCCGAGTTTGTGTTTGTGGACGCTCCCCACAGAACAGAGTTATTTGCAAGACGCAGATTTAGTTAATTTGTTAAAAATGCAAGGAATTACATTTGTTCCTCCACAAAATCAGATGTAGGAGGATTGGAATTTTAGCGGTTTCGAGAGACAAAAGATGTTACCCAGGTTGGTGGGATCGATGTTTTTTTCTGCCTACCAGGAGAAGATCTTAGTTAACACCTATCTAAACAGAAATGGAATCTGAATCACAGCAAAGGCTCTCTTTTCTTTGTAACCTCTTAAGCTGGGGCTATTTGAAAAGCGAGGATTTTGAAATCCTGTGGTGTATTTTTAAGTCTAGGTACCTCAAATGCTACTTGAAACTGGTGAGGACGGGAAGATGCTCTGGAGAGCACGGAATTGTTAATATATCATGCGTTTGCACTGTGCATGTGAGCTGAATGATAAAAGCAGGTACGGACTGTAACGTAAGGTACGTTGTTAGAGGCTGAGAAAAACCCACAGCACTGTTCGGAATTCAGTGAAGCCACCCTTCTGGTTTTTGTTCTGTTTGGGCAATTTTGGCCATCTATTTACTCGCTTGAACTGTGAAATGAATGATAAATTCATAAGATTGCTGTTTCTACAATAAACACTTGGTTCTTCCTTGAACATTTGCCCTTACCAGGTCTCAGCGTTTATTGCAGTTATTTCCATCCTACAAGTATGGGGAAAAAAACCCCGAACACAAAGAGATGCAGGAACTTGCTCAATGTCATCCTGTGCAGGTAGCAGACACGTTCCCCTGCCCCGGGCGAATCTTAGAGCCACCAGAACATGGGAATCACTACCGGACATCTAATTTGCTGTCCCTGAAACACGCAGATTCAAGAAAGAGGCTTTGTCTTTGATAACTTATTTCTGACAAAAGATCTGGAGTTGAAGGGACCCAGAAAGCGGTTATTAAGCTATTTTGGTGAAGTGACTTGGGGATTCAGCGGATGCTGAACAGAGTGTGCAAACCAGGACCCACCAGTTAAAGGAAAATCAAATGTCAAGAAGAGTTCAAACAAAGCCCGTGTCTTAATTCTTATTACTTATGGATCTGCAAATACGTTTGTGTAGGCAAGAAGGGTTTACTGTAAACATGTGCTCAAAAGGCACTCACAGAGGACTGTTTTCTCCCTCATCCTGTTCTTCCTTCCCCTGCACCCCCAACAGGGATTCATCCTAAATGGGTGATGAATTGACTAACTTTGATGTGAACGGTAGACACTTCATCTCCTACTCTACAAAGTCTGTGGGTTAATATTTATAGGGATTGAGGAATATTAAGTTATTTGAGAAGGAGCATATCCCCACCAATAGAGGGGAGGAACGGAGGGGAAGAGATTGCCAAAGTTTACAAAGACATCAGATCGTGAAGAGCCTTGTGAAGACATTAGGTGGTGAGGGAGCTAGTTATTTACAAAAGGAACTCAGTCATTTTAATGAACGCATTTCATGAAAGTTTAATACTGTCTTACGTTGCGCATCTTAAATCCCAGGCTCCCGAAACAAGGCGATTACATGTGAATCTCCACTTTCCTTGTTCATCCAACATTGTTGTTGAAAGCATTGTCCCTAACAACTCAAAGGGAAAGTAGAGAACTGTCAGATGTAGAGCTTCAGACATCTGATTTATGCAAGCTTCTTGATTTTAGAAAGTTTGGCTTCGTCTTTGAAAGTGCTGACACTGGGCTTCTGTGGGAGCCCTGACTGACATGATAAATCATGAAGCTTATCAGAGTTCTGGGATTTTTTTCTCCAAAAAAATAAGGAACGAAGCATGCAGACAGAGAGTGTGATTGTTACGGTGCCTTAGCCTGGCACCGAGCAGAGATGAGGCAACAGGAGCTCCATTTTCACCGAAGGAGGCAAGCTCTGAGTCTTGCATCCTTCGTCTCACCCTCAGCCCTTTTCCACTCCACAACCCTATGGGTATCCCCGCATTCCTTACATTTCTAACCCGCTGTACGTTGGGGTTCTTGGTATTACTCTTCACCTTTCCATTTTTCCACTCTGTTCGCGCACAGGGGTTGTTTTCCTCTGTTCTCTGCCATTCGAAGCGGAGACGTTCTTTGGCCTAATACGCTGCCTGCCACATCTTACTGCTTAATGCCCCATCGTACCCTAGTTGGAGTAATTTGTGCTGCGGCATCTTGGAAGGCTTTCATGTGCTTTCCACGGCCAAATTACTGCTGTCCCTTTCTCGCCACCTTTGGTCTCAGCCCTCCTCAGCTGTGCGGATGGAGACGGGGAAGAGTTGTATCATTAAGCACTAACGTGGCGGCATCTACATTTGTCAGTTGGTGAGGTGTGCCATGGACATGTGCCTTAGTGCACAGGCTGCTCTCAGCAGCAGCCGCTGAGTACAAGTCTTAGATCATCAGTACTGCAGACTGCTTTGCAAGATACCAGTAAACATGGAAATGACCGTAAAAGCAATTTGAGGTGTGGGAAGGTAGAAGTAACCCAACCGGTATGTTTAGTTCAATTCCCTGCTTTGCCATCAGCTTCACGTGCCTTCATCTAAATACTTTGTGGCTCTAGCCCAGTGTGCCTATGACCTATCTGCCCACAAGGGCAACGGGGTTCATGAATTGCAAGGTGAAAGACAGGCTCAAGACCCATTAAGGAAAAAAAGGAGGCTGAACCTGGGTTTCTTCGCATCTTGGGGTACCCCTAACATCCAAGGTAGAGTATAAGGTTGGAAAGGTGGGGGTACAGGTACTACGTCGTGCTTTATTTTGAGAGACAGATGGTCATACCAGCCCTCTCTCAGAAAGGATGCTCCAGGCAGGCTCTCTCGGTTAGAGGCGGGAACATCCTGGCAGCACCTAAATCCTCGTGTGAATCGAGCCCTCACTCAGAGCTAGTAGCTAAGAGCCGTGAGAACTGGAAGCTCCTCAGATAGCGTAGCCATAATCAGCACTTACAGAACCTCCATCCCCAACAGGCTCTAATACTTTGGGGTGAGCTGAGAGGACTCAGTCTGTAGTAGTCCGTAGGAGTCTGTGATGCCTGGCAAGCCTGGGAGGGTTTTAAATCCCATGGGTTACTTTATGTTTTGATCTCTAGGGGTTGGAAGCAGGGGGATACGTGATGCAGCTTGCAATAACTCTACAGGGACGTGGCGCAAGTGCCACTTTCTTCTGTAGAGAGCCCTTATTTAGGGAACATGCCTGTTTTGTCACAATTTCCACCTGAGAAATACAGGCAGTTATTGAACGCTGTTGGCCTGCAGAGCTGCCCAAAACTGAACAGCCCCGTCTCAGTTACTAATAAAGGCACAGACAGGCAGACGGGCACGTAGTGCAGGCTGGACGGGTCCCCTGTTATAAGGCAGCTTTAAATGAGAACCGTGTGCAAAATGAGGCTCCTTGTGCTGGCCTCGGGAGGAGAGAAATCTTTTCCTTTAGCTCTGTGATGCCTGTAACAGCGGAAGTTTGCAGAGAGACGTTTCTTTCCCTCGTGCACAAAAACGCTCCCAGGATCTCAAAACAGCTCTGCTCCCTGCAGATTGCAAGTATCCATTTTTTATCAGCTGTTCGAACAGAACAGAAATAATGAAAAATAAGGCCCCCGTGTCCTTTTCTCAGAAATGCCTGCAACCTCCCCAACTAAACCAGAATTTCTGCTGCTCCCCAGCATGGACCATGTGAAATGTTTTCCCTACTTAGTCTTTGAGAACAGAATACGCTTTGGCGTGAAGCTGCTCATGCCTTTCAGGATAAGCCTCTCTCTCTCTCTGATACTCAATGAGTAAGTACTTCCTGGCACGTTTTGAAATTTATGGCTGGCTTCTAAGGCAATAATTTTGCCTTAACTGCTTTCTAAGAGTATATTTGGAGAAGATTTAAACTTTGAAATGCTTTGTGGCAGAACGCCTCCCACGCAATCGTTTTCCTCCCGTGAGAAACAGTTTACTTTTGGTGTCGGCCACCATCAGGTTATCAGCTTTGCTCTCCTAAGCAGCACTGGCTACAAAAGTAAGCAAGAGTTGCCTTTGTCTCTGCAGAAATGGAAGTGGACCTCACTATCCTATGGACTTCACCAGAAATGGACCTCACTGTCCTCTTACAGAGCAAGTCCAGACCCACACCTTGTTGGCCCGCTCAGAGTCACCGGGGCTCTTCAGCATCGTGCAGGTGACCACAAAATCGCAGGAGTCCTTAGCCTTGGGGGGGATCTTCAGCGTCCCACAGTGGGACTACTGCATTAGAGAGACCAGAGCTCGCTAACCTCACGACCAGCTCCTCAGGGATGACGTGCAGGATGTGGGAGCCCAGAACCACTTCCTGGGGCTGGACCCCAGCTGCACTTTGGTCAGATGGACATTCAAGCCCCTTCCCCATCTTCTAATTTCTGTGTAGGGAAGATAACCTAAACAGGCAGGCAGGGAGCTTCGGTGGGTGCCAGAAGGGCCCGTATCGTTGCTGATGCTCCATCAGAGAACTGACTGCACGGGGCAGCACAGCTTCCCTGAGGCCATCAGGAAGGAAACGATTTGGTTTGCTTTTAGCTATTTTCCCAGCAAATACAGACAAATCTTTGTATTATACAAACTCCGTATTAAGGCAAACTCCATATTGCGGCACTGAAAGAAAAAGAAAATCTTTGCTTATGCTGAGGAGCCTTAAGATAGCGTGGAAACGCTTATGGCACTGCAAACCAAGATTTCCAGACTCAGAAGGCTTTCTACCGTCGTAAGGATATACAGAAGAGAGGCTAAGAAAGACATGAAGACGCGCTGGCTAGGAAACATTTCCCAGCTGGCTACATACCTACTAAGGGTCAGATCTGAGAGGGAAACAGTTCTTTTCTTCATGAGAAGTACCAGGCAAAAGTAACTGACGACACTGGGTGTTCAAAGGCGTTCTCCAGCTCAGCCCAGACTCTTCCCTTTGAACATTCAGCATCATTTCTCCAAGGAAAATCAATTTGCCATACCAAATCCCTTTCATCAGCCCACTTGGTGGCCAGCTGCCTTCTCAACCATACCCCGCTCCACTCCTTGTTTTTCCAAACTCTCTCCCCCAAAGAGCCTCCTCTCTAGAGGGCTCCCAGGAGGACTGGATGATCTTCCCCCCATCGTTTAGTTGTTCCCCCCAGCTGGAAGAAAAGCAATTATCCCTGACTGGGCCAAGCCCAGTGGTTCTTCCTGGGCCAGTTGTTTTGTGATGGCTCTTGTCTGCAAACACCACACGCCTTCCCGGCTGTAAGGTAATCTCTGCTCAGCAGGGGGAATGGCACGTACTTCGAAGAACAGACACGAGGCTAAAACGTACGATCCCCAAGCAGTCATGGAAAAAAACAGAAGGTCTCATTAATACATCTGATCTGTAACGATAATGTCGTGCGATTGAAAGGCAGGCAAGAAAAAGCGCAGGCGTTATTTTCACGTAGTAGTGGTTCATTGTTTCCCACCTGCAGGTACGAAATCGCTTGTCTCGGCTTTTTCAGACGTATCATCACCCTTACGGCAGAATTGCCTTCCTGTTGTCGACTGGATGTTTCTGATTTGCTGAATGGACATTGTCGTACACATTTGCCGTGTTCTGCCTTTGTAATCAATTTGTGGCCACAGGCTAGGCTGAATAGGGACAGGTTTTGAATGTTTGGCACTTAGCTTTGACCTAGCAAGCTACCTGAAAATATGCACCGTATGAAATTTCTGAGAAGTCCCTCTGAATTAGAGTTAACGCGGCTATAGTGGAAGAAAAATCTCATGCCCTTATGGACACTAAGCATATGCTTCCTCCAGTCAGTGTTGATTAGTCTACTCGGGAAACAAGATGATGACGTGAGTATGAACATTTCCATCCTCCTACATAGATTAAAGCAAAGATTTTTAGACGTGATTGGCGAGTTTGGTTGCAGAGCCTGGAACAGTGTAAAGGGACTGGTTTCTTTCTCTTTTAATTAAAGAATAAAACACCAGCCTCTGGAAAACCAGGTCCTTTGAAATCGAAAGACTGCCATCATGAATGACTTCTGAAAAAGGTGATCTGACCGTGCTGACAATCCCAGAGCTGGAATCTCAAGGCGTTTATACCAACGTTACTTGTTTAGCTCTGCAGTTCACATTCATAAAGCCCATTTTCACTGACTCTGCACAATTTCTCAATCAGCAAACGGGATCATTCCATAATTCCACACCAGACAAACAGCTCCCTCATAAATGTACTTATAAAGTACTTCTATACGCAAATATTTATTTCTGCAGACAAACACCAAGAAAATGCCACAGTACGTTAGCAGCTGCAGAGCAGGTTAGAAGGGTGGCTTCCAGGACAGAAGATGCCAAGACTGAGAGCAAGGCAAGGGGACTTGCTTTCAGGGCTGTTCATCTTCCTCCGCTATGTCCCACTGTAAGAGAAAATTCAAACTAACTCTATGAGCACCAAGCATCCCAGGTTCACAGTAGCGCTAAGGATACCACTGAGCCAAGGTGGGTCTGTAAGTGCGTTGTCAACCCAGCAGAAGTAATTTTAGTATTGCAACACAGAAGCTGAGCGGTGCTTGCTTCATTGCTGTGTGAAGGTACCTAGCTCCTACAGCTGACTAGGCTGTAGGAGAAGTGATAATTACGTTGTGGTTTCCACAGCTGCAGAAGGAGAGCGAGGTGATCAGTTGTTTCTGGGTGTGCTGGTTTTGCCTGGGCTGGAGTTAATTTTCTTCACAGTAGCTAGTATGGGGCTATGTTTTGGATTTGTGCTGAGAACTGCGTTGATAACGCAGGGGTGCTTTGGTCGCTGCTGGGCAGCGCTTGCACAGAGTCGGGGCCTTTTCTGCTTCTCACCCCACCCCACCAGCGAGTTAATGGACGTAATTGCAGCTGCTATTGCCATGCGTCAGCTGTCCTACTCACAGGTTGCAGTCTCTACAAGCTATAAAAGATCACCAGATATATACTTCATACTGTCACAGATTTATTCCTGGCTGGCTAACTCCCCTGCACGTTTTCCCCTCCTTTAACACTGACCTTGCGTTGTTCCTGTTGATCTCTCATTATCACTGTGTCATCACCACTGCCAAAGGAGAGCAGCCGGTTGACTTCAGGAGTTCGTTTTTTATCCCCATCCAAAGAGAAGGAAGAAAAATACGTGCCTTTTGGGGTTTATCCTCTCACAAGTCTGGAGCTGTGCAATGTTCTGCGAGAGCAAGAAGAAAGTGGTGAGTCATGAACGCGTCTTAACAGAAGGGATATGGGAGAGTGAACTTGGGGCTGAGGAGAGGAGAGTGTGGTTGCAGGAATCCTCTAAGCAGGCAAACATCTATAAAGGTTTGGAGATACAAGGAGATGGAGCTAGAAGTATGGGTGGAGTGGAGGGAAAGAAACCCTTTATAGGAAGGGCGTGCAAAGTGCAGAGTAGCCTATGCCTTTTTGCATACTTTTTCTAACCCTTCCCATTTTTTGCTAAGGAGTGTTCATAGATCAGTGATCAGTTAGATATCCTGGACTGCCGATTTATTAATGCGTACACGCTTGATTTCTCTGTCTGTACGTTAGGAATAACTGTTTTTGGAAAAGAGACAGGGAATCCGTTCAGTAAATTTCTGGTGTCTTCGTTTTAGTGGATACAACTGCGTGGCATCCCGTTACTACAGTGGAAAAGAGATGCTGAACTTAGATTTGGGTGTTTGAGGTATATAATTGGAATGATACCAAAAGAAAAGGCTCATTAGTTTTGATTTTCAAACTTGTAAGAAAAAATGAAGTCTGTCATCTGGTCAACTACTGACTCTTTTTGCCTGCATTTCATCAGCCACTTCCCGTGTAACAGCATGGAAGTGTAGCCGGGGAAGCAGCGTGTCTGTGTAGCTCAAGCACGTGCCCAGAGGTAAGCAAGCAGGTACTGCTTTACCCATGAAGGGTCAGTTTTGGATAGGAAGAGTTCATCCTCATTCTGCTGAAGTCAGTGAATGACGTACCCTTAATTTAAAAATGCGAGTCGTAGCAGAAATGCCTGACAAGTGAGTTGCAGTACGGCAAAAGACACCTGAGCTCACACTACATACTCCTTTTCAGTGAGGAAATAACCATTTTGCTAAAACTGCGATTACAGCAAGCTGTCAATTTTATCCACACGCTTCTTTTTCCAGTCCATTTTGTGATCATTCATCTGTTCTGCTTACCTGCCATTTTCCACCTGATATCCAGATTATCAACTGTTTTGAAAGGAAAATGCCCATACCATCTGTCTGGTCAGCATTCAGCACAAGGGGACCCTGTCTGAGCTGGGAATCCCGCACGCATCTAGACAAATACTTGACCTTGAAGCCAGACGGGAAGAGGGCATTATCAGTTAAGCCAGGGGTGATATGTACATTTTGCATTAAGAAATGTACAGTGCTGGCTTCCCTCAAGAGAACGTAAGGCAGGAGAGAGGTAAAGTGTAGAAGAAATCCCTCACGGATCTGAATTTTCCTGTGATGAGCTGGAGTGCCTCCTAATATCTCGGTGCTAAGATCAAAGCTCCGCTGCAGTCTAACGCCTGTGCTTCATTAGTAAACATTAGGCCAAGCCTAAACTTGTGCCAAAGAGGGACAACGGAAGTGCTAAACTGAATGGCTTTTGACCGAGAACCATTCACTAGCTTCGTAACCCGAGTTCCCTAATTGCAGTATGATTAGCTATGGCAAACCACGTACAGCTATAGGTGTAGAAGTGCTAATGAGCACTACCCCAGTACCACGTGGCTGACGGTGTAAGCTCGGGTGCTGGTGTGTCTGAGAGAGGGAAGCTGTTGACGTGACATTGTACCGTGCCAGCTGGACGAAGTGTATCCGTACTCAACCGATGCCTTTGTTGGACCGTTCTCCCTTCAGCTGACCTTGCCCCGGCTAATGATGTGAATGCCAGTCTGGCGAAGGCTTGTTCTTTTCTCTGCTCCTGCTCGGTCCCTTGAAGGGTCGGAGTTGCAAGAGGATGGTGTGTGGACACAAAACTGCATCCACGGCTCAGTGAAGTCAGTGGAGAGACACTCGGCCTCTTCGTGGCTGTCGGGTCAAGCCGTAAACTCAGCTTTGCTTTGCCTGCAAGGTGTGCTTAGCCAGCTAAAACACCAGTGAAAAAGTCCTCTGTGTCTGTCTGTAACACGCACGTTAATCCCCACCAGAAGGACATTCTGTGATCTAACAGCAGACTTTGGTCTCTGCACAGGCTATCTGGACGAGCCTGCTACTTAGACGTCCGATCTGGTAGTCCCTTCTGGCTGGACGCTCTGAACGTGGGGTAATGGATTGTCGGTCTGTTTGGCTCCAGAGTCTGACATCGCTCTGGTGGAGAGACCAAGAAAGCTTCTGCACAGGCTGACTGCTGCCAGTCGTACTGACTGCTGCCGCAGCCCGTCTGGAGCCTCGTCACCAGAGATCTGGGTTCTTACTGGGATATGACTCATGCGATAGAAAACGGCCTCGGTACCTACGTGTATATTCCTGGCACAATCCCCGCAATCCGAAGTCTGTCTGTCTTTCGTTTTCTAGAATAGCCAAATACAGGTTGGGGTTTTTCTTACTCCTGAGAGTCCCAAAGCACCTCGCAATTTATGTATGTTACGCGCGCTGCCATTCCCGATTCCCAGCGGTTGTGGCGTCCCAGTTAACAGCACAGAAGGGAAGGAAAATTTTGACCACGGCACGTGAGGGGTTTTTTGTCCACATGGTAGAGCTTCAGGGACTTTTGAGGCAGTCCACAAGGGACACAGAATACGCTGTTGTGGTAGAAGATCCCGACTGCCTGTGTTGGGAAGAGCAGAGCGACACCAGAGCTGCTAGAGCAGAAAGCTGGGTCCCAGCAGCTGGCAAAATCACCGCCTCTTTCGGGTACCTCTTGTTTCAGGAAGACGCCAGCAGCTTGTGCACAAAGAGGTGAACCACCAGAGCAGCCGGTCCTTGTTATTCTGGCTGCTGTCGCGCCACGTCAGCAGGACGTGACTTCCAGCTTCGTTTCGGGAGAGCATTGCCTCGGCCAAGCCACCTTGTCATCCCTGAGCATGTTTTGGCTGGAGGAAAGCTGCCGTGTTTATAGCCTAAATTTGGGTTTTATTTCAAAACACATTTTGAATAAATAATATGACATTTATTTGGAAATGTATTTCTTGCGCCTCACTTGTGTGACAGCCAGCCACCAGGGATGCCCCGAGGGATGAACTGGAGAAGCGGGTGTCCAGTGGGAAGGGGCTTGCACTGACCCCATGTAGAGGAAAAGTCGCCCATTGAGGCAAAGCGGGGGCAGGTGTCTTTCTATCCCAGCCAAAACCAGCACACCTCTCCAGTTTTTCTGCAAACTTTTTAATTAAAGCACAGATACACGGAGAGCAGCCCTCGAACCTGATCTCTGCACAAGAGTGCCTTGTGCAGAGACCAGTGCAAGCTGTGCCCCGTGGGTCGCAAGGACCCCGTCCCATCAAGGAAGACGCTCCACATCAGTCTTTGGGCAGAAAGTGGTGGGGGATGCCACAGCCATGAAAGAAAGCAGAGGCTGGGAAGATCTGTGGTGTGATCCCAGTGGATCGTAACCCTGGCAACTTCCGCCCACCAGAAGGAAGGAAGGGAGGGGAAAAAAAAGTTACTTTAGTGCATGGCCACCTTTGTGACGGCAGGGACATGGGCTGCAGCATGCACTTGCTGAAGAAGAAGGGTAAGAGAAGGAGCTCCCCATGAGCTACAATCTCTGTACCAGAATGGGGGCTCAGTGGGGACAAGACCCTGCCCTGGCTGGTCCTGTCCGACCCTGCAGCGCAGAGCAGCAATTCCCCCCTCTCCTGCCTGCCATACTCCAGTGCAGCTTTGAGCTTTGGATGAGACGCAGGGATCTATAAACGCCATCTGTGGCTTTCTGTCGAATGGGATGGGGTCTGAAACCTGACGTGAATACTGGGGAAGGCTGCTGAGAACATAACGCTTCTACAGCAGCAGCGCCCAAGCGTGGCAGAATGATGAGCGGACCCATCCTGTGCCCTGGGAAGGGGCCTGGAGGTGGAAATGAGAGAAGTTTAGAACAGCAAAAAGGTATTCCAAGCGTTGCTGAAGGCGACGGTTATGTCCACCACTGCTGTGCTTTGCTGGTTGGTAATTATCAGAGTAAATACTTCTTTTTAACTGGAAAGCACACCTTGTCAGAAATCAAAACTTTACAAGAAAAACGACTCTGATGCACCTCTCGGTCCCTCCGCAGCTGAAAGAGGTTTTGCAGTTCTTAAAGACTTTTGGGGTTGTGTTCTGGTTCAAGAACATCGACCGTTTTAGAAAGTAAGTGAATTGGTACAAAAAAGATCTGTGTTTTTGTTTGGAGTTTCACAAGGTCAAAATCAACCCCAAACTTTCAACTTTTTTAATTCTTTTTTTTCCTTCCACATAATCAGTTTGCAAAAAAACCCAAACTAAGCCAAATAAACAAAAATTCAAGACTGAATTTTAAACCTGGTTTGGAAGGAAGACCATTTCAAATTCTTTAGTCCGATAAATGCAGCGAACATCGCGTGCCCAGTTGTAATTGCTGCCCTCTCGTTCTTCCCACATTCTTCCCCTGTGATTTGCAGTGTTTCTCATTTGTGCCTTCATCGTACAGCAAGCGTATGTCTCCTCACCAGAGGCTGTGCTTCCCTGGGTTTCTGGTACGACAGAAGTCCAAGACTAGCGTCCTTCAGACACTACTCATCCTTGTGTTTGACCGGTAGCCTGAAGCTGGGGTGACCTGGGCTCATCTCCTTCCCGAGCCACTCGGCAAGTACACCACAGTGTAGCGGTGGTGGGGCCACATGGGCATTAGACACACTGCAACGTAACAGTTAAACTTGTCCGTGCGTCTCAGGCAAGGGGTGGCAGACGGGGAGGAACAGGGCTCGATGCGCCGGTCACTGAAGTCAGATGCAAATCTTCAGTTAGGTTCCGCAGCGTTGTAAGGACCCCAGGACAGACCCCGTAACGTGGGCGCGGATACGTAACAAAGGTGACGAGACAGCTTACCTCCCCAAAATAAAAGGGGGAAATCCCTTCTCAGAATGACACCTGCCACGACTCAACCAAAGAATACCCGGAGGCCTATGTACCGAGCAGGAGTCACCCCAACCAGGTAGCACATTGCAGCAACATGGCAGTTTATCTCTTTCCCACAGCAGTTTTAACTTACGTGGCGCAACACGAGCTTTGAGAGTTGCCCTGAGGAACATGTCCTGCAGATGAGTCTCTGAAGGAGAAGGTGGAAAGAACAGATCTCCGGCTATAACCTCAAATTCAGCCTAATTCTCTTAATCAGAACGGGCTCTTTCAATGCCAGTCTTTTAAAAACTCTGGGCACACAACAGTCATCAAGATAAACACTGTAAAGTGAGGTTCACAGAAATCTGGCCTTGGTTTGGACCCTGCTCCTTCTTCAGTGACAATGACTAAGGACTGGTGGCTGCAGCTCCCGGTGGAGGAAGTCTGCATGTTCCTCTCCTTATCTCAATGAGCGACTGTGTACGTACTTGTGGTGAATATTAAACACACACTTTCCTACGCTTGCTTGCTGAAAACATAAATTCTGCAATCTGCAGCATAAGCATTCTTCTGACTTCTCCTGATAACTGGTTTAATGGATACTAAGAGCTGCAGAAGCAATGTAGCCTGCACAATTTATTGCTGTAGCTAATTACAGAGAGTGTACACGTGCAGCATGTTACAAAGAAAGAAATGTATACAAGTGCACACATGTACAAAGCATCCCTAAATCCTCTTTCTGATGAAAGCTCCAAATGAAATTTCCTTATGTACCTCTAATCAAAGTCTTTGAAAAAGCAATCCAATCTTAACATAGTCAATATCCTCACAAAGTAACCTTTTATGGCCAACTTAAAAGTAATTGGCTAGATGTCAGTACTTACATTTAAAGACTCTGAACATTTTGAGCCACAAATTCTAAAATCCTTTAAACAAGGTGGAAACTTAATATTCTAATTGCTCACTGTAGGAAAGGGGGAGCTTCACCAACGGCTTGATAAAAAAGAATCAGCATTAGTTATGTCAGTCAGAAATTATTTGTCTCTCTTGCTCCTCGCTCATGCACAGGATCTATTTCCTAGGGTTACCAAGCCTGCCACCTTCTACTGAAAATGATGGAACCTAAATGATTGACAAATACCCATTTCATCCTGCTGCATTTTTGACTGCAGCCTGATGTTCTTTAATTAGCTTTTAAATTAAACATTTGCTTCCCTGATATCAACAGTTCTACAACACGTAGAATTAGTCAAATTAATTAGTCAAATTAGCAACAGGCAAAATCATCATGCTAAGATGTAGCAGCCGTTTATGGGCCAGATCCAAAGCTAATTACTACCTTAGCATTTACTTCAGCATGCCGCGGTCTATCCCTGCATTTGTTTTAGGACCAGTTTCCCCTCTAGGCTTTGGCACTGCCTTGCTGGCTCGACAGCTGCACAAAAAGGAGGGTCCCAGCCTCAGGGGGACGTGTGCTGAGCATTTCCAAAGGAGCTGCAAGAGGTATTCCTCCGTGTCCGCAGATGAACCCGCAAGAGAAGACTCGTTTGGGAAGGTGATCGGTGCTGGCAAAGGGAAGTGGCCACTGCTGGTGGCCGAGGGTGTCTTCCCTGCCAAATTCTGCTCGTCTCATTGGGGTGAGCGGACCTGGGAAGCTCCTTCTTCTGCCGTGCAGGTGCTCCCTCTGCCGCAGCACCGCTTGCCAGGGCAGGGTTGTGTCTGAAGCACCTCGGACATTGCCCAGGTTCATCCAGCTGCTCCAGGGAATCATAGAATCATAGAGTCATTAAGGTTGGAAAAGACCTCTAAGATCATCGAGTCCAACTGTCAACCCAACACCATCATGCCCACTAAACCATTTCCCGAAGTGCTGCATCTACACGTCTTTTAAATACTTCCAGGGACGGTGACTCAAGCAAATCAACTCAGTCCTGCCTGCTTCCAACAGCCCTCGGTGTGGGACAGCAGTAATTGGATTATTGTTCAAGAAATGATGCATTTATGTGACTGTTGCTGGAGCTCCCCCAAAATACAGTTCAGTCTCTTTGAACTTCAGAGGTACTTGATCTTTCAAGCTTTGTACCCAAGTGGCTCACTAACCTCCTGGGACTAAAAAAAGGACATATGCTCCTATTGTCAAATTAACAGTCTCAGTATGGCTAAAACTAGCAAGTAATGCCTTCCAATAGCTGGATCTCCACCTGAATTTATTGCTGGTTGGTTGCCTAGCTGGAAAAGTGGTTTGGCTGTGACTTCACTTTGTTACAGGTAAACCGAAGTCGGCATGCTCCAAGGACTGCATGGAAAGGGTAGCAAATGTGAAGGGAAGTTGCCCATCAGGGGGAGCAGGATTACAAATAGGAGCAGCAAAAGTTAGCTGCAGCTTGGGAGAAAAGGAGGGAATCAATATGGTTACTCTAAACTAATGAATTTCATCCACCTTCTGCTTTCTTGCCCCTTCCAAAGTATTCATCTGTGTGCCCTAAGAACTAAATGTTCTTTTCTCACTTTCCCTCCCATCTCTCTTCCTGAATCATGTCAGTTTATTACGGAGATAATTGGTATCGCCAACAAAGCAGCGCTTCGGCACATACTAGTCCCCCCAAACGACTGAAGCAGAAAGTGGTGAAGGGATGGGGTAAGGTGTTCAGGACAGCACAGTGCAGGCAGGGACCAACGCTGCGTGAAACCCGTTCCTGGAGGCAATGCCTCGGAAAGCACGAAGCTCCTGTACACGTAGTCCATCGTCAGCCTGGGGTCCAGAAAGCCCACGCTGAGAAGTTCCTTCTGCTTCAGCTGCTGTGGCTGCAGAAAGTCCTGCTGCCCTGCCCGTATGTCTCCTTCTTCAGAGAAATGAGGGAACTGCTTTCGGCAGAGGAAACAGATGCTAGCCGTCCTCTTTAAAGCTGGGGTCAGACGTTTTTTCAGACATGCGGGGCGGATTGTCAGACGGGTCTTGGCTTCAAAAGATGCAAAGAAATGCGTAATACAATTTCAGAAGCAGAGTCACCCATCGATAGGTGACTCAATACTTTTGAAAATCAAGTGCATATTTTCTGCTGGAGTCAGGTGGATTCAGACAGGAATTGCTCAAAAGTTGTATGGCCCAGACCAGCTGGGCTTCTGCTGTACCAGGTGTTGTGTGGGAATCACAGGACAAAATTCAGCCCCTGCCAGAAATTTCTGACGCCACCAAAGGTCAGTCCTAGCAGAATAACGACCAGGCTGAAGATGATGAGGGGCGGGTGTTGGGTGGCACAAATGTAACAGGGTGTCTCCCAAATCTATCAGATCAGGCCTCCTGGCCCTTGATAATAACCATACGCTGCACCGATCTATACCAGCAGCTCACTAACGTCAAAGGGAGCATTTTGCTTCTTTGTGCAGTTGGAGGACCAAGTGTGGCTCTTCCGATGGCATTTATTTCCAGCCTAGAGTTCCCCTGACACGGGTGAAAAACTGGTGAGCCAAGGGTGGAGCAAGCTCCGGGTCCCTAACCATGGAAACAGCAGCTCTTTTTGCCAGCTGTTTACACTGAAATGTGAGTGAGAAAATTTGCTCCGAGAGAACACCTTTGCAAGCTACTCGCCTCCAACGGTTTGCTCTTTTTAAACCTACGGCAACTATAAAGTAGACTCGTGCAGAAGCCATTTCAGATAGGCAGACTGCTCGTCTGTGTTATAAATGGTTTATGGCCGGCTGCGCAATGAAGCAGGAGCTGGGGGAACTGTAGATGAACCCGAGTTTCTAGTCTGAGTCTGTGGGAAGAGAAAAAAAGATGTCACGAACAATTATAATGCCTGACCGGAACCATAGAAATCGTGAGAGTGGAAGAAAAGATGCTCCACCACTGTTCCCTTGTCTTTCCCCCGCTATTGGCAATTTCTTTAACCTCTGCATCTTCTATTGCCTTCAGCCGAGCAAGGTCAGCTGAAAACAAGTAAGAAACTGGCTCTGTTGTGATTTAAGGAAGGGGAAAGGACCTGGAAAGTGGGTGTCTCTTAGGTCTTTTGGAAATGACTGTGCTCAGCTTTGTCCTGAGGTTGTTCACGGCATCAAACAGCGCTCTGCTTTTGGCTGGAAGCAGGTTTCAAAATGAATGACGGGACAACTGCTCTCTGGCAGAGAGGTTATTCTAACACAAGCCCGTGCGGTAAAGTCCAAGGGCATGCTAGCGTTTTGTCATAGGTAATAAAGGTCAGCAATCTGGAGATGTGTTAACTCGTGTCAGAGTGAAAAAACCGTGCAAGAGCCTGGCAGTTCAGTACCAGCAACAGGTTTGAGAGCTGCCTGTGAAAGAAGGGAATGAAGGATATATTTTCTCGATGGTTGAGTCTAAGCCCGCCCAGAGGCTCCAAATTCTTGACCAACAAACACCGGGGCTGGCCCTGCAGACAAAGGACTTTACTGGCATCAGAAATCCCGCCGGAGTGAATGGAAAACGGGTAGCTGTAATGCTACCCTGTGACTGCTTGCAAGATCAAGGCTCACCGTCTGCACAGAGCAGCTTTAAAACTCTTACCGATCTGCTGTGTTCTTGCCACCTGTCTATGCCCTTGCTTATCAAGGGGAGCACGGCCATTTTAACACCCCGACGCACTCTCATTGAAAATCTGTGGCGATGGTTATGGGTCACCGGCCTGATAAAGCCGGCATCTTGCATTGCACCGTGAGTCTCGCTGGTGGCACTTCTGCCGGTCCAAGAGCGCTCCTTGCTGACAGATGGAGCGCAGGTCCTTGAGGTGGGCATTGCTGAACCTGCTTCCTGCTGAAGGCAGCAAAAGTCGCAGAGACAATGGCTTCGCTGGAGGCAGCACGCATGCCTTGTGCGCTGCTGGAAGAGAGAAAAATTTCTGCGGCGTATTTGTATGAACTCAGACCTTCGGCAAGTCTGGATGGAGAGGAAAGAAACAGTCTGACCCATATTGCTTCCCCCCCCAGTGCCGCACATTTTACACACACACACAAAATTCGTGCCAGCAACGTTTTCTAATGGACCCACATTTATTTCCAATCACAAAAAGCTCGCAGGTGGCGCTGAGCTAAGGATAGGCATTATAGTAGAAAAATAGCACAGAGCCTCAGGAGGACTGACTCCAAAATACAACTCGCATGGCTGTGGAGCTGAATTTCTGAATTAGGTGACCCACTGAAGTTAGGGTCACCTTTCAACATCTCCATCAACATGTGGACTGGAAAGCATCAGCCTTTCCCAGCAATTGCCATTTGCTGCAGAGCCAGTCTGCACAACAGCCGCAACAGCCATACACCGCGCATGGTTGTTTCCTTCCCCAAATCCGTCTCCAAGGGGCTGCCAACAAACCTGGAACTAGGGAAAAGCGGTGCATTACCTTTTCTCCCAGATGCCGCTCCCAAATCCTTCTGTGGCGAGCTGCATCGTTTTGCAGCCTGTCTCTGAACTGTTCAAGCTGATCTATCTTTGGGACAGGGAAAGCTTCATATTTTTGTCCAAGCGGCATCCGCGCTTTCGTACAGAGAGCTCGGCTAGCAGAGCGCGGGTTTCTTCTTACTGCGGTCCATGGAACAAGAGCAGTTTTACTGCTGGGAGAGCCCTATATTCCCTATGTCCAGACAGTGTCTCGAAACACATACAATTCGTTCTCTTCCCGTGCAGTGAAGAGGAGACAGACCCAGCCAGGCTCTCTACCCAAGTGCTCGCACTGGATGCCCCTGTGAAGTCCAGCCAGGTGTGCCGTGCTGAGCTGGCTGCAGCGGTTGTGGCAGGATCCCGGTAGGAAAAGACTAAGACTGTGGGGTTTTGTCGCCTCTTTCTCTGGTCTTGACCAGATCACTAGCACCTCCACGGAGAAGGGAGGTGATCGTACTCCTTCTCCGTAACACGGGAATCGTGGGTGAAGGGACCTCTCAGCTCTGGCTTTTCCCAGAGCTTTTCCTGAGATGCAACTTGTCAGTGCTTTCTGCTCACGGTTTGACTTTGCAATCCGTTTATTTACATATGAATATCTATCCTTACCTTGAGGAGCGTCAGGTCCCCTGCTGTACTTATCGTTGTCGGGACTAATTAAGCGGAATGCTGGGCCGTTCCCCGGTCACGGTCCCAAACACGTTGCAGTACCGCTACCTGAGGGATTGCTGTAGACTGTGGTGGTATCAGAGTTTCCACAAGGGCAGAGTGAAAAATGACGGTGGGGAGAAGCTCCCGGGACACACCGCAAGGGATGCCTGTGCTGTTGCCGCTGCCGTGACAGGTCGCAGGCCAGCCGTGTGGAGGTGTACAGGGACCGGCTATCTGAGCATCCACCTGCTTCCCCGGAGGGTTTGTGCAGCCAGCGGTGAGCTGCTGTGGTTGCACGACTATCGAGGGACCGGCAGACGCAGCTTTGCTGTCGCGGGAGGCAGGGGCGCACGGCGTGCCGGCAGGTGTGGGCTGGAGCTGCAGACCGGTGCTTACCCCCCTCATAAATCAGTGTCCGGCTACTGCCCACAGAGACTGTCCCCGTGGACGTCCCTGCTTTGCCGCAGAGGCAGGGCTGCAAAGGTACCCGAAGGCCTCCTCTGCTTCACGTGCACATTGTGTCCTGAGCTACAACTTCTCCTGGGGAACCGAGCAGCACCTTTCTAGTATATAGCGAGTGACAGATGCCAGTTGAGTCTTCCTGGAATTTCAGTTGCTGCCTTTATTTTCAAGAAATTGGACCTTTCATGACCTTGTGCCCAGCACAAAAAGATCAGAATACACCCATTTCATCCTTGCAGTGAATTGAATTATCCCTCACAACAAGAGGTGAGACATACCAGTTACAATGGATGGTGAGCAAGAACGGCTGCTCCCTTTATCTGAAACGAAAAAGTTCTCAAAGTAGCATTGCAATCAGCCTCCAAAGAAGGTGTCCCTTTTCAAGCGTTTGTTTCAACAGCCATTTGTTTTAAAAAAAGGAGAAACCTCCAGTTCCTTGTTTTGTATTTAAAAAAGAGAATTTTTGTGCCAGGTGAGAAATCCAAATTCCAAGCAGTGTAATTTTGAAAAGGACAGATCATCTGGCTGTAAAGTCCAGGGCAGCCTCCTATAAATCTGACACACAGATTCTGTGTTTGAAGCGTACCGGTTGCTGTGGTTACCATGACAGTGCTAGTCTGATTTATAGCCCTGCGCTATATATGTATTGCTTTCCAGAAGGAATAAAAGGGATAGCTGACTGTGAAGGAATCTGGGAACTGCACGTTAAAGAAGAGACGTAGAGGGGAAAAAAATCTAAGTAAAGAGGGGCTGCTGAGGTTAGATGTTGGCTTTTGCAGCGCGGGGCCGTGACTCCGTCCTCACGTCAGGGCAGGCAGGAGGGATGCAGGCGGCCTCGTGGCTCCTTCGCCCCGAGCCCGCCCAAAGGACACCCGTGGGTGTCTGAGGGAAAGCTGGGGCGCCGCTCGGTGTCCCTGCAGACTGCTGGGGCAGGATTTCCCGGCGCTGGTCCGCGTCCCCGAGGGACAGCAGGGAGCCCGTGGGTGGCAACGCAGGTGGGAGAAGGGCTCGGGACAGAGAGGGGCAACCTCTGATGTCGGCGCCCTCCAACGCTGCGCCCCAGAGACAGGCAGCGGCAGATGTCTGCACCGAAGCGGGACACGTTCCCCACCTCTCCCAAGAGGACCGTATTTGGCTTTTCTTCCTCTCTGAAGCAGACTATAACATACGTGTGTGGAGTCATGGATGCCGAGAGAGAGAGAGAGAGAGAGAGAGAGAGAGATGGTGTTATGAAGACTATACATTTTGTTAGGAGGAATGCAAAAACCCAAAAAACCTCAAGTCAGTGGCAACATTTACACAGGGACTGCCTTGTAATATGGGGTAAGGACAAACCTGCAGGTCTGTAGAAAAGAGAAGGACAGAGAAAGAGAGTTGGAGGTAGAGGGAGGCAGGCAGGCAGGCAGGCAGGAGCAGTCATGACAATGTCCATACACTTTTGCTGTTGTCTGCAAATTACTAGATGGCCTAATGCCACTGCAAGCTTTTGTACTGTTAGTTTTCTTTGTATCGATTACCATAAATTTTTGAGGAAAGTGAGGAAATTCCAAGGTAGCGGAGATGACGGTCTCTGTAAGTAGAGGCTGTCTGTCACTGTGATACTTCTGACCTGGTAATTTGAGGTATTGCTTATAATCCAGGATACTCCTCCAGGAGTCTGTTCTTTAGGATCTAGTTTGTTTAAATGCCCAGGCAGGCACACTAGAGAGGGAGTGGGAAAATCCATTTGCCAAAAGGAGAACAGATAAAGCTTGAGGTGGCAGCAGCCGGAGCAATGTTGGCATTCAGTTGTGCCTGTGGAAGATCTGTGGAAGAAATACAAATAATTTCTGTTCTAAATACCAGGACTGAGTTCAGACAATATGTGATGGGGACTACAGACATTCTTAACTAAAACAGGTGAAACTGCATAGGGTTAAATCTCACTGGGAAATGACACATTTTTCTTATTTTAATTTCATTCTCTTAAAACCACTGGTTAAAAAAAAAACCCCACTGATCTGCAGTGGAACATGCTGGGATGAATTAGTTGGCTAACTGTTCCTGTTTCATCAGGATGATTTAAGCCGTCGACAAATGTCACGGCATTAACATTTGATGCAGAGCCGTGAAGAAATGGCTGCTGGAAGAATCAACAGCCTTTCTGAAAGCCAGCACTTTTTGCCTGTCTTTACGAGAACACTGGTCACTCTGCAATGTTAAGTGACAACGTCGCTGCGAGAATTATGTCCCTGGGCGATGTTTCGCTTGGGCATCTGGCCACTACAGGAACGAAACTGCCAGCAGATGCGATCGCAATCTCCATCACTGCGCTTGGGTGTGGTTCAACCATCCATTTCCACTTGGCAAATATTCCTAACAGGTCTCCCGCAGGGCAAGTAACCTTGTAACGATAATGCTTTCCCTTTGAATTTGCTATGAACAGAGATACCTGCTCTAACATATTGTTTGTGCAGTAATACGCACTGATAGGCGACTCCTTCTTGCTTGCCACCCTGCCTCTCCTCAGTCCCTCCCCGACAAAGTTGCAAAGGCAGTCTCTTCCCCCCCGCCACTCCGCTCAGGTCTGGTCCCTTTTCAAAACCAGTCTGGACGTACTGCGAGCATGCTTGCACTGCCAACGAATCCTCCTGCCCATACTGCTAGAAAGACTACGCCTTCCTCTCCTACCAGTTTGTACCACAAATTTTTAGTAGATTGTCATCCTTAGTCTTTATTTCTGAGGAACAATGAAAATGGAAGGAGCTGATTCACTCACAGTTTACCAGGAAAGCGTCGCTAATTTTAAGCCCCCAGTCAAAGGCTACCAAGCTGTATTTATCGATCCCGTTACGAGCATAAACGGCAAACTGCAGACATGAAATCAGGAAGTTTTACTAAGCTACATTGAACTGCAATGGATTTTGAACATGGAAACAAAGGTTTAATACATGGCAGACAAACTCTTTTCCTATCAAACAAATTCACTCGATCCATTTCTCTCCTGTACCTTCCATTTTACATAGAGGAGAACACATTGTATGGTTGCTATGGATATTTAATCAAAAGTTTAGCAGAAAGCTCTAATAACACCCCTGCCCAAGCACCTTCTTTTTTTGCAACATCTCCTGTACCTTCCTGTCCCTTGTTTGCAGTGTGACTGTGCTGCCAACCGGCTCATCTTCCTCTGCATGCCTGATAGCGATAGCTTCGTTTGGAAGGAGCAGCCCCACGATTGAGTGCAACAAAACCAGACGAAAATTGTTTTCCTTATTATTGTTGTTGTTGTTACTCTTCTGCTGCTGCTGCTGTCTCCGACGTCCAAGTCAAACTGCCAGGGCTTTTGAAAGAGAATTTATGCCACAAGACCAGAAAATTGCCATGGGCAACAGGAAAACAAGTCTGGGGGTCACCTTGCTCTGACGGTTTAAACAGAGCGGAGGTTGCTCCTGTGGCGTTCCCTGGAGGAATAAGAAGCACGCTGATGCGGTGGCAAACACACACGTAGCACTGTGGTCATGACTAAGGCAGCAACCAAAGGAAGAGACACAGTTTTAATTCTGCTGCTGGGGTAAGAAAGGCAATTATTAAAACGGGAAGCTATGTTACAAAACATAAAGCTCTTCAGTCTAATCCTTGAAACAAGTCTAGTCTCAGGGACTGGTCTCGTAAGCAATTCCCAGACGTCTTAGCTGGAGTCGCGGGCCTCCACCTCAAGGGTACGTGTAAAGAGGCTGTTAAGAGGTGCTAACTGGAAAGTGTTTGGCTGGGAGGGTGAAGGGTCTCCTGTGCTTGGAGGGTGCTACAGCTGGGGAGCGGGAAGTACTTGTGCCTCAGTGATCCCATCGTCCATCTGCAGGAGCGGGAGGACACGTCCCGCTGCCCGGGGGGTGATGTCTCGAGCAGCCCTCCGGGCCCCCTTGCAGGGAAAGCTCTCTGGCGTGGGTGCAGGCGGCGGGGCACGGCCGTGCAGACACCGTCTGACTCTGTGCAAGTCACCTGGCTTCCCCAAGCCTTTTATTCGCTGCCTGCGAAATGGGGACCAAAGCACTTCCAGGCCCTCACAGGCCACTGAGAAGGCGCGCGTGCTCTACCAAACAGGACCTGCGAGCACCCAAAACACGTTAAAGCCTCCTAGCAGTGCCGGCAAGGTAGAGCTGGGAGCAAATGGTGAACCATGAAGTTCAACTGTGTTCATGGTGTCTACTTTTTCTGCATTTTATTACTCACTGCTCTTTGGACAAACGCTCGCTACGTCAGGCAGTAGCACTGCTGCTTCTGCTTGACCGAGTTGAATATTTACAGCGGGAAGACTCTAAAAAACGTCATTCCTTCAAATCAAAATGCCACGGGAAACTTGGGAAAGTGCTTTCAGTGAAAGCTTCCACGGATGGAGCGTCTTCCAAGCCTAACTGGTTTCGAATTCCTTGGTCATTTTTAAGTTAACTTGCTGGTCATTTATCCGTGTCTCTCTGACATAACCAATAAAGTAGCTATCTGGGTGTCTGCTCAGAGATCTGAGCTGTTCTTCAAAGCAATGGAGGACCCTGCTTTTTTAATAATTCACTGCATAAACTCATCTTTTTAAGAATCTCACTTCAGCTGACCACTTCTAGTCCAGTTGTTTCAAGATTGCCAATCCCAAGTTATTAACCATCGTGAACTAAGTACTCAGAATTGTGGCTTAAAAAAAAAAAAAATCTTTCTGTTTCTGCATGCCTCCAAGGTTTCGAGCTGGCATTGTAGGTATATTGAGTTTTAGCTAGAGTTGTGAAGGCTAGAAACCTACCGCTTCTCTGGGGGAAAGCTGAGAGTGTAGAACAATGCCAGCTGCTGCAATGTTGAAAAAAAATATTTAAAGATGAATGAGATGTAAGAGTTGGAAACAGACGCCTTTAACAGTGCATTGCTGTTTGACGTGGAAAAGTAGAATACAATATTGCTACTTGAAAGGGAAAGGAAACTATTAGCATCCAGGGTATAGAGAGTCAGTTCTGTGCACAGAACTCTCTTCTCAGAGAAATGACAACTCTTTTGTGCATAAAACATTTTTTTTTTTTCCATTATAACTATTCTAGAACTATCCCTTTGCATCTGAACAGAAACCTGCAAGAAACAAAAAAAAGGTCAGTTTTTAGGAAATCTTCCAAGGCAAGAGTTCTTTTCCTCCCCCCCCCCCCAAAGATTTCATTTAGGTTCAGTGGAGAAGAATTGGAAAAGGAAATTAGGGAATTCCATCATGAAAAGTACTGCAAGGCACTGATACGTTATTGATTCCTTACGAGTGGTCACCCTCCCTTTTCCCCACATTGCTTTCATTTCTTGAGGTTCAGACTACAGTTAGTTTCAAATCCTAAATCCGATTTCTGAGCGATAAAAATGCATTTGGGGTTGAGGGAAAACTTCCTGAGGTCTTCATGGCTCTCCTAGAGAGGTGTTGCATTACGGGTACCTCTGCATGCATGAATGAGGACTGTGATAGCATAAGATAGGATTAAAATTGCCCATCAGTTTTGGAGGGAAAAGGGAGACGTGGTCTGAACAAAAATCTGTAGACAGGTGGTTTCTCTGGAAAGCATTTAACCCCCCCCAGTTTATATCAAAACCAGAAACACTTAGATTTCGTGCTGCTATGCAATGACCTGTGCACTGCTTCTTGAAGTAGCTACCAGCCTCATTGGTGCCCGTTTCCAAGTGAATGACCTGGGATAGCGCGTGACTGGCATCACGCAGGGCATCGACAGGGCTGTCAGTGAAAAAAGCATTTAGGTACTCTCTAGCTTTTCCGTCTTTTTTTTAAAGAGCGGGTGAATTTCAAAAAGACAATTCCGACGGGCGGTGATATTTTTTCCTGTCTCTGAATGGAGCTCCGCGACTTCTGCCCTTGGGAATCCATTGCTGTATTTTCCTAGTCATCCCGAGGAAGATTTTTAAAAAAAAGTAAAACGTCTTTTTAATGACTTCTTGAAGAACGTTTGAGAGATGAGGTTAAACGTGTCCTCTTCAGCTTCAGTGCACTAATTTGATTTGTGTTAGTTCTGTGCACAGAACCCTTTCCTCGGAGCGCTGTCCCTGCGTAAGTGTCTGGTGAGCCTCAAATGGTAAATACTTTGTGCATAAAAGATAACTTTTTCCAAGGGGCATCATTCCAACTCTGTGTCAGTTTAAGGCCTCCAAAGCAGTTAAATCCTGTGTCTGTGGGCTGCCGTATTCAGCTGTGTTACCTGTGGAGAAAGAAGCACGGTCATTCAGCAGAGTGACTGTGAAATCATCTAGACTGTAAGAGGATTCTATAGTCACACAAGCTTAAACGTAACGGAGTGCCTTAGCAGTTACATATAGAGCTCCTAATTGAATTTTGCCACTAACAATTACAAACACAAACTCGAGAGCCATTTGACTTTCATTTATCCCAAAGTGCGTCCTCTGCAACAACAGCATGTTGAGAAAACAGGCTTTTCTTTCAAACAGAAAGCTAAACAGTGTTCCAGAAAGAGATCCGTAAGCGGCAAAGAGCTCGTTACAACTTTCTTGTGCTGGGAACTCCCCGTGGTCAGCTACAGCCTGTATCTGCGCTGCCTGCGTTTCACCCGCGCATGCTGCCCAGAGCCTTCAGAAGCTCCTCACAAAAAAGCATTTGGGTTTTTTTTTCAGAGCACAGTATAGTGTAACGCCGAGGAGCGTTTTTTTAAAGACGAGAAGCCAACACATGCGTCTTTGGTGTTCACAATACTAGATAGCCCATGCTGAAGACGGCAAGAGCAGCTCAGAATTACCAGACGGGTTTAAACATGGGAAGCAGCGTAGCTCTGTGCCTGGCCTGATCTACCATTAAAAGTGGCACCGGGCTTCTGCGGTTATAGTGCTGCTGGGCGCTGGTGTTTCCAGGGCAGCACTGCTCGGTACCCTTGTGCCCGGAGCCCCTTGGCAGTCTCCAAGCTACTCATCCTCCCGATCACTGCCCGATGTAAGACAGCGATGGCACTCCCATTTTTGAAGCGCTGGCATTGAGACACAGAGCCTTGTCCCAGGGAAAAGCAGGGGACCGGTTATAGATCGTGGAGGTCTTAAGGTGGCATCTTAACAGGGGTTTAGCGCTTTCAGTCAAGCTACGTTTGAATCTGAAAGGGCAGAAGTACAAATAGCTTTGGTGGGGTGCATTTCTCCCCTTCAAAATGGAAAGGTAAAACAAGTTTTGGTGGAAGGTTTGTAAAAAACCTCATCAGTTGAAAGCTGCAGCCACCTTTAGGATTTTGAGCTTTGACAGAAGGGATGTTTATGTGCAGTTTCATATGAGAGAAAAAAATGACCATAGTTGATGGAAGGCAATAGGAGAATGCATGATCGTCTTTAACACAGCGTAAACGTGTGAGTCACATCCAGTTTATACACATAAAGAAGGCGTTTAAGTGAGAAATTCTTGGGTCAAAGAATATTCTAAGCAGTTCTGTCTAGAATATAAAGTAGGATTCTTGTTCCCCCACTGAGCTGGTTCCTGACAAATCTTTTGGAGTCAGTTTCTGCTGGGAAACAATGACCAGTTGTCAGATTTAATGGGACCAGCCTATTCCGTTTGAATCGTTCAGAGGAATAAATGGCCCTCGGCAAATGGTTTGCAGATCTCCCGCTGCCTCCGGGTACAGCATGTGGCATGCTGCCTTCATCCGTCCCTTTCTCTAATGTGCAACACTACTGGGGACGGAGACCCTGCCGCCAAAAACCAGTGAAAGCTGAGGAAGTTTCAGCTGCTCAGCAGGAGGCACAGGAAGATGCCTCAACTGTGGTAGTGTCCTGGTTTCGGCTGGGATAGAGTTAATTTTCTTCCTAGTAGCTGGCCTAGTGCTGTGTTCTGGATTTAGCATGAAATAATGTGATAACACAGGGATGTTTTAGTTGTTGCTACGCAGTGTTTATACTCAGGCAAGCACTTTTCAGCTTCCCATCCTCTGCCAGCGAGGAGGTGCGCAGGAAGCTGGGAGGGAGTATAGCCAGGACAGCTGACCCAAACTGGCCAAAGGGACATTCCACGCCATGTGATGCCATGCTCAGTATATAACCCGGGGGGAGTTGTCCGGGGGGGCCGCTGCTCGGGGACTGGCTGGGCATCGGTCGGCGGGTGGTGAGCAATTGCATCGTGCATCCCTTGCTTTGTCTGTTCTTCTATTAGTATTGTTTTTGTTATCGTTATTGTTATTGCTTTACTTTTACTCTTCCCATTCTCTCCCCCATCCCACCGGGGCAGGGGGAGCGAGCGAGCGGCTGTGTGGTGCTCAGTTGCCGGCTGAGGTTAAACCGCGACAGGTAGAAATACTGAGGATGCTGTTTTCTTTTAAAAACACGTTAAAATGCTGTCAATTAAGGAACAGGTCAGACCTCGACTGCATAGCAGCCAGCCTTTTAGGCAGCAGTTTGAGAGCACACACGTCCCATTCCTGCTTCGCTTAAAGCATGTCGGTAGGTCTGTCACTTCCCACTGGGTGGCTGTCCCCTTGACGTGGTGTGCATTATGCCACTTTCCAAAATCTAGGTGTATTGTTTCTGTCGAACAGCGACCCACAGTCAGGATGTAAATTGCTTTGTCTAGCTTTGTTTTCAAATTTAGAAACCCAGGCGGACTGGTATAGGTGGTATTCAAGGACAAGGAACGGGTGCCAGCTAGGTCTTGGCTTGCTGGTTGAGAGCGCCAGCACCCTCAGAGTGGTGCTTGTGCATCGCAGATGTAGGTGGCACTGTGCCTTCTAACGGTACCTGGAAAAACATCGCTCCCGTTGGGCTGCTCAAGTGTGACCTTGAGTTTGCTTTTGATGGGAACGACAGAAAATTTATGTGTCTGATTCTGTCTCCCACCGCTGAAAGAGCTCTTGTTAACCAAAGCTTTCGGTGTCAAGACTGTGCTGTCTTCCTTGAGGGCTGGAAGCACAGGTTGCGGTGTGACAAAAAGAGGTGCCTTTAATAGCCCTGTGTCCAAAATGGTCGAGTGATACTGGAGCCAGGCTGTTCCTCCTGCCGTGTGTTTGGCTGTGTTCACAGATGGTCGTTACTAGTTTCTTGCTTGCATTGGGCTGTAGAGGTGTCGTGCATGGGTAGAGGAGAAGCCTAACGGAGCAGTCACTTGAATTACTGCAGATCACCCGACGTGCTCCTGCCTTCCCTCTACATTCAGGCTTTCTGCTCCAGATAGACGGAGAGCAAAGGCAACCTAAGCTCTGTTCCAGCCTGGACAAGTTCATGGGTCCTGAAACGGAGTAAAGTGTGTTCACATGACAGGCAAAACAGAGGAGCAAAGGTGGACCTGAGTCCGAACCCTTCTACCTTAAACAAGTTTAGGTGGAAATCTGAGAGATCGACCAGGCTTCGAGACTGACTTTTTTCAGATAGATTTGGAATGCCTTGCAGAAGAGAGACGTTTGTCACTCCGCGTGCCAGTGAAGATCGAGAAATGAGGAGCACAGCAAAGAAGGGCTGCATTATTTTTTACTTAAAACGATGGTTGGCCTGGATTTTGGGGGTTTTATGTTTTTGAGTAAGGCTCTGTGTAGCTACGTCATTTCGCTCTCAGCTCTTCTATTTCTGACAGTGACAGCTTTCATCGTGTTTTGTTCCTCTGAGATGGGAATGAAGTATGCAGGACTGCAGAAGTTTGACAAGGTAGAGAGACACCAGATCTGGGCAATGCTGGATAAGGAGTTCATTGGGAAACCAAAGGTAAGCCTAATTTTCGCGTTCTTTAAGGCAAATTGATCTTCAGCCTTTGAAGTATGTAAGACCATCCTGTGCTGGCACAACCTTAGCCCTGAAAGTGTGGTTAGCTTCTTGACCGAGAAAAAATGGAAATCATCAGCTCGGCAGCTTTCCCTGTCACACGATACACCATACGGCCTCAAAGCGTCGAAGCTTTGACTGAGACACTTGCAGGAAACGCAAGTGTCTGTTACTGCCCTCTTATCCTGTGTCATTTCCACAAAATTATCAATATTGCTGCAGGGCCTGGTGACTGTCAGTATTGCTGCAACTCCCTGGAGCTCAACACTGGGCAGACCCGGGGCTTGGAGCCAGTCCTGCCACAGAGCCACCGACGATCTCACTGCGCAGGAGAGAAGAGAGAGGTAAGGTGGGAAGCAAGGGTAAACTGGTACGTCCAGATGCTGACTGTGATTTCTAAACCTTTCAAATTCCCGCCCTGCCACTCCACCCCTTTTCTGAAAAAGCCGTAAAGGAAACCTGTTAGCTGGTGGTTGTGTGACTGTTGAGCCTCTGAACTCTCTCCTCCCCGTGTTGTACGTCACTTAGAAGGGCAGTGGAGAATGACGTAAGAAGTTCTGCTTGTCAGCGCCTGCACTAGAGAGGTGTCTACCCACCTCGTTAGCAGGAAGATGAAGCCCAATTGCGAGACAGCGCTCTGTGATACTTTACCTCATTGCGATACCTGGAAGCAACGAGCCGCGAATGTGCAAGTTAAAAGTGAGTAAGGGGATGTTTTACACAGCCTACTTGGCTGGAGCAGGTGTGATGGCAGATTTGCTTCTCGGGGCCGGTCTTTTCCCCCTGCCTGGTGATTCTGTGCCTAGGTGGTGTGTTTGGCCCTATCTGAGTTCGCCTGACGGTTGCTGCGAGGCTGTTCCTCATGAAGATGCCGTATTTGAGAGGCTGTGATGAAGAGCCATGAGCAGGGCAGGAGCAGCCTCCTCAGCTGCCTGTTGGCTGTTAACATCTGATTTCCACTTAAGTCCGGGGTCTGACTGTCTGAGTGCTCCTGCTCCTCCGCTCCTTCCCGCCGGACACAAGTGTTGCCTCTCACTGCACAGCCACAGTTGCTCCGAGTGGCATCCACGTTGACGCTGCACCGCCAGCTGCTCCAAGCCAGAAGGGTGCGTGTCCTGCAGTAGGGAGGTGAAAATCCGTACCGCCGAGTTACGCAGCAGAGGTCCTGGCGAGCAGAAACCGAACCCTGTCCCACAGGACCTTCCCTGTCCCATGCATTGTCCCAGTCCCCGTTCTCTCTCTCTTTCTCTGGATCTTACAATAGACTGAGTCACGGGGGAATGGCTGCGACTACATCGAGGCCCGGATGTCCAAAAACAATTAAGCTACATTGAAGAGGGAGGTGGGGAGAAGGTGAAACAAGGATATTTGGGAATAACGTGATTTCCTGGAGGCTCATGGTATCTGCAGGACTGAGCTCTGTAAAAACCTGTTCCTGCAGCCAGCTCCTGACCCAGCAACGTTCAGGGCAACGTGAATCCTTTGCCCACTGATGAATCTGTTTTGCCTCACCCTGAGAATTTCTGCTTTGGAGCTGCGTCGCTTAGCTGACTGTTCTGCATTGCTGCAGTGCGTTCCCCATGGAGCAGGCAAAAGCAGGCTTGTTTTGCTTGACCGCCGCTGTTGAAGGTTCCTCTAAGATGGTGGTGCTTCCGTGGGGCCCTTTGGGACTTTTCTTCCTCTTCCTGCACGCAAAAACTCAAAGTAACGCTCCGTGTCACCAGGACTTCTAGGAGTCCATGAGGAATGGCTTTTTTCACCTTGCGGTAACAGGCTTGAGGGATTTTTAAAGTGAAATCAATACCTTTCCCCCCAAGACGCTCAGTTGCCATTAAACTAGAGAGCTAGCTCAGTCTCCTTTTGGCAGAGTAGAAGCGTAGGCCAAAAACCTGCACGTGGTTCTTGCCCTTTCAGGCTTTGGTCTCTGGGTTGAAGCTTTTGGTTTTCCCAGGGATTTCTGCTTTAGAAACGAAACACATTTCTCATGGAAAGGGTTCTTTCCCGTAGCTCCAGTTTCTCTTCCTGACAGATTCTAATGAAAGGCATTTTGCTGAGCTTCCCAAATAAACTAACCTTTAGAATTCTTCAAGTATATCGGTAGCATACTACCCTGCTTTTGAGTATTGTACAGTGCTGGGTAACACTTAAACCCCTCCCCCTCTTTAAAAATACATAAACCTTGCTTTGCAGGAGCTCTGCAGGTCGAGTACCCTGTAGCAGTGCAGGCCCTGCAGCACGTTTGAAGGTCTCTATCTGTGCCATTGCTGCCTTTGAGGTTAGCTGGCAAAATAATGTTTAGGTATGCTTCTGCCATGAGAGTCACCTGTTTTAAATTTGTCACCAGTCTCAAACACTTACCAAATAATCCGTTACGAAGCTCGTAACGCATTCTGACTCTTACCCTGTTATCCCTATGGCTAATAGGACAGTTCTCTGACCCCATTTCCTCCATCCTGTGGTCAGCATTATGTTCTTGTTTTAATATGGTAAAGCGTAACGCAATTATTTGGTGTTGTCTGAGTCTGTTGTACAGACAGAGTGTCTTTAAAACGTGAACAGGTCCTGTCAAACTTGAGGAAGCCCATGTGATGTCGCTTTTATTCAACAACGGAGGAAGAAAATTTTGCATTGGTCTGCAAAGAGCCGCTGATGCCCCTTCACAACAATGTCAAATCCTTTCTGTGCATGAGAGCGACTTCTTCTTCTACTTCAGGAAGAAGATGGTAACAGAATGCAGAATGCAGAACTTCCTAAATTTTAGTTCTTATCGCGAATGTCTCAGTGCTGTGCGGAAAGTGGACTTTTGGTTGCTGTTTGGAAATCGTCGAATGGCTGCTTTGTTGTTTCTCCGATCACATACCTGCTTTTGGGAAGTTCCTGAAAGTTGACGACTATGAGTCAGTGTTAGCTATTTTCTTGACTTCTGGAGCTGTGTCGCTTAGCGATGAAATTACTCTGACTTTTCACATGAGCTGATCCTTCTTTCTTTCATTTTTCACCCACCTGGCCCACTTCCTGCATCCCCTTCAGCAATTTAGTGAATTACTCACCTGCATCATACTGTCTCAGGTGCTGTCTCTTGCCTCTCAGCCTGCAGATTCAACCAGCTGAAGCACAACAGCGCGAGATGATTATTCCCATAGGTGGGCTGTGGCACGCCTACGGCTTTCTGCAGAAAACGTAGATCAAAGCCACGCTGCGTTAAATGCAAGTCATTTCTGGCGTAATCTTGCAATGCCGTATCATTGCTTATTCGTAGGAGATTCTTGGGTGACTAAGTCCCATGGAAGTCAGAGAGCACCAGGTTCCTAATTCTCTTTGGAGGATACAGGCCCTGGTCGGTAATTCGCTCCCTCAAAACGTTTACTTCTGAGAGGCGAGACAGTGGATAACTCTGTCCTTCTGCGCAAATGCGCTTGCCCAGGCCTTTTTTGCTAGCGTATGCTTGCGAGTCTTGAAGTTGTGTACATGCTGTAGAAGCCAAGTAAGTCTTTTTCAAGCCGTGGTGTGATTGTCTAGCCTGGCACCCGGGAAGATACACCATGGCCAACTTGTTCTTTTCAAAAGCATTAATGTTTAAAAATGAGTTAAAAATGGATAGCCAGGACAGTCTTTTCATTACCACTAGAACGACAAACGCCTGCCCGTTCTCTTTTTCAAGCACCCAGCCCAAGAGCATTGTTAAAATTTAAAAGCTATAATGAACGGCACGTGAACTAGAGGGACAGCTGCACTGGAAATTAAATTCGAGGAGAGGAACAGAGCATTTGATGAAATGGAGCTGTTGCTTGAGGCTCAGAAATACATCTTGGGAGAGAACCGGGCCGAGTATTCTGTGTAGGCCTTTATTTCTGTGGGTGCCTGTTTTCAGGGACGATCGTTACTCGCTGACGGGGAAGATTTTTTGGAAAGCCGGGAACGGAATAGGTACTCAGCATTTATGGAAATCCATGCAGGTGTGATTCCTAGATGATGCCCATGCCTTTGAAGACTACCTTTCATCTGCCCAGCTCTGTACTTGTAGCCCTGATTTTTAACGCCTTAGAAAAAAGAGGCGTTGAGAGTGAAGGCATCTTCACTAGACGTGTTCATTAAGGTTTACTGCCATCGAGTATCTGGTGGTAGGTATAAGTGCCGGCGGAAGCCCTGTTTCTCATCTTCCTCGTCCCATATTCTCCTAATTCTCACACAATACTTCTGGACTGCTTTCAGAGTCATTTTCCTTCCTGAAGTAATTTTGCACGGTTTGTTAAACCCCTGCCCTTCGGGTGTCAAGCTCATGTCTGGCCGTTAGATTTAATGTGCTCTTATGCAGAAGTCAGGCCGATGCTCCCTTTACCGACCAGAGAGGGTGGGGTGAGGTCCAGCGCCTTCCTCCGAAGCACCCCGCGCTGCCCCTTGCAGAGATGGAGCTGCAGGCGTTGCGTGTCTGCAGACAGGCCTGTGAGCGCGAGGTTGTCCCTCGAGCCCTGCGTCCTGCTGCATGCTGGGGAGTGTTTAGCCCCCGGAGGATGACAAATCCTGCGGCGTTACAAAGAGAAAGCACGGGGCAGTCGACGTGCACAAGGGCAGGGCTGCCGTAGGGAGGGGCTGGACGGGGGGAGCAAGGGGCCGCGAGAGACCCCGTGCAGTTCGGCCAGGAGCAATGGGCAGCCCTGCCCGGGGAAGGCAGAGCCCCGGCATTGATGCCGGCTGGGGATTAGAGAAGGCCTCTCTGCTCAGCGCCCGTCAGGCCTCATCTGGACACCGTGTCCGGCCTAGGGTCCCGGACGGGGGAGACCTCGACAAGCCGGAGGGGCTGAGGGGAGGCCACGGGCAGGCAAAGAAAGCCTTTTACTTCCCTACTCGGGAGCCCTTATCAGACACGTGAATCACGTTGCCCAGGGTTAGGAGCCAGGAGCTTCCAGAAGCTGAGAATCAGCTCTAGCAGGGAGTTGGTTTGTGGTCTGGGATGACGACACCTTCCTTCCTCCCTCCCTCCATTTCTCTGTTGGCCAAATGAGAAGTGAAATGCCAGCCTGCGTGAGGTGAAAGCTGAGGGACTTGTTCCTCTTGGGAAAGGCTGGGGCTGGTAGGAGTCACGCTGTACCTGCCAAATACCGTTACCCCAATGCTTGCCTCTGGCTCGGACGCCCCTGCCCATGGCCGTGCCCCGCGGCAGGCTGGTGCCACCCACGGTGGGGCACGGGGGGAAAGGGAAAAGGCACGAGGAGGAGGGGGAGAAAGCAGCACCCAGAGCCTGTGTCAGAGAAAGAGGAATTTATTTCCTCTTTCTGGAATGCAGGGTTGCTGGCGCCCTGCTAGTGCCGCTGGCGGGGCGGCCTCTTGCAGGGCTGTGGAGAGTCCTGGGGGCCGGGGGCCCTCCTCTTTGGGGGGCGCTGGGGCCCCCCGGGCGAGCGGTCCATGCCCCGGCCGGGAGCGCAGGGGCTGCGGCTGCAGCCCTGGGCAGAGGGCCCTGCCACCGCCGCCTCCCCCGGCTCCTCCTGGGGCTGCTCCTGCTCTGCAGGGGTGGGTGCAGATGGGGGGCGGACGGGACCCCTGCGGAGGGCGGCCTCCAATGTGCCGGCTTCCTCCTCGCTGTCGGAGCCTGCAGGGCTGCCGGAGGAGGCCAGGCTGGAGTCGGGCGTCCCCCCCCGGTAGGCGGTGGGGCTGGGGATGGCCGCAGGGCTGTCGTCCTCCTCCCCGGCAGCGTAGGAGCACAGCAGCCTCCAGGCCTCCTCGCTGCACTGGCGCACAATGATATCGATGACGCCATGAACCAGCAGTGCAGTGTGTTCCTCGAGGTAGTCCTGCAGCATCTGGACCATGACTTCCCCATCTGGACCGTAGATGCACAGGGCGTGCAGGATGGTGCTCTCTGCACTCTTTGCCTGCCACCACCGAGCCCCATATATTGCCTCCAGCTCCCGGCGCAGCCAGGGCAGTACGGGATCGAGGAGATGCTGGTTTTGCCGGAAGAGTGCGGCCCACACCTCGGGCAGGAGGCCACCCACAGTAGCTTCGGCCTCGGTCCCCACAGCCCCCTGCTCAGCTGGGGACAGCATCCTCTGGGGAGAGGACGGAGGGGACGCCACAGGGTGACGGGGGCTGTTGTTGGCCGGGTGGCCAGGAGCTCTGCCTGCCTGGCTGCTGGCATCTGTGGATTCTTCGAGGGGTGTGATGACACACTGTAGATAGTCATCTTCTGCCTGCACAGAAAACCTGACAATCTCTATCGGTCTTCTGCAGAGGGGGCACTCTGGTTTCATCCTTGTCCAACGCAGGATGCAGCCCAGGCAGAACTGGTGGAGACAGGGCATCACGTAAGCGACGTCATCTCGAACATCACGGCAGATGGGGCAGGTCCACTCTGGCTCCGTGGCCATGTTCGTGCTCCGCGGCGGGTTGAGGAGAGCCGAGGATGAGGAGCTGCTCCCCCTCGCTGGCGCCGGCGCTGCCAAAGGGTGTCACGTGCTGCAAAATGGAGAGAGGCCATGATCACTTGCTGTCCCGGGGAGTGGAGGGGAGGGGAGGGGAGGGGAGGGGAGGAAGAAATGCCCAGGCCCCTCGAGAAGGACACCCTCCCGGCTCCCCGAGACCCATTGCCTGCCCCACGGCCACCCCGGGGGACGTGTCCCCGCACAGCTCACCTCCGCTGCTGCAAGCACGCCCCGCGGTGCCCGGCTGCCTGAACCAGGCAGGGCCGGGGAAGCACAGGGGATGGCTCCGGGACGGGCACCGAGAGCTGCCGACGGCAGCCCCCAAAGCACCACCCAGCACCAGGAGAAGCCTCGCTCCACCCTCCAGACCTCGCAGGCACGCTCGGCAGGAGTGCAGGCACGAGCCAGGCTGGGCCAGGCTCTGCCAGCGCCCAAAGATAAGCAGTGAGGGACGTGAGGTCACAGACCATTGCTTGCTGACATCACAGTCTGCCGCTCGGTGACGTCAGCCTCCACCACCTGGTGATGTCACAGCAGGCCTTCCGCCTCCACAGGCGCACGGCATCAGGAGGAAAAAGAAAATACCATTTCTTGGTTTCGTCTTCTACAGTTCCGTGTTGCTCTAGCTTGGTCACCTGCAACACGCGTCCGTGACTGTGTCTCGTCCCCACTCCTGAGGCCTTGCAGAGGTCTCCTGTGAGGGGAGCGTGGTGGGACCAGTCAGCGTGGACTGCCCGCGGCTGGATGACGCCTCCCCCAGCTGGCTGCCTTTCCCTGTGCAATGCCGGGATTTGCAGGGAGGACCTGGGTGGTCAGTGGCCAGCCCCGGGTGAGAGTCTCCCACCCTGATGGGTCGTGCCCCCCGCCGGCAGGGAGAAGCCTGCAGGGGCATTTTGCTCCAGCCCCATCCGCTCCCGCTGGCACTCGCCCACAGTGCTGGGTCCCTCTCCGCTTACCAAGTTTGCCATGCTTCTGGTAGCTGGTGCTCCTGGCCAGCTGTTGCATTGGTGGTCCTCAAAAGCACGAGCAATGGAGCCTAATCCTGTATATGCAGGAAGGAGTTGTAGTTGCTGTCCCTCCAGAGTAGGGTAGAAGGGCCGCAGGTGCCCTGCTCACGACTCCGGGGAGCCCAGGATCGATCACCGCGTGGGCCGTGCTGTCCCGTCATCCCTTCTTGCCTCTGGCTTTTATAATCCTTTCTAGTCATTGGTCCAAGCGCTTCTTTTTTATTTTCTGTTAGTTTTAAGTTCGACTGCGTGAGTGTGAAGGGTGCTGTGTAGGTCAGCCACATGGGTCCGCCCATTAAAATCTCGTGATTTTAATTTAAAATATGAGCCCATATTTTCTATTCACAATGCTTCTCGTCTACGTCAATGGGAGAGGCAAATACAGACACTTCAGGCCAGTCTCTGCACAAAGTTTTTGCCAGTTTGGTTTTAAAGTCGGAGTTTTTCTTCTCTGCAGCCCCACTGGACTGGGGGGTGATGGGCACAAGGACGCTTTGGTTCTAGTTGTAGGGCTGCACAATTTTTCTGCATTGCTTGCCCGGTAAAATGGGTCCCCTTGTTACTATCTAGCAGTAGGGGAATACTAAACCCAGGAATGAGTTCTCTCTGCAGTTTCTTTTTGCAACAGTTGTTTTACGTGCATGCTTACAAGGACAGGCCTCCGTCCTGAGAACGTATCTAAAATGACAAGGACATACTCAGCGTGACAGCATCTAGGCATGTGAATGAAGTAAATCTGCAAATTTACAAATGGTCCCCACCGTTCCGGGTGTGCCTCAATACTTGTCTTCTCCTTCTGTCTTACCTCATTGTGTTGAAAAGTTGTCCTAACCGTATGAAGCCTTAAGAATGTGAAGGGTACTGTGCTTGGAAGCTTCAGTTGTTTACACCTTCATTTCTGACCAAATGAGAGCCCCTTCCTGATCGTTCAAGCTACAGAACTAGTTGAATAACTAAAAATGTGTCTGAGGTATACAAATCCTAAGTTCATGTGGACTGTTTAAGAAGAAAAAGAAATCGTATTTAAAGTTCTTTAACTTTCCTTTTCCAGTGTTAGCTGTATCTTCAGGTACACCAACATTTTAATGGTGTAGTCATTAGCTCAGTGACTTCATTAAAGCCTTCTGTTGCTCTCATCCCGTTCCAAGATAATGTCGAGAATGGACAGGCAATGGAAAAACAGGCGCGCAAGCAAGATTTCGGGCAAACCCATCAAAAATGTGGATCAAACCTATCCTGCCATGGAGCTGCAATCATCCCGCCTGTGCTGGTGTGGGCAGTGGCTGGGCCACCCGAGCAAGGGCAGGTCTCTCTGTTCTTCTTCTCGCTGTCCTCCCAAAGCCGCTTTGCCTGCAGTTTGCAGGGAGCTGTAAATCACTCCAGCCAGGCCCACGGCAGGACATTGGCTGCCTCCTTGGGTTGCTGCAGTACAATTAGCGTGTAGTGATCAAGTGACCTACAGCTTGAAACCAGGGTGGGAGAGAAGGAGGTTTTTCAAGCAATAGCAGAGTTTCCCTACCTCTCCTTTACCATCCTCTCAGGACTATCTCCTAGGGAGGAATCCCGGGGCACATCACAGGAGTTTGAACAACCCCACCTTCTTCAGCCTTAAATACCTAATCTCAGTCAGTGCTGGCTGAGTAGGTAGTTTAGTTCGCATTCAGTACGAACTGAAACTTCTAAAGCACCAAAGCTCCTGCTGCGTTGGTGAATGAGCCCGGTACCTCTGGTTCTGCGGTGGCGGGGGCGTCGGTCTGAACGTGGTCTCAGCTCTTTGCCTGCACTGACCCCTTCACCACCGAGTGCTGCTGCCGCGGCTGCTAAAGCACTGACATTCAGGGTGCGTGTGGGTTCTGCAGGACGGCACCGAAAGCGTCACCTGGCCTGGACTGTTGTCATTCTTAAGGGCAGGATCTTTTAAGGACCCCTAGAGGGGTTCCGGCTCCTTAGGGGAGGAAAAGGTTAAAAAAACCCCAATCACACACCTCCTTGGATCAAGGACTTATCTGAGCATCCCCGGAGCAGAGGATCTCTTGTGCCACTGGCAATCGGGCTGGCTGACCCTGGGTTGTCCTGTCCAGCCACCTCTTGTTTACAAGCAGGATGGGATGGGTTTGTCTAAGGAGATTTGCATTTCCACTAGGTACGTTATTTACAGAGCCCTGCACTACCTGGTTCTACTGCTTGTCTCTGTCAGGTTTAAATCTCTGTAAGATGAGGCTACTCCTTTGCAGCTGTGCATTTCCCTTTCCTACCTGATTCTCCACAAATTTGGAAATCCAATTCGCAGAGAGCTTAGAATCATAGAATCATTTAGGTTGGAAAAGACCTTTAAGGCTACCGAGTCCAACCGTAAACCTAGCACTGCCAAGGCCACCACTAAACCATGTCCCTAAGCACCACACCTACATGTCTTTCAAATACCTCCAGGGATGGTGACACAACCACTTCCCGGGGCAGCCTGTTCCAGTGCTTGACAACCCTTTCGGTGAAGAAACTTTTCCTGCCTTTTGCTCTGGCGGTCGGAGAACACAATACCACTGGAGGTCAAGGAAGTATCTCAATAGGGACAGAAAGAAGGGGGGAAGCGAGGCAGAAGAGCGAGGGGGAAGGGAAAGAGAAAAAGTGAGGGAGGAAGAAAGGGAAGGAGGGAAGGACCGAAGGAGGGAGGGAAGGAAGGAAGGAAGGAAGGAAGGAAGGAAGGAAGGAAGGAAGGAAGGAAGGAAGGAAGGAGGGACAGAGGGGACAGAGCGGGGAGAGGAGCCCGTGTGCCGGGTTTGGGAGGCTTGAGGAGTGCCCAGCTTGTGCCCATGGACAAGCAGTGCTCCCTCTCCTCGGGTGTGGGTGGCCTTTGGTGGCTGCTGCCCCCAGCACGGGTCCGCAGCGCAATCTCCAGATAGCAGCTGTAATTCACACCAGAATCCACTCTCTCTAATGCATATTGGCACAGCCGTAATGAGGAATTCAATGAAAAGTGCCCCGAGGGACTTCTAACGTTAGAAGAAACATTTGTCAAAGGGTGGACGGAGGTTGGAAGAACAGTAGGCTGTTACGGCAAGGGAAGGTGAAGAACAGAGTATGGTAACAACCGGGAGGTGCTGTCACCTGTGAAATACTCTGCCTCACATCAAACCGGCCTTTAATCCCACTGGTACAAACCCAGAATGACTCCGCAGCTCTCAGTGTCACTGCTCGAACTGACGTAAGATGGTCAGCTGCCCACCGATTCTGCACGTCCCTTTCACTCACAGTCAGGGATGCGTAAGACATTAAAGGCCTCACTTAGTACCACACCACGCTTGCTCTTCTCTAGAACAAAAGCCCCCAAAATCTGAAAATTCGCAGGGCGGAAAATGAGGCTGTATTTCATCACTTCTACAAATCCCTGGGCCAAGCCCCTCGTGGGTTACACCTCATTAAGTGGAGTTGCACAGCAAGGGGAACTTCCACCCTCTTGCAAATTGCATCGTAGAAAGAAATCCGCTTGCATTTCAAAATACAATCATGATCTTTGAAAAGCACTGGAAAATAACGTTCTTACTGAAAGTATGTGACACGTGTCGGTCAAAATACTGCAATTTAGTTTCCGTTATAAACTTACTATTTACAATACGCTGTAACAGGGCACCTGACAAGGCACCTGAAACAATACGTTGAAATGAAGTTTTATCTTGCCAGAATTTCCTTTTGGAAAACACCTTCCTACAGATTCCTACACTCACACGTAAGAATAACCAAAACCCAAAACCTCCCCTTAGTTATACTGTAAAACCCCCAGAGCTGGAAGTTGAGTCTGTAGGCAGCCAGAAGTCCTACACCCACTGCAGTCAACAGAAGAGGAAAACTCTCGAGGGTGTCCTGGAAGTCCATAGCACTCCGTAGGGATGGGCCTGGGATATCTGTTTCCTTTCCGTAACATTTTCTCGTGACCTTGTGTGCATGCAGGACTGCTGTAAAATAGGATTGTTTCCGAGCACTCGGCTGTAAGCAGGGATTTCACTGATGCACTTGCTTGGACGAGAATGTGAAGGAAGAAGTATATTGAACGCACAGAGCTAAAGAAATAGGATGAACGGCACATTTCTGCAAGTGTGAATCAATACGATCCATGAATGCCCAGGCAGAGACAGTGCCGCCTACCTTGAGTTCATCTCTGTCGGACTGAACTTCCTTGCTATAAATCCCGGCGCTACTGTACGATAAAAGAATCCAATTAATTGCAAGAATTGAACAGAAATATTGAAGTTGTGGAAGCCATACAGGCAATGTTTCATGCGGGTGAGGACGAGGGATTCAGAGCAGGGAGTGTTAATAAACACATTGGTAACACACCTTGTTTGCTAATGCGTAATGAAAACCAATGCCCACGGGCGGCAGGAGCCAGGTTCTGCGCTGGAAGGCATTCAGAAATGCTGAAATCGGGACGTCTTGCTGTAACGTGAGCATTTCAACAGCCTGAAATCACCGCAGGAACGGTATTTCCTCCTGTCATTTCCATCTACCGACAAACCAAGCACTGAACTGCAGTAAGGAGATCCGTGCTTGGTGAATACAAACTGTCACTTGGCACTCTCACTGACTCGGGATGTTTGGATAGAGAAAGCCCAGAAAAAGCTTTTGCCGTATTAAAATAGCGGTAACGATAATGATCAAACCCCTCCGTCCTTGTGACACCTACGGTGCATACTGATATAGCCCAAATTCCCAACAAACTTAGGCTGACAGTAGTTCTGCAGTCATGAGGAGAACCCCAGGAGACTGGGGCTAGCCTGGTGCTTGGGCCGTCTGGCTGTGCCTCCTCCTCTTCAGGCCCTCATCCCTCAAGGGCATCTTTGCTTTTCATGGCACACAGAGCCATCCACTTCCATTGAATCCTAGGAACGTGGCAAGACAAAGACAGGGACTACCTGGATCACTAAATCTCACCTCCTGCAGATGCACCAACCATGAAACGAGCATTTAGTCCAGAAGGGCTCAAAGAACGTCCTCCAGCCACTACAGAGGGTGCCTTCAGCACTCAATAGCAAATGAAAGGCCTGTCATAAAATACAAGCTCCCGAGTCTCAGTGAACCTTCCCCAGGCAGCAGCCAACAGGAAAAACCTTAGCAGATCTGAAACAAAGGTCAGTCATAGGAGATGAAGTGGAAACAAGGGAATTCGGAAAGACGCAGAGCCACCACGCCTCCAAAACTCGTGCACTCAGGTAACTCTTTGGCACTGCGCTGGAAACAGCAAACCCTACGCAGCTCTGCACACAGATTTGCTCCTCTCTTCTTCCTCTGAGGGGAGTTTTGGGGCTCAACAATTGTTTTGCGGTGAAACCAAGGAAGCGCTACAGCAGGTGCTGTTCCTTGTCTCAAACTCCCCCAACAGTAGGGGCAAGGCAGAGACAAGCCCTGGATCTCAAGACGCACCAAGAAGATTTTGTAGATGAAGGACGGTTTTCACATGATGTAGCAAGCCTGCAGGTTGATGCAATGATATTAAACACCCAGACTTGGACTCCCAGATGGTGGTATCAGATGGGAAAAGGAAACAGGTGCACTGGAACAGGCAAACACACGGCAAACAGTAGCTCCTTTGACGTGGTTTTGAAGCAAGAAAGGCTCTTTTCCCCGTTTTACAGCCAAGGCAGTGGACCAGAGGAGGGCAAATCCTTCTCTCTCAAGTCCCTCCGTCAGCTTGGGGAAGGGACTCCAAGGCAATACCCGAGTCGGGCTGCGGAGCGAGGCAGTCTCAACTCCACCCACCTGAACTTCCAGATCCCAGGAGTGCGTGGCAACCCTCCTGCCCCACTTGCGAAACCTAGCAACCCTCAAACTTGTTCTTGTTTGCGCTTTCAGCCCACTCAGGCCTGCACGGCTGGTATTAAATGACTTTGAAGGGTGCTTTGCCACCTCCGTCTTCCAGTTAGGCTGTAACCACAGTTTGTAGAGCTGAAAGTGCATTTAGACAGTACTGCAACGACACACACAGTTTCTGAAGTGATCTACGCCTTTACGACTGCTTTACGATTTCACATCGCAGTGGCCTTCTGCTGACTCCACAGCATCAACCCAGTTTAACAAGCTACCCCGCATTTCACGTTTGCTGCTTTATTGTCATCAAAACCAGCTCACCAAACAGAGGGTGAACGCAGCCCGGAGGATCTAGAACGTTCACCTGCGTGAAATGAGGCTCAAAGAGGCCAGGGGAGGCGGAGAGGGGAGATGCAGCAGATCGCTTCCCAGCGCTTCTCCCGGCGCCTGCGGGGACAGGGAGCATCGGGCAACTCGGAGGCGGTCCTGACTGACGACGGTCCAAAACCGTTTCCCAGCGTCTAGCGCAAGCCTTGAGCCGTGGTCGTAGAAGCTAAAAGACCGTCTCAAGGACAGCAGATGGCAGCGGAAAACCTGTCTGTGGAGAGTGCTGCCTCCAGGGATGCCCTAGGACAGAGCAGGCAGCTGCTGATTAATTCCAGCTCCTCAAAAGCCATGGGGAGCCGGGGGAGGAGAACAAGTTGGGAAATTGATTTGGAAGGTTTCTTTTCGGTACCTTTTTTATCTCCCGCTTTGGCTGGTAGAAGGACGTGAGGATCTTCCTTCACCTACTTTTTTCAGGAAACTGCCTTTTAGCTATGAAAGAACCCCCAAATCCTTGGTCTCTAACATTATTAATGCAGTACAGCCAGTGGATGCAAAGAGGGAGCTACTGATTTTTCTGCCAACATCGAGAGACTTGCAAGAACAAAAATTGTTACTAAATGACTGATGCACCCAGATTTTTGAGATAACACAACCTAACAGCAAACTCCCGGGGCTGAGTAGCCGGGTACTTTGCGTACATCTTGATACTTTCTGGACCAAGAAATAATGCTTCCTGTGCTCTACCAGGCACTCTGAGTAAAGAGAGGATCCCAGAGTTTTTACGCACCTCTGACTTCAAGCTCCACTTGAGCTCCCTTGCCCTTCCCCCTCCGGACTGGTGTATATGTTGAAGTTGCCTTGGGTGTTTGCAACCTACGGTGCCCTCACTTTTGCCTGCCCTGTGGCTGGGCTGTGAGACTTCTGTTGAGAGATTCTTGCTTTGCACTTTTCTGTATATACCCATGGAGGAAGAAAGAGAAAGCCAGCCTTAAAGAACGTGCAGCCTAACTGGGATGAAATAAAGGATGTGAAGCAGGCACGCTCCTCGTACCCACTGTGCAGGCAGGAAGAAAAATGCAGCATTTGAGAAGTGAACACACACAGTTATTCAGGGGCTTCATTTTCATCAACGGAAGTCAGCACCATCTTGCTTTGAAGCCTTGCGGTTGTCGTAAGGCCAAGTGCACGGAGGGAAACAGTGGCTGAACAGAGACTGCACCTAGACTCCCTTCCCCCCAGCTGTCTTGTAGGGCAGCATCTTCCCCTTCAGGAGGCGGAGTAGCGAGGGTGAGTGTTTAACGCAACGCATTCAGGCTTCATTACAGAGAGATCCTATCCTTTTTGCTCCACCTCCTACAACCCGTGCTTGCCAGATGGCGTGGCTGTATTGCTCCTCAGCGTTTCTTTTTACAAGGCTGAGAACTCGTAGCATGCTGCTAGCCCACCTGATTTCCAGGGAAAGAGAATGGTTTTGATCTGAGCCCTTCCACAAAGGCAAGGCATTAACAACGAGAGCCAAGTCCCTCGGTGCCCTGTAAGTGGAACGTCGTTCTCTTCAACGAGAAAGTCATGACTCTCTTAACAGACGCAACAAAGAGTCTCAGAAGCGTCTGACTGACTGGGTAGTGGATGTGGGTGTCTGTCTGATGTCTAGCGAGGGGGAATAGCAGGCAGAGGTAGAGGTAGCAGAAGGAAATGTGTGAGAGTTAAAACCTCCGGGACCCTGGTAATGATACCCCCTTACACATCACCTTGTTGTCCTGCAGGAGGCAATCGTTCCCAGAGGGTGGAGAGGAGACTCTGGTAATGCCACAGGTGGTGGGATAGCTGGAACCTGAAGCCAATGGGAGGATACGAGAAACCTGGAGAAACAACAGTATCAGTGATGCTGCGTCTTCAGTTCAGTGGAGCAAACCCTAGTCATTCAATAGATCTCAGACTCTGCGTCGAGAGAGCAGAAGGCTAAAAAAGGCCTATTTCCCCTTTTAAAAACGAGCTTTTAAGAAAACGAGCAGAAAGGGAACCGTCTGATTCCTGCCGAAGCCACGTTCTCTTTGTTCTGTCTCATCTACAGCCTCCTTATACAGCACTTTGCCTACGGCCACATCAGACCATTGGCACGGAGGGGTACGGGCTCAGCAGGAAAAGGCCAGGTAATGGGGGTATCCGGAACAGCAAGGAGTAAGGGAAGAACAGTCAGCCCGAATGCACGGCTGAAGGCCTCCAAAAAAGCACCAAACCTTTTTGAAAACCAGGTGTCCTACAAACACTCACGATGAACTTCTTCCTGTCCTCTGTCGAGATCTGTCACCCTCTCAAAGCCCAAACGGAAGATGATGTGTTTCCAAGTGTGTAGCCAAAGGAGATTGCCTTTAGTGTCATTCGACGACGTAGAGATGAAGGGGCAGCGAACAGGACAGTCTGTGTGGCAGTTTTGTGTAGGGTGGCTGGGAGGACAAAGAGTGCAAGCAAGCGTGGGCAGCGTTTAGCTTGCATGGCCAGATCGTGCCCAGGCCCAGGCAGAGGTAAAGAGCAGTAGCTGCGCAACATGGGGAACAGCAAACGGGGAAACTGCTGTGGCCGTTTGCACTGGGGAAGGTGCAGAGCTGAACCGACAGAACTGCAGAAGTTCAATTAGTTGAATTAGCAGAACTGGAGGAGTTCAGTTAACGTAAGATTCCCCCAAAGAGCACGTTAAGGCACACAAGGAGGTAGAAATCCCCCCGAAGGCCAGCGTTACAGGAGTTACTACGCAGGATGCAAAGTTCACGATTGCTTTACCAGGGGCAGTTTCCTATCGGTGGCTGTGGTGCAAGGATCTGCTGGCGCGGAGGGGACACGTTTGTTCTCTCAGTTGGAGAGTTCTCCAAATGGCAGCAGCTGAGAGAAATGGAGAGACCTCCAGGGGACTTGCAGGGCAGTCCCACTTTTACTGCGGCAGTCCTCTGCAAATTATGCCCTCCTCGGACTGCCCGAATTTCCTCGATGAGACCCATCCTGCAGCTGGGATCACAGCGCGCCTTGGAGGCAGCAGGGAGTGTAAAGGACAGCAAGAAGCAGCTGGTGCTGGCAGGAAATTCTCTTATCAGGCCTGAGTACCTGGGCTTGTGAAATTAAATGACAACCTGCTGCTGGGCACAAAGGCAAGCAGGCATCATGCAACATCTAGACGTGAGGCAACATCTAGGTCAGAGCTTGTTATTTCGGTCCATGTCTGTACCATTGATGCAGGTGGTGGCCTGCAGATGGAAGAGGCCAAGTTTTGGCTGTCAGGCAGGTGGCCGAGGATCAAGACCTTGCATTCCGTGAAACACGATCTCAATTCCACATGTGAAGCCAGGGATATGCAGAAATTCAGAGTCTCGGTGCCCGAACGAGATGTAGAGAGGAAGGACTTAGATCCGTGAAGCACGAGGAATCCTTCTGGGACAAGAGGAGCCTGAGCAAGAAGAGAAGGCTGCACTTGGATCGTAAGGAAGTGAGGCTTCTGGCACTGAAAATCCCAAGGCTCCTGGAGGAATATTTAAAGCAGAAGCGGGGGGAAAGCACACAGGCGCAGAAGAGCACCCGGTTCAGACTGATGTGACCTAAAAAGCGGATACAGCTAGGGTTCAATGCCCCTGGGGGAATACCAGAAGGGAAATGAAAAGAACAATCGCAAGAATTTCACCTCAAATACTGTGTTCAGTTTTGGGCCCCTCACTACAAGAAGGACGTTGAGGTGCTGGAGCGTGTCCAGAGAAGGGCAACGAGGCTGGTGAGGGGTCTGGAGAACAAGTCTTATGAGGAGCGGCTGAGGGAACTGGGGTTGTTTAGCCTGGAGAAAAGGAGGCTGAGGGGAGACCTCATCGCTCTCTACAACTACCTGAAAGGAGGTTGTAGCGAGGTGGGTGTGGGTCTCTTCTCCCAAGTAACAAGTGATAGGACGAGAGGAAATGGCCTCAAGTTGCGGCAGGGGAGCTTTAGATTGGATGTAAGGAAAAATGTCTTTCCTGAAAGAGTGGTGAAACATTGGAACAGGCTGCCCAGGGAAGTGGTGGAGTCCCCATCCCTGGAGGTATTTAAAAGACGTGTAGATGAGGCGCTTAGGGACATGGTTTAGTGGGCATGGTGGTGTTGGGTCGACGGTTGGACTCGATGATCTTAGAGGTCTTTTCCAACCTCAATGATTCTATGATTCTATGATTCTAAGAAATAAGGAAAACAAATTAGACTGCTCGTGTCAGTTGACTGGCACATGCGAAATTAAGTGTTGGAGTAAGGGCAAAACTTACAGGTGCTGGCACTCCCATGCATGAAGCCTGGAAAAAAACCCAAGTTCGGGGGCTGAAATGGTTGCCTTCAGGGAGCTCCCTGACACAATGGGCATCTCAGAGAGCTGGGCTATGGAGGACCAATGGGATTCAATGTTACCTGGCTGCCAGTTTCATAGGAACGACGCGGTAAGGTGTTCAGGGGGCAGAACGGCACTCTGCGTGACAGACTCTGAAAGCAGCGCCAGCATCAAAGCATTACGGAAAAGAAAAGCATCACAGGCCACGAGGGTGGAAAGCACAGACCGACAACAAAAACGTCTTTTTCGGGTTGTGGCGCTGACCTCCTTGCTCCGGAAGGAGAGAGTGGTCAAGGAGTGGTAAGTAGGATTCGCGAAGCTGTGAATTTTGGACAGGCAGTAATAGGGGGATTCCGACTACTGGGTCAATGACTTCTCAAGAATGAAGTGGAGAGAGAACACCTTTGGGCGCAATAAATGACTGCTGCCTAAGACAACTAGTCCTAGAGCCCGCAGGAGAAGAGGCCATACAGGATTCGGTCTGGAGTGGTGCATTACATGCATGTAAATTGAAGAGGTGTCATTACAAGGGCTGTTCTCTAACAAGAAGAGACGTACAACTGATTTTAACTATGGAGCAGGGAGGGCAGGCCAAATAAACGCCACATTCGGGTATTCTGGTATTCCTGTTCAAGAAAGGGGGGAAAGGGCCGTGGGCCAGGTAAACACCGAACTCCGCCACTCAGTGCGATCTGGGAAGAAGGGGGAGCCTGATGAAACCACCAGGAGATCACTTTGAAACAGCTAAAGGGAAAATACTACTTTGCACAGGGGGTATCAACCTTCTGGAAGCTGTTATCCCGGGAGGCTGTGAAGGCAGGGAGGAGCAGCCGATCCAAAGAAGGATTAGGCAAATTGACAGGCAACAGGTCTATAAACAGGTACCGAAAGGCTTGGCAAGCATGTATTTCCTCTTTGCCGCTTCAACAGCTATGGGGTCCTGGGGAACCAAAGGGTAATGGGCTGCAGATAGTGGGCAGGGTCACATGCTGTGCCTAAACAGCTTCCCCTTCTGCTACTGTTAGAAACAGAGGACTAGGGCAGATGTAGCACTGGGCTAACCTGGTAGGGCTTACTAGTTTGTGGACTGAAATCCTTACGGTTTTGTTGGCAGAAAAGTAGGTGTCTATGGTAGAAAGCTGTACTAGACATCATAAAAATTAAAGCAAGGGCTTTCTTTGCTATTGCACAGTTGCAGTTTTTAAATGCTTCCTCAGTTCAAGAAGGATGAGTGTTCACTACCCACACGGTTTCTTCTGGACTGCTTTAGTACTTCAGGTTATGCACTCGCTGAAGTTACTTTCTGCATCTAGGCTTAGGGGGTTAGTTCAGTGTCTTTTAAATTATCTGTAATGTGCATATTACTTTTCAGCCATGGCGTTGACAAAGGAAATAACTGGTATTTCCAGTTTACTGCAGCACAGAAATTACTTACTGTGGAGAACAGCCGCCAAACCAGTAATAGGATCTGGACTCCTGATAGAATGACAGAGTGGTTGTTGCTGGAAGGAACCTCTGGAGGTCATCTGGTCCAATCCCCCTGCTCAAGCAGGGCCACCTAGAGCTGGTCGCCCAGGACCATGTCCGAATGGCTTTTGAGTATCTCCAAGGAGGGAGACTCCACCAGCTCTCTGGGCAACCTGTGCCACTGCCTGGTCACCCTCACCGTGAAAAAGTCTGACTCATCAGCAGAGGACTCTGCATCTTGAAACAGGAGGGTGGCAATAAGGCTACAGCATACCCCCTAGGTCACTCCTTTTCCTGTTAGCCCACAAACAAAACAGCCTGTAATGCTAAGAAACTCGAACCACAGATGCACAAGGCAGCTGAATTGCTTAAAATTGCTGTGTTGCACACCAGTGATGCTGAACAGACCACTTGCACGTGCGTCCTGGTTCTTGTCAGTAGGTGGGGGAGAAGGCGTGAGTGGGTCAAATCGATCTGCTTAGAAGTATTGCAATGACGAATCACCTTACGCTTATGCAAGATCTTGCCCTGAGGTTTGTAACATGGATTTTTTGATACAAATAATAAACCTTCTGAGAGCTGCTACTGTCAGGTAACCGGAGTATTTCCTTCCTAAGCTGAGATGAGTCGCCACTTCCCCTCGTGTCTCACGCCACTTACTCGCTTGGTCAAGATCAGCAGCATACTCAGCATGCACACACCGTAACTTCGCTTTTCTGGAACTTGATTTGACAACCATGGAAGTCAAGGGGAGGTATGTGAGAGGAAGTCTTTGCATCTGTCTCATTTAGGGCCTGTGTTCAACTCCTGGTTTCATTTCACCCCTGGAGGAGTGCTCCTCCACTGAGCCGTACAGAAAGAGAAGTTTAGTCTGCTTTTAACAATGAGAAATCAGGGGATGCTGGAAGATTTTGATCACTTCAGGGAACATGTCTATGGTCTTACCGACAAGCAGATTAGCACTCACCAGCTGTACATGCACAGAGAGTAACTCAGTGGCTGAGGAAATAACTCGGTAACGATAATGAGGATTGCTAAGACTTAGTTTTAAATAATCATTGACGTTAGAGGATGCTCCCCTTATTGGTGGATTTCTCCATTAGTACGAGTATGGCTTCTTGCTGTGAAGAGCCCAATTAGGCAGAAAGCAAAGGCATGAGACGTTTACACATCAAGGATAATGACAGGAGACACACTTTGATGGCACCTGAAGGTAAATCCACACAAAAGCCTCTGAAATCAATAGCAATGACTCCAGAGTTAGACTGGCCTTAGACATCTCTTACCGCAGAAAGAAGTCAATCACAAAACAGCGTTAGAAGCAGGGAGAAAGAGCAGACGAGAGCAGAGTTATGTCCCCGGGTTTGTCATAAAGAAATATAACAAATAATGTAGAATTAAAAAAGCCCGTCCTCTTCTCCCAGCGCTATAAATGTTACCAAACGTAGAAAGGAACAAACTCTCCAAATATCTGGTGGGTCAATGAGACTTCTGGATGCCTCTTTGAACAGTCCTGATGTGGAACTCAGTGAGAAAATGTGGTGATAACCAGGTTCTTCTGCACAAATTCAGTGTTTGCTGCCCAGAAATACTTCAAGGGCATCCCCACAGCAGCAGTGGCTTTTAAAAGCACCTCTTTTCCCTGATGTCTCACTGTACGAAAGCAAAGAGGTCTTCAAAGAACATTCTGCTTGGCTTTGGAGTAAGCCCACTCAGACTCTCTCTGCTTGACAGGTACACACGCTGTGTGAGCACAGAGCTTTGATTCTTCAACAAAGAACAGATTATTTGTCCCTAGCAGTTACCTACAGCATTAGCCAGTAATCTGTGTCCTTCAGCGATACTAGTGTGTAGATTTGGTTTTGGTCTGTTTGGTTTGGCCCTTCTACACCTGCCATCTTCGCTTTTCCCATTTGAAAGCCCCAAAGAGCTGCGCCAGCATTTATCTGACAGTATCTCTCACAAGAGTTCGGTCTCTCAGATGTTGTAGAACAGGCCCGCTAATAATGGGAGTATTTTAGCTCCAACAGGATGATTGGAAATTGGATTTTTCTTTCCGGCATGTCCTTTGGGATCTTCTACAATTGAGCTTTTGGATGTTTTGATGGATAATTGTGATGGTAATGCTGGTGGTGTAATAATAATAATGATAATGAGGATGATTACAAGTATTTCTTTGCAGTTGAATAGCAGCCTGAGAAAGTTATTTGGGAAAATTTTTACAAAAAGCCCCACCATATGCCCAGAACAAAACCATTAATCCACCTTCTATTGTACTGATAATGTGAAAAAATGTGTTTTACTCACATCCATGAAAATTACTCACCTTAGGCAAGCGGAGTAGAGAATTTTTCCGGTCTGATTCGTTTAATCCTTATTTCCAAAGACTTCGCAACAGTTTACAAAGTAATCAGCCACCATGTTCCCCTGAGTTCAGTACACCATCAGCTTATCGTTCACGCCAACAGAGATACTATGAGGAAAATCTCATGGTCACAAAAAGAAGTCAGTTGTGTCGCTAATACCAGTGTTCAGGAATCGCTTCAGTTGCATGTATTATAATAACACTTGGAAGGCCCGTCCAAGTCCCTGCTGTACAAGGGCTATGAGGCATGCTGTAAAAAAGCATTCATGCTCCCACAGCCAGCAGTGTAAAAGGGGGAAGCAAAAGCACAGGGAGATGATGTGAGAGCCAGAGAAGAGGGGACCAGGCAAACTCACAGCCTTCTCTTCCAGAGCTTGTTGCCTCCTGCTCCCAGCTGCACCTCGCTCTACTGCTGACACACTGAAACAAATTTGTCATTGTCTGATTGACTTCTGCTTACCATCACAACAGACAAGCCATGCTTGTTTTGCAGACTTACCATCTCCATCGTCAACCTGTCTTTCTCCAGGAGGAAGAAGGTGAGGTCAGATGAAACACAAATGCTCGTCTTTCTTTTGATTGCTATACTGTGATGCCTGGGGAAAACAAATGATCTGAGCACCTCCATGCAAACAGTCTGGCAATGAATTAGAATAGAATAGAATAGAATAGAATAGAATAGAATAGAATAGAATAGAATAGAATATTTCTGTTAGAAGGGACCTGAAACGATCATCTAGGCCATCTGCCTGACCCCTTCAGGGCTGACCAAAAGTTTAAACATGTTATTAAGGGCGTTGTTGAAATCCCTCTTGAACACTGACAGGCAGGGGGCATTGACCGCCTCTCTAGGAAGCCTGTTCTAGTCTTTGACCACCCTCTTGGTAAAGAAGTGCTTCCTAATGTCAAGTCTGAACCTCCCCTGATGCAGCTTTGAACCATTCCCACGCGTCCTGTCACAGGATACCCGGGAGAAGAGATCAGCACCTGCCTCTTCACTTCCCATGGACAATGGGCAGGTTGTGAAGCACCGCACAGACAAGTTTTCTACCAAAAGGTTGTCTTTGAGTAGGGGTGGCAGGACCAGAGATACTTCCAACATTTTGTACAACATCTCTACTCCAGGACAAAGGTGGAGTGAGAGAAGAACTGCAGAAATATCACCAGAGCAGAAGAGAAAAGGAACATGAGCTTGGGAAGGTGCAGATGTGGACAAGAGGCATGTGCTTAAATGTTACCTCTTTGCATATACCCTGTGCACTCATGTCCTCCTAAAATCCCACAATTACAGTACCAAGAGGGCTTTGGTAGGGAAGTGTCATCTTCTAAGTTGAATCCTATCAGCACTAGCTCTGAAAGAAAGTACAATGATGGCTGGGTTGGGTTGAGCTGTTTTTTGAGCCCAGGTTGCACACCTGTAGAAACTGCAAAGCCATCAACCCATGTTGGCATCTTGTCTCTCCAGAGCCTTTCCAAGCATGTGTGGGAGGGGTGCATTGTTGGGGAGAGATCTGCTGTTCATGGCCTTCCAAAAAAAACAAGCATGGCAAAAAAAAAAGAAAAAAGAGAGAGAAAAAGAAAACCAAAGACAGTTACCCCCGCAAAGGAGTCGGCCCCTCCTCACAGGGCAAGGGCTCCAGTCCTGCCGTCTGGGTGGCCTCCCCTCAGCCCCTCCGTTTTGTTAACGCCTCTCCTGTTGAGGGCCCCAGATGGGATGTGGTGCCCACAGGGTCTGCCTTGGGGTGATGCCGGTCCTGTGCAGCATGGTGCTCCTGCACAGAGTGCCACGGGGCTGGCCGGCAGGCTGGTGGGCTCCCTGCTGGGACAGGACCTGTGGGTCTGGCCCGTGAGTTTAGGGAAAGTGATCTGACTGGGGAACAGTTTTCCTGGGGATGGCTGTCGACATCTCTATCTTGCATGAGAGCCCAAAGCGAACTGCACGGGGCCCAGTGTCTCCTGCCAGTTTTGGCCCTGCTTTTGGCAGGTGGCAGCAGAAGGTGACCTCTAAAGACCCTTGCTGCATGCATTTTCCAACCATTCCTTTGAAAAAGAGCACCGAAAGTGGGGAAAGGAGGACAAGAGGCAGTTGAGGTGAGAAAAACAAACTGCAGATACCTCTGATCGCCAGAGAACCAGGGACTTGTGGACCTCAGGGTACGTTACATCCTTGGGTCTGCTCAGCTTTTTGCAGTGGTTTAGCAGACACCACAGCAAAGCTCTACCTCTCCTCTGCAGCCTGTCCTTCCCTTCCATGCAATGGTTGCAGGGCAGCCCAAGCAAGGCTGGTGTTGCTCAGGAAGGCTCCTGAACATCACTAGCGTGCTGGGTTTTATCCACTTGTGGTCTTTTCTGCCTCTCTTAGTCCATTTTAATCCCATCTGTAAAGAAGAGAGAGGAGCTTAACAAACCAAGTAAACAAGTTCACTGAAACACTGAATTTTTGCTTGCAGAGTTTACAAACTGCAGTGGGTACGTCTTGGTAATTTAGTATGTTCTTTCTAATCAATGTAATAATGTCCCAAATGTATGCATACACTTTAAAAAAAACCCCTAAAAATCAAAAGGATCCTCCAGAAACTGATGAAATCCAGTCATCCAAGAATGAACTGATTGGAGCTAGGTCTGAGTGCTGCCTCTCTTTGATGGAAATCACTAGACCTTGCATGTCAAGGGATTTGTCAGTTGCTGCTTCAGTACTATCATAACTCAAGGAGGATGCTGAAAATGTGACAGCTCCTGGTTTTCCAAGGGAGCTGAAGGATTTTGTGCCCCTGCCTCCAGTAAAAGGAAGCAAACTAAGAGAAATCTGGAGAGCTTAACACTGAAAAACCTTAATCTCGACATTTCAAACATAAATACTGAAAAGAGACATGCATTATTATGAATGGTCGAACATTAAAGTAGAGGTCCTTTTAAACACTCGCATGCACTAAAGGACTTTTCCCATGTCCTTTGAATGCCTGAGAAGTCCAGCATTCATTATTCCATTAAAACGTAAAAGGTATGCAAGCAATCACCGCTCAGTGTACAGTCACCCATGTCTTTCCAAAACAAATGTTATAACTGGACGCAAAAAACTATTGCTGAACATATTCCTAGCTTCATTCTCAAACAGGCACAGAAGCAAATACAAAAGAGCATTCTGCATCTCAGGAGAGTGAGGTAAAAACAATAAGGTACACAATTTCCTCCATGTCACAGTACGAATTCATCTCAAGCATAACAAATATACAGACAACTTAAATAACAATTTATTCAGCTACAGTTTGCATACAGTCTGCTTTTGAATTCCCTAGGTTGACATGACATTACTGACACAGGTAGAATTTAAGAGTTACTAGTTCGTTGTCACAGTTGGGAATGAGGAAGGATATTAATGTACTTCTTTTTCACATGTATGCCCCATTTTCTGTGACATTAGCCCAGATAATCCAGAAGCCTCTATAATTTTGCTATCTTGGCACCTGAATTTCTGCAGCGCGGAGGACCCTGAATACCATCGACATCTGAAAGAACTGTGTGTTAAGCACTGCGAAAACCATATAATTGATGGTTTGAAATGAGAATTTTGATAATAACAGTAATAAAAGTCAATCAAACCCTGGGATGTCCTTGGGGAGCTTGCATTTTGGGGCTGTTGCTGCACTCCTTGGTTACTTCAAATGCCTACTGCCCTTAGGGAGGATAGAGAAGAAAAGCAGGCTAAGGATCCGGTTCCTAAGAGAATTTGGCATGACTAATAAATGCAGAGAAGTCCTCTCTGAGTAGCGTGAAGCTTGCTAGGAAATGCACACCTGCTCACGCGCGCACAAGCACACACCACATCGGGAACGTAACGCATGGGAGATGTTTTGTACACTTCTATCTCACTGCCGCCTCTGAAAGGAAAATGCTGTACACATTTAGGACTGTGCTTTAGGTTAACTGACCTTCCCTGCCACTCATGCTTCTACTTTGGGAATGTAACTTTTAACTGGTTTTGTCTTAAATGAGAAATGATTTTGTAAGTGGGGAAAACTTGAATAAAAGAGTGAATGGCACTGTGAAACTGAGAGGCACTCATATCAGGAGTTAGAAAAACTTACCACTTGACACAAAAGCCTAGTAGGGAAAGAGGTGAGCTGATTTCCAGCTGTCTTTCTTTAGCACATACTCCCATTGGGACACAGATACAGAAACGAATCCGTTTAGATAAAGAATATGCCATCATTGCACTAAGCAGGAAGGAGCGTCAAGAAAGCAGGAAACCAAAAGGGATGTAATGAGGAAACTAGAGAAAGGGAAACTGAGCCAGGGCCACACAGGTGTGTTCTGATCAGACCTCCCCAAATAAAAAAATGTTCTATTTTTCAATTATTCATTGTCATAAAATCATTCTATTTCCATGAACCTATAGCCTTCCATTACTACATCATTACACTTGCAAGTCTTTGACAAAGGTACCACTGTCCTCAATAAGTCATTCTTCAAGACCCCCAACTCATGGTGATGAAATTCCTAGGATGCTGACTGTCTGGATTTTTAAAGCTAGAGTCACAAATATCATTATCAGCATAAGGACTGTGCAGCTTGCAGCTCTGGGTTCATGGTAGAACTGGATGCTAGCCTGCCCAACTTAATCAGTTTCAGGGCGAATCAGCTGGCAGTTACTGTCTGTTCAACTTCTAGAAAATAAAGTATCAGTAAACGAGTAAAAGAAAATGGTGATCCAGGTGTAGTCCAGGGTGCCTAGACTCTCATTTCTCTGACTGAAACCCATGCAACCGTTACAGATATTCCCACTGGCAAGCACTGGAATGTGATGCTGTCTCAATAATATGCTAATGTGAAGCAGGAAAAAAGAGCAGCGCTTCATTCAAGAGCTCTGCCTCTCTCTGTATGTTTATCAGATTTATATTTGCCAACTTTAGCAACAACAGCAAACCAGAAACTGGGTTTTATTCCATCTTTTGCTTCTTTGGGACTCAGTAAACAATTCTGCCAGAGAGATTCTACTGGCAGCAAATGGCCTGAAAACATGTGATACAGCTGCACATGAAAAGAAGAACCCCAGCCCGTTCTGGAGGTGCATCCTCCAGTGATGTCACTTATTGCTACCGCAGCACTGTAACTCTGTCAGTAAATGAAGCTGAGTTTTACATCAACTGACATCAAGCTGGGTTTGGGAAAAAAACCAATCCAAGAAGACATAATTTCTGACCAATATGCTTGGGATATTTAAAATGCAGTGTATTCTTCAGGTGTTGCCGTGAAACTCTGAAATGCTTTTCAGGAAACTACACAGCCCTCCAACCCCAAGTCTCTTCCTGGAAGAGTCACTTTCCCTATCGTAAAATGTCCATTTCAACTTGAGGCACACAAAAATTTGATACCTGTTTTATAATAAACCTCAGAACTAGACCTATGTTCAAAAGTAAGCCTTTTACAAAAAGAAATACCCCAACCAATTCATCTGCACAGCAGGAATGAGAAACATGTGCTATGTGACATGCAAATGTGTGATTGGATTTTAATGATTTTAATGAAAAAAACAGGCTTACTTGATTTTGGAAGAAGTCCATGCTAATTCCCCTGTTTCACTAAATGCAGTGACAGAACTTAGATCTTCACTAATTCAAAGCAAAGGGCTAATTTAATGCATTTCACAAGCTTAGTTTTACTGATTCCTGTGTAATCAGGTTCATAAACAGAGTTGTTTCAATGAAGCAAAGAGTTATTAAGCATTTCTATTAGCAGTTCTACAGATATTTAAAATAGCTGAGCACTCTTTCCTCCCTGATCTAAAATCTAGCATACCAAAAAGACCCATCATCGCAGTAATTCTGTTTCCACTATATTTTTTTCCTTGGGGCAGAAAGATGAAGATTTTAAAAACCCCAAGCCTCTCAAAATTCATTGAAATACATATTTCTTTCCAAATCTCAGTTGTGATTACAGCGGTTCACCAAATATCCATTATCCAAGAATAAAACCTCCCTCTTTCCACCCAACTTCAACTCTTTTTCCTGTCGTCCTAAGTGGGGATCTGCGGTGTCAGATTTTAGCAGCCTGGAATTCAAACTTGATGCTAAGGAAGGAATTCACCTGTCAGGACCTTCTGCAGCTTTGCAGTTCAAATTACTCCTGTTTCTGCTTACTTTCAAATTCATCTCCTTGGTCTCACTCAGGTAACATGAGCTCTTATAAAGTCATCCCCTAGCAATAATTTATATCACACTTTCACATCACCTTTCATCCATCAATCTGCATTATGAGGGACACTGTATTTACATCCATTTTAGCGATGAGGAAACTGAAGCATTGAAAAATGGAATTATTTGCTCCCAGAAAAGCAGCAATAGCTCAATGAGAAAGAGGACTCCTAGCCCTCGTCCAATGTACTGATCCTTGTTGTACTCAGGATTCCTAGAGGAATGAGGAATTATGTTAAAGACTTTGGGGACAAAGTTTACAGACATTCAAAAGGTAAGTGGACAACTATGTGGAGAAAAAATTCCACCCGCCTTGTATTCTTTCAATACAAAGAAATATTTTTTTGCTTAGGAAACATTTCAACCACAAAGTATTGCAGACTTGGAAGGGTATCCCACTCTAAATATCAATTTGGTCTTCCATGCTTCCTGGGAAGTTCTACTGGTTGCTGTCAGAGATCAGGCCTTTTGTTTGAGAATAGTGTTGCTATTCCTGTGCTACTTTAAGGTCTCTTTGGGGGAAGTGCATTAATCTATTCTCAACATTAAAGCAAGTTTGCACACCCTATCTTTCCCCCCTGCCCCCTGCACAGGCATGACCACGCACAGACACTTACACCCAGTTGTAAAATCATTTGAGAAATGACTGTATACGCCTTCCTATGAAATTTAACTGCTGATAAAAGTATAAATGGATTTGGGAGAGACAACGTTAGGACATCCTTTCAAATGCTGCCATTTGATGTGGATTAAGAGTATGAATCCATGAACACAGGACAAACATTCTCCTCAACATGCAAGTTAACTGGAGCAACCGTACACCTGTTACAGAGCAGTGTTTCTTTGCAGTACTAGGATCCACCTGGATGCATTTGACTTGAACACGAACGCCGAGGATGGTACAGAAACTCCCCTGCAGCACACCTATCCCATTACCCACAGGTCCTCTTTGAACGGCTGTGGTCTCGCTGATGTTCGGAGTTCCACCTTGGTTCTGTATTCTTTGCCCCATGTTCACCCAGCAAATTATGAACATGTACTGACAGGACAACAGAAGTGTCAGCCATCCCATAGGACCACAGATAGCTCAGGCTGCAAGGGACCTTGGGAGGCCTCTGGTCCAACCTCCTGCCCAAAGCAGGGTCAGCCCTGGGGTCAGACCAGGTGCTCAGGGCTTTGTCCAGCTGGGGCTTGAAACCCTCCAGGCATGGCAGTGGCACAATGGCTCTGGGCAACCTGTCCCACTGCCAGACTGTCCTCATGGGGGAAAGGTTGCTCCTGATCTCCAGCCTGAACCTCCTTAGTTTCAGCTGATGCCATGTGCCTGAGACTCCCACCAGGCACTTCTGTGAAAAGCCTGGCCCTGGCCACTCAATCCCTTCCCCATAGACACAGGGGTGCTGTAAGGTGCCCCAAAGCCATCCCTGCTCCAGGCTGAACCAGCCTCAGCCCCACTTCCCCTCCTGCCACGTCCTAGTGCAAGAATATTCTTGGAGACAGAGCTTATAGCCTTGCCTCTGTGCTAGGACATTGCTCTATTGCTTAACCTAGGGGACAATAAACTGCACGTGCAAATTTTAAGTCATTCATGGGGTAGGTATGCTTTGCATTTGCCATGGCCTACAAAGGATTACTGAGGTTTTCGAAAGGGTTTTTTTGTTAGGATTTTTTTTTTTTTTTTTTTTTTGGTGGGATGACTCAGCTAGTCTAATTTTTTGAGAACAGCTATTGAAATGCAAATCACTTTTTTTGAACTTTAGGGATAAAGCTCTTTCCAGAAATTCTCACAAGGAAAACTTCAGGAAAACAAGGGAAGGAGTTGTGATGTGAGCTGGGTTTGGTTTCTCTGTCTCCCTCTCTCCCCCCCTCCCATTTTTTCTTTCTTTGCCTCTTTCTTTCTCTGCCCTTTTCTTCCCTCTCTTCTTCTCCCCTCCTTCCCTCTTCCCTCCCTTCCTCTCCCCTCTCTCTCTTTCTCCCCTTTCTTTCTTCTCTGTTTTCCATTTCCACCTTAGTCCATGCTAGCAGGTGTTTTCTTCAAAAGGGAATTATAAATCATTGTATTTTGTAGTCACCCAGCATTCTCTGACGCTGAGTTTGGCAAGGAGGATGCTGAGTTGGCCCATCAGAGTGCCCAGAGCAGTGATGGCACTGCGAGTGCAGCCACTTGCTGTTAAGGGGGAAGGTGTTTGGCCCAGCTGTGTTCCTTCTTAGACGCGAGTCCATGACAAAGTTAGTGGCATTTAGTCAGATTTTCCCTGTCAATACTGAAAACAGACTTTCACATTTCTCCTATTCTATTCTGTTCTGTTTTGTTCTGTTCTGTTCTGTTGTTCTAACACAGAGCAGTCACCAAAAAGAGGGAGATTTTTCTGAAGGACACAATATATTAAATTAATTCGATGGTTGTTACTTTGTCTTTGTTTCTCACTATACAAACCTATTTTGATTGGCAATAAATTAATTTTCCCCAAGGCAAGTCCGTTTTGCCTGTGACGGTAATTAGTAAGTGGTTTCCCTGTCTTTATCTCAGCCGATGAGCTATTTCATCTTATTTTATTGCCCTGTCCTGTTGAGGAGGGAGAATGAGAGAGCGACTGGATGGGCATCTGGTAGCTGGCCAAGGTTAGCCCACCACAGAGCACTTCTACTAGGAGCCCTGCTTTTATTTTTAGATATAAGATTATTGGCCGATTGAACATCACACCATGTTGACTGTGGACATACAGGCTGTCATCCTCGTGTAAACAGATTGTTTGCTACCAGTGAGAATCAATTATATCACGCTGTGCTCTGGGCTTTGTTTTGGTTTATGGCTTCTAAGTTTCAGCAGAAGCTTAACTGACTTTCTAAAACTGATGTATAGCTGGAAAACATCCTCCTCTGGGAAAAATACTTCTTGTACGGGGTTAGACACCTATCTTATTATTTGTGCTCTGATTGCAAGCTGAGTTCAGGACTGTGCCCTGCTTTGCTGCTCATAGAATCATAGAATAGTTTGGGTTGGAAGGCACCTCTAAAGGCCGTCTAGTCCAACCCCCCTGCAATGAGCGGGGACATCTTCAACCAGATCAGGTTGCTCAGAGCCCCGTCCGACCTGACCTTCAGTGTTTCCAGGGATGGGGCATCCACCACCTCTCTGGGCAACCTGTGCCAGTGCTTCACCACCTTCAGCGTAAAAAATGTCTTCCTTACATCTAGTCTGAATCTACCCCCCTTTAGTTTAAAGCCATTCCCCCTTGTCCTGTCCCAACAGGCCCTGCTAAAAAGTTTGCCGCCATCTTTTTTATAAGCCCCCTTTAAGTACTGATAGGCCGCAATAAGGTCTCCCCAAAGCCTTCTCTTCTCGAGGCTGAACAACTCCAACTCTCTCAGCCTGTCATCGTAGGAGAGGTGTTCCATCCCCCTGATCACTTTTCGTGGCCCTCCTCTGGACCGCTCCAAGAGGTCCGTGTCTTTCTTGTGCTGAGGGCTCCAGAGCTGGACGCAGGACTCCAGGTGGGGTCTCACCAGAGCAGAGTAGAGGGGCAGAGTCACCTCCCTCAACCTGCTGGCCACGCTGCTTTGGATGCAGCCCAGGAAACAATTGGCCTTCTGGGCTGCGAGCGCACATTGCTGGCTCATGTCCAGCTTTTCATCCACCAGTACCCCCAAGTCCTTCTCGGCAGGGCTGCTCTCAATCAATGCTTCATCCCCCAGCCTGTATTGATACTGGGGGTTGCCCAGACCCAGGTGCAGGACCTTGCACTTGGCCTTGTTGAACCTCATGAGGTTCACACGGGCCCACTTCTCAAGCTTGTCCAGGTCCCTCTGGATGGCATCCTGTCCTTCTGGCGTGTTGACCGCACCCCTCAGCTTGGTGTCATCTGCAAACTTGCTGAGGGTGCACTCAATCCCACTGTCTGTGTCATCGATGAAGATATTAAACAGTACCGGTCCCAATACGGACCCCTGTGGGATGCCACTTGTCACTGATCTCCATCTGGACATTGAGCCGTTGACCACTACCCTCTGGATGCAACCATCCAACCAATTCCTCATCCACCGGACAGTCCACCCATCAGATCCATACCTCTCCAGTTCAGAGAGAAGGATGTTGTGGGGGACCATGTCAAAGGCCTTACAGAAATCCAGATAGACGACATCCGTAGCCCTTCCCTTATCCACTGAGTAGTCACTCCATCACAGAAGGCCACTAGGCTGGTCAGGCAGGACTTGCCCTTGGGGAAGCCATGCTGGCTCTCTCGAATCACCTCCCTGTCCTCCCTGTGCCTTAGCGTAGCTTCCAGGAGGATCTGTTCCATGATCTTCCCAGGCACCGAGGTGAGACTGACTGGCCTGTAGTTCCCTGGGTCTTCCTTTTTTCCCTTCTTAAAAATGGGGGTTATGTTTCCCCTTTTCCAGTCAGTGGGAACTTCACCGGACTGCCGCGACTTCTCAAATACGATGGACAGTGGCTTAGCAACTTCATCCACCAGTTCCCTCAGGACCCGCGGACGGATCTCACTGGTTCCCATGGACTTGTGCACTTTCAGGTGCCTTAGATGCTCTCGAACCTGGTGTTCTCCCACAGTAGGTGGCTCTTCATTCTCCCAGTCCTTGCCCCTGCCTTCTGTGGCTCGGGTGGTGAGGCTCGAGCACTTGCTGCTGAAGACCGAGGCAAAAAAGTCATTGAGTACCTCTGCCTTCTCCATATCCCGGGTAACCAGGTCTCCTGTTTCGTTCCGGAGAGGGCCCACATTTTCCCTTGTCTTCCTTTTGTCCCTGACGTACCTATAGAATCTTTTCTTGTTGCCCTTGACGTCCCTGGCCAGATTGAATTCTATCAGGGCTTTAGCTTTCCTAACCCGATCCCTGGCTGCTCGGACAATTTCTCTGTATTCCTCCCAGGCTACCTGTCCTTGCTTCCACCCTCTCTAGGCTTCCTTTTTGTGTTGGAGTTTGTCCAGGAGCTCCTTGTTCATCCATGCAGGCCTCCTGGGGTTTTTGCCTGACTTCCTCTTTGTTGGGATGCATCGCTCCTGAGCTTGGGGGAGGCAATCCTTGAATATTACCCAGCTTTCTTGGGCCACTCTTCCCCCCAGGGCTTTGTCCCATGGCACTCTACCAAGCAGATCCCTGAAGCGGCCAAAGTCTGCTCTCCTGAAGTCCGGGGTAGTGAGCTTGCTGTGCGCCCTCCTCGGTGCCCTAAGGTTCTTGAACTCCACCATTTCGTGGTCACTGCAGCCCAGGCTGCCCTTGAGCTTCACATTCCCCACCAGCCCCTCCTTGTTGGTGAGAACGAGGTCCAGCATAGCACCTCTCCTCGTTGGCTCCTCTACCACGTGGAGAAGGAAGTTATCATCGACGCATTCCAGGAACCTCCCAGATTCCTTATGCCCTGCCGTGTTGTCCCTCCAGCAGATATCGGGGTGGTTGAAGTCCCCCATGAGGACCAGGGCTTGTGAGAGTGAGGCTGCTCCTGTCTGTCTATAGAGGGCCTCATCCGCTCGGTCTTCCTGGTCGGGTGGCCTGTAGCAGACCCCCACCGTAATGTCACCTGTCCCTGACCACCCTTTAATCCTGATCCTTAAGCTCTCGGTCGGCTCCTCATCCATCCCAATCAAGAGACAGCCCACAGCTCAAGCAGTACGCAAGGCTGCTGAGGGCACAGCTAATCAGTTATATTAATACAGCCTCAGAGCCTGAAGTCATGCTCTGCACTGCCTCCTGCCCTCTGGTTTCTGAGTTTGGAAAGCATACTTTTGGCAAGGGCAGATGGTGAATAGCAGACTTCGATTCCTGCGGGAGTTTGCTGCCTGTATGCATTTGAGGACCAGGGCTTGATCTGCAATGTGAGTTAAATCTCTTCCTAGAGGAAACATTTTCCAACACCAAAGTTACATCTTTTACTCTGAAAGCAGCTCTGCTGCAGTTCTGGAAACAGTTTTCTCCTTAACTAGGGAAACTTTTGGAATCCAGTGTTACTGACCAGTGAAACCTACAGGTTGTGCAGCCTGGCTTTTAAAGCCTGAATAAAAATGAACGCCATGGTGCTCTGAATGTATTTAAAGCTGGCACTTTCCTTCACTGCTTGAGTGTGCATATAGTAAAATGTGTGCTTGTCTTATTTACATCAGCTGGATTGCTTCAGAATCTGGCTTTGTGATTGCTTGTTACAGATAATTTTAGTATGTTGTGTAACAAAGGTTAAGGACAATCTAAAGAAAATACTCATTCTTTTTAAAATTTTCTTAGCCTGGTTCTGGTCAGCTATGGAGATAGACTTTCAGGTTCTCTTTTATCAAGTATTTAGGCCTTGGAGTGAATATTTTTAATGTAATGTTAGCACTAATTCGATACATCCCTGTTGTAGTTTAACCTCAGCCAGCAACTGAGCACCACACAGCCGCTCGCTCGCCCCCCCTGCCCCGGTGGGATGGGGGAGAGAATGGGAAGAGTAAAAGTGAGAAAACTCATGCGTTGAGATAAGAACAGTTTAATAATGGAAATAAAGGAAAATAATAACAATACTAATAGAAGAACAGACAAAGCAAGTGATGCACGATGCAATTGCTCACCACCCGCCGACCGATGCCCAGCCAGTCCCCGAGCAGCGGCCCCCCCGGCCAGCTTTCCCCAGATTATGTACTGAGCATGATGGCACATGGTATGGAATGTCCCTTTGGCCAGTTTGGGTCAGCTGTCCTGGCTGTGCCCCCTCCCAATTTCTTGTGCACCCCCAGCCTTCTCAGTTGGTAGAGCGTGGGAAGCTGAAAAGTCCTTGGCTAGCGTAAGCACTGCTTAGCAACAACTAAAACATGGGTGTGTTATCAACATTGTTCTCATCCTAAACCCAAAACACAGGACTGTACCAGCTACTAGGAAGGAAATTAACTCTATCCCTGCCGAAACCAGGACACTTTGTTAGATGAACACCCAAAGTAGAGAAGACAGCCCAAAGTAAGTTATTTTATACACAATAATAATTTCTGAGTTTTCTTATTCGTTTATAGGAAAAGCAATGAAAATCTGGGTAAAATTATGTAGGTAAATAAGAGACCTAACTGATGCAGCTGACAAAATAAGACCATAGCCATATTAACCACCAAAAGAATTCAGGAAATCTGGATCCTCGAAAAATGAAACAGAAATCAAAGATGTGTTTTATTGCCAGTAGAAACTTTCAGGCTTTGACAGATTCAGCATCTGAAAGTCTACATGCACTCAGGTATTGATGCATGAGACACACGGACACAGGCTAGTGGCTTTTCTGCCCTCAGAGGACAGAATAAGATACACCTTTTTGTGTGAATATAAACATGTTAACAGAAAAATCTAGAAATCCAGACAAGAGACACGAGAAAGATGGACAGTAAAAGCACAAAGGGATGAAAAGCTTACCACACCTGACAATAGGTGTGTAATAAAATTAGCAGTATCTAATTCCAGAGGCAAATAAATCAGTCATTGAAGGACTACCTTTAGAGTCCACAGGTGACAGTAAATGTTGAAGAGATATAAGGATGCTGTGACAGTGTCACAGAGACCGTCGAAGCTTTGGAGGCATAAAGACAAGGCATTGACAGGCTTGATCGACATGAGAGCAGAGGACAGACTCCATGTGCTGGTTCTGCCAAAAAACCCAAATGGGATGCTCCATTACTGCACTCAGACAATGACCTCGTCAGAGGATGACAAGATCACAGAGGGAGCTCAAGAAGGGAAAGTGTCTGAGGCCCAGTCCTTCCTGCTGTACCAGTGTCTGGGTCGAAGTACTCCCAGAGATTGTCCATGAGCCATGGTTACCAGAGCTGACTTGCTGTTGCTAATGGCCAACCCGAAGCCTGCCATTTCCTAGCTTTCGAGGGCCTCATCATTCAGCTTCTGTAGCGATCTCAGTTCAGCCTTGCTGCATGCAAAACACTTGCACGTTGATATCAAAATTATGTGCTAATGCACTTGTAAAACCGCTGATGTCGACCATACAGATATGTGAGTACCCAATCTGTACGGACTGGGAGACTGAAGAGCTGGGAACTCTTTACCAAGTGTCACTCCAGTGTGGTTCCCTACCCTAACAGGGGAAGGAAGAAGGGCAGACTTTGTTTTTTAGTTCTCTCTACTTACTTGAGAGCACTGTACGTGGCTATTGCAGTGTGCCTGAGCTTTTGTAATTACGGCAATAGTCTGAAAATTGAAAATAGAAAAGCACTGCACTCCCCTAACTGTGCACTAATACCTGTTATTAGCAAAGAACATGATCTTCCGAGTCCCTCAGATACAGATTTAAAAAACCTTGCAGCTTGCTAGAGGGCTTATCAGAGGTAATTAAAGCCTGGCTGAGCATACTTGCTTTTAAGACACCCAGAAGGACTTGCTCCATTTTCATGAAATAGAGATGCTGTCTCAGCACAAATCCCCGCCTGATCAATGGCTTCTGCAAGAAACCTATTGAACTGCCCTTCTCAAAATGGTGGAGGCGGTCTCTCTCAAAATGTCCGACTACTGCAATTTCCTATTAAGTTTAAAAAAGATACTTGTGAATGTGCAGGGAAGAGATAAAACACAAGACATATAGCTGTTCCTAACTAAAAGGAAAATTGACCCACAGGAACTGCCAGGCAGGAACTGAACAGCATCCTTGGCTTTTTAAAGATAGTTTTGCAATGTTTTGGTCACAGATACGATTTTGCACTGTGAAAAAAGGAGGATACTAATGCGTCTTATAACCCGTCCGTGTTTGCAGTATTGTTTTCCTTTCTAAGGTCTGTGGGTGTCAGCCTTCTCAGAAAAAAAAGCAAACTGCAGCTTACGTCTGAGGTTTTGATGCCTTCTGCTGTCTATCATGCCTTTACAATGTCTTCTCTAACTCGTTACAGATAACACTGCCAAATGTACCTGAAAAACTTGGCAGCTTCAGCCCTGGTTTTATTCATACCAGAATCTCCTTGCACAAGGGTGCAGTTATAGCACTGAGTAAAAGGAAGACAGACAGAATTTTTCCCCACTGTTAGCCTGAAGCATGTAATCCAGGTAGACAGAGGAGAACTTGGATAGCTATGGTTAGTGGTGAATACCACAACAGTCTCATCCATCCAAGATTTCCAGATGCTTCATTTGTGTGCCAGCAGGATTTCTTTAGTGTGACTGCACTAGGTAACAAAGTCATAAACCATCTGTATTTAAATAATTTAGCAATAAATAAATATAGACAACTCAGAAGATCTAAGTGGTATAATTGCTCAGCTCCTGTGAAGGGCAAGTAATTAATTTTGCTATAATTATTACCAAACCACAGTGAGCAGGGAGATTGTTTTTCCTCCTTTGAATTGTCGCCGCCCCTCCAAGTCTGTATTTCAATGAAGGCCTTTTATTGTTTAATGTATCTGTCATCATCTGCTGTCAAGACAACATCAGGCAAATGCAAGCATTCTCATTTTGTTATTCCATTATTTTCCTTTTGTTTGCCTCAGGAAAGATGTTTTAATTGCTAAGGATAAGGACAAATCCACAGATCTAGGAGCTGAAGGGGAAAGAAAACAATGCCAATATTTGCATGACTGAGAAGAAAATCTGTCTGTTCATATAATTCTAGAAATCCTTACGTTATCATTTATGGTTGAAAAAAGCTGACAACAATAAGAGGAGAAGGTACCAGGGGACAGGGGGAGGGCTGTGAACGACTACACAACCTCTGGTATTATGGGGAGTCACAAGAACTAACACGAGGGAAGTTGGAAACCAAGTGCCAAATATTAATCTTAATACCTCTAGCTCCGCCTCTGATTTCTGAGGGCCGCATAGGTCTGGGTCGTACTGCTGAATGCCATGAACAGTCTGATGAGGTCTGATCCCTCCTCCACCTGCTTTAGAGAGCAAGGGCCAGACTTAAAATTGGATTAAAAAGAAAACAGTTTTTAACAAGGGATGAATAAATCAGCATTCACTATGTAGGTCCAGTTCATCAGCCAACTGTAAGTCTTGCTTGGATGACAAAACTACATCCACTCTGGCATGGCTGAGGCTTGCTAGGCACTTGGTGAGCACTACACCGAGCAGGACTGGGAAAGAGATGGTAAAACCATACCCTGCACTGGCAGGGAGTTCCCTGTCAGATCGGGATCAAGACAGGGCTCCTGAAGGGTGGTTTGAATTGATCACATAATCACACAGAATTGCTGGGATTGGAAAGCACCTCTGGAGATCATCCAGTCCAAAGCCCTGCCTAGAGACTGGTCAGCTAGAGCAGGCCGCCCACGACCATATCCAGTCAGGGCTTGAATATCTCCAAGGATGGAGACTCTACAACTTCTCTAGGCAATCTCTTCTAGTGTTAACCACCCTCACAGTAAAACAGTTTTTTCTTCTGTTTAAATGGATTTTCTTGTACTTTAATTTGTGCTTGTTGCCTCTCATCGTGTCATTGGACACCACAGAGGAGAGTCTGGCTCCAACTTCTTTACTCCCTCCCATCAGGTATTTATATACACATGGATAAGATCCCCCCTTAGTCTTCTCTTCTCCAGGCTGAAAGGCCCAGCTCTCTTAGGCTCTTCTCATGTGAAAGATGCTCCAGTTCCTTAATCATCTTCACGGCAATCACTGGGCATGCTCAAGTTAGTCCATGTCTATTTTGTACTGGGGATCCCAGAACAGGACACAGCATGCCAGCTGTGGCCTCACCAGAGATTAGTAAAGAGGAAAGATCACCTCCCTGGACCTGCTGGCCATGCTCTGCCTAATGCAGCCCAGGAGGCCATTGGCCTTCCTGTCTGCCAGGGTGCGTTGCTGACTCATGGTCACCTTGGTGTCCACCGGGATGCCCAGGTCTTTTTCTTCAGAGCTGCTTTCCAGCTGGGTGGCCCCCAGCATATACTGGTGCCTGGGGTTTTTCTTCTGCAGGTGCAGGAATTGGCATTTCCCTTTGTTGAACTTAGTGAGGTTCCTGCTGGCCCATTTCTCCAGCCAGTTGAGGTCCTCTGAAGAGCAGTATAAAGGTGGCAGCTACTACTCCCAGTTCGGTATCATCTGCAAACTTGCTGAAGGTGCACTCTGCTCCATTGCCAGGTCATTAATGAAGACAATTATTACCTGCTCCCCTGGGTGCTCTCCTGCCAGATTCACTCCTCCTACACGCTCCTGTAATGGTAAAATATTTTCACCTGGAATCAACAAAGGAGAGACTGGACACCATCAGCAATGCTCAGGAAACCCCTCAGAGCAGTTCAGAAAGTTGCATTGGCACCTCAGCTTTACAAGGGAGCCGAAACTGCATCAACATGTTTAGATTTCCTTATTCTTTAAGTTCTTTATATGAATAATGTGTGTTATCTACATCCTGGAAAAGTACCGTGCATAATTTCAGCGTCATAATTTCAGTGTCATAAAAAGGATTTGTAGAAGTACTTTTATATTTTCTTCCCACCCTGTCTGCCTTTCTTCACTGCGCAAAGACAAAGTAAGAGACAAAGCACACACTGAGCACAGGTCATGATGTCTGGTGGATTTCAGCTTTGTTTAAAGATACACCGTTAAAATGTAGTGCAACGTAATTAATCTATGTAGGTTCATCCTCAGCATTTCTTTAGAAAACGTGCAAATTTGACTCATTTCATCATGTGGCTTCTAAATACAAAATAGCAAAGGAAATGCATTTGGACAAATACAGGAAAAAATAGTTAATATGGAAATCAGCTTGTCCCAAGTGGAAAAATGTCTCATTTGCATTCAGATTCTGTTTCTGCTGCCTCTTCTTTTGTTTCCAAAGTGACAAATGGTCTTTCCCTCCTCCCCAGCCCTTTCAGAATCTCATTAAAAGGTGCAGGAATGAGGCTTGAACAGCCCCATGACCTTCTTTTCCTTTGGGGGTCACATGCAGAACACAATTCAATCTGGCATGCTGGCATATTTTTCCAAGGTTTTTTCATCAGAAGGGGGTAGAACAGTACAGAGTGACCCAAAACACTGATGGTACAATACACATAGCGGTACACATGCCATTACTCCCAGCAATATATTCCGATGGCACACAGATTGCCGTATAATGCGATTTTCCCTCAATGAAAGGGAGTTTGAACAATAAATGGCTCTGTCACAGGCATGAGTTCCACATATTGCATTTTGAGAAATGAGGTTTCTCACTGATTTAATGTTCTCATTTGCCGCACAGTCTTTTACCCTCTGATAACAAGAAACCGGCTTGTTTATTTCTGGTTTACTTTACTCCTATTTTAATGTAAAAAGCATGGGGAAGAACAGCATGGCATTTAAGTGATTATATGCTAAATAAGTCTGAGAAACACTCGTAGCTTGCAGCAGTCATGGAAATTACAGCTGAGATGCAGAGAATTCCATGGCTAGAAAGAAATGGACAAGAGCCAGCATCACTATTAGACATAAGGATCCCTACAATATCTGTCACTGGAGCAGAAAGCTAAACAGAAATGGAGCTGTTTCAAAAATTGCTTTCCCAAGCCTGACAAATCTTCATCCCACTTTTCATTTGGGAAACATCTTGGAATTTTCAGTGACAGACACACATCAATATTAAGGCCTGAACTGACATTTTGTGCAATTATGCCTTAAATATTTCAGCAATTCCATTATGGGCTCCTTCAGAGAAATAAACCAACAGCTGGTCCCTTTTACGTAAATGAAAAGCTAACGTGACAAACTGTCAGGGTAAGTTATTGCTGCACAGGGTGAAAAAACCCCCACCAGATTACATGATGTTGACTTGACTGTCAGCACCTTCCTTCCAGAACCTTGTGCCTTTTCTTCTCCTACAAGCTGTGTCCTTTCCTTGTGTGGTTGCTGAGGGGGAACAATGGGCGTTAACTAGTATCTGCAGAGCTGTGACAGTATATACAGGCTAAGAAAATTACTTTAATGTTTCTGGGGCAAGTCATTTCTAATAACAAAAGTATTTTGCAAGGCTTAGAATCATTTTTCATCCATTTAGAAACCTGCAATAAATGTTGAGAAGCAATTACTAATGCTATGTCAACAATTTGCTGGTACGCGCTGTCCACGTTTAACTTGGCATGAAATAATTTGTCTGTCTGAGTTACCCCTGAGCCTTCACTGCACTGGTCCAAATGTGACTTTACCTCATTCAGATGTCTTCTGGAAATGAGAGCCTTGGGTTCAGGAAAACAGATATTTCATCAGTTCCAGCTAGGAAGCTATCTGCATGCTCCAGATAGGACACATTTCTTCCCATCACTTCCCATTACTACATCCTGGAGTCAGAGATGATTCTGTGTTTGGCACAGGAGATCCTAGGAGCTCTTCCAGACTGAGGGACAGCCACAGAGACAAAATGAGTTGAAAGTGCCTCAAGTGTGTGTGTGTGTGTGTGTGTGTGTGTGATTACACGTAACTGTAAAGTTCAGAATACATCCTGCCACCTACAAGCATGTCAGCTTCTGGTAGTTACCTTTGAATGCAAAAGCCAGACCGTAGAAACCAGTAAGGGGCACGCACACAGTCACTTCTGCACTAGCTCTTTACAGATTGCTTGAAAACAAATTCAGCTAACTCTTTTTACAGAATTTCTATTTCCACAGACAGTGAAAGAAAAAATGCCGCAATTGCTGCGAGTCGCCCAGCTTTAAAAAGGCCAGATTCAAAAGTTAGGTTTGCTAAAATAACGAGGGAAACAAGGCACCTCTGGTTTTAAGCCAAGTTAACAGGCTAAATTCATCTGGAGGCCTCCCTTTTAATGCCAATGCAAGCTACTTGCCCAGATTATCTTGACAGCTTTTTTCTCACAATGCACGAGCAGAAGTAAAGAATATATTTTCTTTTTTTGCCTGAAAGGCATATCTTGCACTTCTCCACTGGAAAAGATGTTTATGTGGAAAATGCTTAAACAGTGACATTTTTGGTGTGCACACAAAGCCATGTGTTCACCTTGATTAATGAAGTGATTTTGTAAGATACCTGCCTCCACAGAGCTGTATAAATTGCAGATAGTACCTAACATGAGAAAGCGTAAAAGGATGGGCTCTCTTCTTAGAACAGTTTCTTGACAACACGGTACAGAGATTTTGTCTCTTATATTCTGCTTTCATAAAACTCACGTTTCCAAGTAGTGAGTTTCTGTACGTTTTGCAAGTCAAGGTGTTTGTGTTTGGGCAGACGTAGAGTCCTTTCAGCTTAACTAGTTACCACCTGTTTATCTTGCAGACGAGGTGGGCTGCTGTGCCCCTTATTAAAGAATGTGGTCAGTTACTGCAGTTTAGAAAACACCTGTATGAACTACTGCTTTCAGACTGTTGTAATCAGAGCAAGCGCAGTCTATACAGGCACTCAAACACTATGGTAAAGGAGATCTAGAGAGACAGCACATTAACATAGCTTGGGATTTTCCTTCCTCTTAGTTCCACTGCATGTGCATGACTGATAACCTTGGTTACTGTATGGACTAGAAACTGACTTTAAGATCATGACACAGAATTAAAATGATCTTAATGTACACTCAGTTTATGACTCAGACATACAGAAAGCTTATAGGATAAGTGCTGGCACACAGATTTCTTTGGGTTAAGAGCCTGCAGAATCTACTGGGTTTGGTTCACAAAAAAAATAACACGTTCCAGGACTTCTGTCAGAGTTACTCTCTCCCTTCACATAACAATGAGATGAAAAATCCACACGGTCTCATAACTTCCTAATTTGTTTAAAACTTTTTTGCTGAATGACAAATACATAGTTTTCAACCTTGTGGCACACAGTATTCTGAAACAAGGTCCCAAACCTAATTAACCCACAGAGCCGTCTTCACATGTGGAATAGGTATGGCGCAAGTAAGGATGTTCCTGGGAGAGCTGTTGTTAATCAAGTCAACGTAGACACCCAGCTACAGAAACACACATTCTTCCTGGAGTCCTGCGTCCAGCTCTGGAGCCCTCAGCACAAGAAAGACACGGACCTCTTGGAGTGGGTCCAGAGGAGGGCCACGAAAATGATCAGGGGGATGGAACACCTCTCCTACGATGACAGGCTGAGAGAGTTGGAGTTGTTCAGCCTGGAGAAGAGAAGGCTTTGGGGAGACCTTATTGCGGCCTATCAGTACTTAAAGGGGGCTTATAAAAAAGATGGCGGCAAACTTTTTAGCAGGGCCTGTTGGGACAGGACAAGGGGGAATGGCTTTAAACTAAAGGGGGGTAGATTCAGACTAGATGTAAGGAAGACATTTTTTACGCTGAAGGTGGTGAAGCACTGGCACAGGTTGCCCAGAGAGGTGGTGGATGCCCCATCCCTGGAAACACTGAAGGTCAGGTCGGACGGGGCTCTGAGCAACCTGATCTGGTTGAAGAAGTCCCTGCCCACGGCAGGAGGGTTGGACTGGATGACCTTTAGAGGTGCCTTCCAACCCAAACTATTCTATGATTCTTCCAAAATAATTGACATCGCACTCACGCTTTGAGACGAAATGACCCGAGGTACTGACCATTTCGAAACACATTGCAGTGTACTCACTACAGGTTGAAGCATGTACCAATTCTACCAATATTGCAGCAAGATCCCTTTCCTGGCATCCACACACCAACTTTTGTTAATATAAGCAAAAAAAAAAAAAAAAAAGGCACCACAAAACCCCCAAACCTGCTAAAAATAAGTGCAACAGTATTTCTGAACCTGTGAGATACTGCGGCTTTCATTTCAGTTAATGTATTTCACACAACAAATCAAAACAATCTCCCTGACTGAATTCTTAATAAAACACCATCACATTTTATCAGCTGCTGCCATTGCAAAAGCAAATGTTTGTTGTTACCTACAATTACTTTAGTTTTAAACATCAATAAAGTAAACACAAGGGAACGCGACTGCTGTGAATTACTGTGAATCACGGGGACCACAAATGCTCATATACACCTGGTGCCTTGTCTGCTGCATCACTTCCCAGCTTTAGCTCATAAGCTTCTTAGGTTTCCTTTGTAAGGTCTTTTGTCGAAGGCAGACCAAAGCCAATGGAATCCTGCTATCAGCTTCAATGGTCTTTGAATGAAGTCTGAATTCAGCCAAGTGCAGGTAATTTGACAGCAGACACCACATTGCAAAAGAATAAAATACCCATGCATTGGCTTCAGCTTAACCTTGCAGCTTCTGAAAGGAAGGCTTTGTTTGGTATTGAACAATACAAGGTTGATTTTCATTTGCTAGCCTCTGAATATCAAATACAAACTCCTGTTGCAGGACATACAGAACCCTGTCCCATGAAAGGAACACAACTTCTTAGCAGTTATGCATTTTCCTGACCAGTGGAACAACATGGCTAGCATCTCCTGTGCAACGCTAGGACCAGAAGGGAGGGGAACATTATTTTTGCCAGGCAGATGGTTTTCAAATTTATCCACAACCTCTGCGGTTCTTTGGGACAGCACTGACACTCAGTAGACTGATCCACTGTTCCTCTGGGGTTTTTCACAGGTGCGCATCCAGAGGATATTTCAGGCACAACCTGCACCTTGTACCCCACTGGGGCAAGAGTTGGCATCCCGTGCAACAGTATGCACGGAACTGCACTTACGGCACAGGCAGAGCTGAATGAAGGAGCAGCTGTGGCTGACTGCTGCCATGTTGCCGATCACTTACAGTGTACCCCCATCCGCAAGTACACAGACTTCAAACTGTATGGGAGAGAAGCCATCTTTTAAAAGCTTCATACACAGGAAAAGCTTCAAGTGGAGCTTGAACCTTCCTGGTCTCCTAACCACAACTAACGTCAACTAACCACAAGGTACAAACCCATGATAAATCAGGTTTAATTTGCTGTAGTGCTCCCAAATACACAAGATGCGCTTAAATGACTTCTCCTAGTGGAGGAAAAAGGTTCCATTTGCTACTTGTGAGAGAACTTATTTTTGTTGGTGAAACTTCCAGATTTAGCAAAACGTAAGCAGGTAACTGGTTTTCCACCACACAACACAGCTAAGGTTAACTAAAATCAAACTGTGGTTCTGTTGAATAATTTTTTCCTCAACAGCAAAGCTATTTTGGATATCTCTGTGAGGACGAGGAATAAATTATTCTATTGCTAGCAAGTCACTCTGCATTTATGTAAGCATGGACATTTACTCAGGAGAGGCAGACCAGACAAATTTAAAAAGTTAGGCAGCTGAAAAGTTATTTGATCACTCCTGTTTTTTGGAAAATATTATATTTCTCTTCTCCATTTCTCCCTCTTTCCCTTCTTCCATAAGAAAAAAAACTTTAAAAAATCATCCTATCCAAGATCAAGGCATTTGCTGAAGCCAGTTTGGAGCAGCTGCCAGCACAGTGAGCAACATAAAGCGGAGGTGATGCCTGCATTTGCGCTCAGCATTGGTCACCAGCTTAGCAGGCTCCTGTCTGCAGCGGCTGGACCCACAAGCTCCACCGAGACCCAGGAGCGGTCTGCAGGAGCGAGCACCTGACTCTGAGCAAGGCTGTGCCTGTACAGCTGCCCCAAAATGTGCTTCCTGGAGGCAGCATGATTGTGCCCTTAGTTCAGGGGCTGGCGTGGTGTTTGCACGGTCTCTGCCAGCTCTGCAGGCTGCTGAGCGCTGTGCTGCCAGGGCTCTACCGGTAACACCCATACCGAGCCCTGGGATTGCTGATTTTACACAACGTGTCCCTCAGGCTGCTGTGCAGGCTCTGGTACAGACAAGCTCGCTCTAGCAGTCTGCCCCAGTCACTTGATGTCTTCCTGGGAGGCAGAGGCACATGGGAGGTGATCTAAAGTCTTCTTTGACTGAGTTTATTTCCACAGGCGAGGTTTGCCACCTGTCTTGATGAAAGACAAAGCTGCTCATTCACTTCTTTTATGTGGCTTTTGAGATGAACTGGGAAGATACCCCCAACTGCTGGGGTCTCTGCGTCCTCCAAGATGAAGCAATATTTCTTGCAGGAGGCATATGACTGACAGAGCTGTGCACATATACGCTGTAAAGAACGGGCAGAACCCCAAGAGCTGCTTTTTGCTGCTAAAATGGAAATAAGTAACAAAAAGAGTCCTTCTTTGGTTTGGGCACACAAAACCACGGAAAAGGAAATCAATAAACCCATATGATATCTGTCAGTGGCAGATCTTGTTGTTATTCAAGTTGGTTGAATGTTGCATACATCACCCAGATGGAGTTCAGAGGCTGCTGCTGAGCCTTCATCCAGGTTCATAAACTGTACCACTGTGGCCTCTGAGCATCCAAATATTATATCCTTAAGATTGGACTTGACTTCTCACTCTTTTCTCTTCTAGTGTAAATCAGAACAGTTTTTCACATCTGCTTCTCACCTGGCTAAACAGCTGTTCAAGGTGTAGCGTAGAACAGAGTTTAGCATCCTTGCAGCATTTCACGGAGTGAAAGACAGTGTTTGCTTCATGCCTTTGCTATCGTGTAGTTACGCAATCTTTACAGCCCTGTCTGTTTTATCGCAGGCTTTAACCTTTCAACGTGTGCATTACCACACCCTGAAGGAACCCCCCAGATGTTTTAAGAGCATGCTTTGCCACTTAAGAAATACTTGGAAAGGAATCACCAGGAACAGGCTTTGCTTTCAAAGATGCACAATGCAATGAAGATGCTAGTGATTTCAACCTGTTGCCATTGCTCACTTCACCATCATTGTCTGTGCACATTCTGCTCTGCCATCAGAAATGCCTGCTGAGACGTCAGGCTTTCCCAGCAGTGCAGAACAGCCTTGCTGATGACTTCTAGTTCAGAACAAGAAAGACAGACTTGCACCAGCTGAAAGGAAATTCAGTGATGTGGTGGGTTGACCTTGGCTGGCTGCCAGGTGCCCACCAAGCTGCTCTATCACTCCCTCTCCTCCGCAGGACAGGGGGGAGAAAACAAGATTAAAAACTCACGGGTCTCTGAGATAAAGGCAGTCTAATAAAGAAAAGCAAAGGCCACACGTGGAAGCAAAGGAAAACAAAAAGGTTTACTCTCTGCTCCCCATCAGTGGCGATGTCCAGCCACTTTCTGGGAAGCAGGGCCTCAGGACATGTAGCGGTTGCTTCAGAAGACAAATGCCTTAATAATGAATGCACCCCCCCACACACCTCCTCCTGTCTCTTGGCTTTTATTGCTGAGCACGACGTCATATAGTATGTAATATCTTTTTGGTCAGTGTGGGTCAGCTGTCCTTGCTATGTCCCCTCCCAACCTCGTGCCCACCCCCAGCCTACTGGCCTCAGGGGGGTGGGGTGGAGAGACAGCCTTGATGCTGTGCAAGCACTGCTCAGCAGTAGCCAAAACACTGGTGTGTTATCAACACCGTTCTACTAGAAATATGCAGCACAGCACCATGAGTGCTGCTATGAGGGAAGTTAACTTCATCCCAGCCAGACCCAGTACAAGCTCACATACCTACAGGACCTTTCTAGATTAAAATATTCTCATTACACCAGTCTTACTCATTTATTTCTTTAGGATACTTCTTTTTTTTTGAGACTTGACCTACACAGAGATGGACCAACATAATTATCTTGTCGTGGGATAAGATCTTTTTCTGAATAAAAGCGACTAGCAATACACTGACTAGGATGGGCTCCTGATGATCTGGTTTGGTTTTGTCCATTTCCCAGTCAGTAAATTACATTGATGTAAGTATCTATATACTATTAGAGCTATCATAGAGCAGGACACTCAGTACTGATATAACTAAAGCTGTATAACTAATGCAGGACAATGTGCACACAAGCAAGTTACCTTACTGGATGTCCACAATCACCCAGCAGTGTCAGATGTACCTGGGGAGTGAGGCTTGATATAGGGGAACAAAAGGTGCTGAAGAGGGTGGTCCATCATGTGGCTAAAAATTCAGTGAAAGAACTTACCCTTCTGGAGCATGGCAACACATGTGGGGTCACTCTGCATCCTACAAAAGGAATTTTAGAAGTTTTTATCTGCCCCAAAGTCTGTGAAGGGTTTTCACACACATCTGCTGCTCTGCAGGTGAGGAACAGGAGCTGCTAAAGGGGTATAAACACACCTAGTGGGAGGAGGAAATTGAACTCTGGTCAACTACAGCTGAAAGAATTAGGCAAGATTTCACTAACAGAGGGTTTGATAGAGGAGGAAAGAGTTGTAAGACTGATTTCTGACCTCCTTGAGAATAGGAGCAGATAAAGCACTAGGCACCACAGCAGGAGAGCGGTACTTGCAGGACAGACAAGCCGGGTGACGCAGGGCCGGGAAGGGCTGCGAGACCAGCATCACACTGCAGCCGCATCTCCTTCTCCCTGCACAGAGCCACAAAACACTCTGTGGGAAAACACACAGCTTTCACAAGTTCCTGCTTCAACACAGAAATAGCAGGACATCCATGTTTTAATGGTGGGTAAGTAGTTGCATGGGGGTTTCTCTGGAGTCTTGTTTTGGCTTTTGCGTGATCAGTTTGTGAAAATACAGCATACGTGCCCTGTGGGAGAAAGAAATGGGAAGGGAAAAAAATCTACTCTTTCAGCCTGTGGTTTGAGGCTGTCCTCCACTTTTTACTGTTCCCACACCCTGCACCCCCACAGAGACACTCTGCTGTGAGCGACGGCAATACCGAAGGGGAGGCAGACGTGAGAGGAGCTACAAGATTTTCAGTGCTGGCAACTGTGGCTGTACAGAGATGCAGTAGAGAAGCACCCGTGATGCAATACGAATAATCTCTTTGGACCATCCTTCACTTTCCCTTCCTTACCATCCCTGTTTTGTCACTCTCTTATGTTGTTATGAGTCACACTGAAGGCCACCCCTCAGGCAACGCTGCCCTCTCTACAGACCACGTGGCTAACATGGCTCAGCTTCCCCATTTCACCCTTCTACCTCTCCTGAAATCTGAGTACCCCAACCTGCCCCCTCAAGATTTTCTTCATAGAAAGGCAACATATAGTGACTGTACCGAGAGCGGCAGATGGTACATGGTGACTATTGGCATAGCTTTACTGTTAACCCCAATTGCTAAGACAGAGCTTTAAGACTGTGCTGCATCTAAGAGTTAATTTATGGAAGTGGCATGGAAAGCATGAACACGAACCTTTTCAGGTTTAAAACTTTCAGCCGGAGACCCTCAATGAAAGTTCACCTCATATGGACAGAAGGTTTTGCTTTTACAAAAGATCCTTCTAGAATTGGCTCCCTTTCCCCAAATTACAAAGACAGTTAATTTTTCTTTGAGTATTTATCGTGCCAGATTTAAAAACTAAATTGAATAGCCGAACATAAGAAAGACAACTCATGCCTTGTCCAAACAAAGGACCTCAGCTCAACGTTGCCTATGGAGCAAACAACAAAACCTCCACAGCATGCTGTACACGTACAGAAGGAGCCTGGGGTTTGTTTTCACGCACGCTGTCCTTTAGCCTGGTGAAAAGCAGAGGTGGCAAACCACCATTCCCATACGCTAGGTTTTTACACCCCATATGAGCGGCTGCCAAAGCGATTGTGTGAATAGCTCTGTCTTCCCTTAATGGATGATTGACTAAAAGGGCGCCTGAAAGTGCTCTTAGTAGCCTCTCATAAATCCTGACCGATGAACCTAAAATTCTGCTGATGGCATGAATCAGTACACTCTACTTCCAAGCAATATTCAAAACAAAAGTAAATGACATAGTAGTACCCCTGGGGAAGGACTTAATACTAGCGGCGTGCTTTATCTCAATTGTTTGTTCCTATTTTCATTTTTTCCCATCTAGCTACAGGGAAAACTGTAGTAGCATAGCATCATCTATATGTTTTCTGTCCACCCAGAAAGCAAATTTTCAAAGCAAGCATTTCTGGTTAATTGAAATAATTATTATGTTTCATTCCAAAATTGATTTTGTATATAACAATAAAAATTTGAAGACCTTCATGAATAAAAATGCCAAAATATTCCATTTAATCAAGGCACTTATTTCTAGTACACGTCAACTGAAATCCACGTATCTCTGCAGAAAGTTTCAGTTTCAAGTAGAAGAGGAAAGTATTTTCTGAAGGCAAAATGTTGAGAAATGTAAAAAAATTTAGATCTCCTTTTCAAGTCCTCGAAGAATTTTTTATTAACCTCACAGGTTTCAAAATAATTTGGGCTAATACTGTTTCTGCAGCCTTGGTCTTCCTCAGCTAGGGATTTTGGGGACAGTAAGAGTATGTCAGCTTGAATTGACAGCCTTTCCCCTCTTTTTACTCATGCTTTCTTTCCTTTCATTCCTGAACTTTCTACTTACCACGGTCTGAGAAACACTACACAGTGAATATCCTTCTGTCCAGTTCTCCCACAGCAGATGGTTGTGCCTGAACCCCTAGAGACTTCCTTGTGAAGCTTTCCATTGCTGTTTCTCAGGGACCTGGACACTGTCGGTGGTATAAATCATCTGCATTTTACAGATTCCCAGACATCAGGGATGCAATTTCCAGAAGACAGGAGGGGGGAGGTCTCCCTTCATTTTTCAAAACCTTGCAGTAGAATATAGTTATTAATGGGTTTCCATTCCCTTTCATATTGGAAAAAGCCTTTAAAGAAGCACGTTTTGCATTCAGATTAACACAAGATCTGTCATTAACTGGTATAGGGAAAGACTGTTTTTTCAATACAGCTGCTATGGCTATTATTTTTAATTACACTCCTGCTGCTGTAAATTGGTTGTGGTTTGTAACCACAATAATTTAAAATAGAAGGTGAGACACAGAATACAGAGGGGTGCAAGAAAACACTAAGGCATTGGTATCAATAGGAAATAAAATGTTCTACCTTAAACAAGAGATTTAGTATTATAAAGGTGAAACAAACAGCACGTGAAAGCACCACTACCTCCAGACTAAATTGGAAACTGAATTACGCATGATGTGTGAGCAGGTAAGATATGGTACCTGCTGGATTTCTCCTCCCTGAGAATCTAAAGGTAGTGCCTGGTGACTGGAGACCATGCTAACACATCATTATCCAAGCCTTTTTTTTCTGCATACTTTTGGATCACATCTGAAATTGGATCGGTGCAATATCTTTACCACTGGGCATATTTTGGGAAATGCTTCTATAAAAAATACATTGCCTGATTTTGAGGATGAGCTTTCTGGATGAGCTTTCTGGATTTTATGAGATCTGAATACCTGATTCATGCAAGAGAGCATTTAGGACCACAAAACAACCACAGAAAGTTCAGCTATAACAGAGAAAGATTTTAAAACTGTATGTTCAGTCACACCTGCAAGCAATGATTTCTGATATACCATACCCGCCCGCGCTTTTATTTTCAGAAACACTGTTTAGAACTGGGAAAGGTTCAACATTCCAGAATTTTTATTAATATTGTTTTCATTAAACTTCACGTTATTCTTTCTTCTTGGAAATATTTTACAACCGTATCATGGCCAGACATGACAGAATTTTTTTTTTTTGGGGGGGGGGGGGACAAAAAGGCATTTTGACAGCAGACCTCACGGCCATTTTGCATGGGAACCTCCCCATCAACCTACCGGTCCTCAAAAGGCAGTGGTGCTTCACCCCTCTTATGGAATCATAGAATAGTTTGGGTTGGAAGAAGAATGGGCCAGATGGACTTTCCAAGTTCAGACTGGGCGAAACGAAACACAGATCTGAACTTTGCAACACGTTTCTGTAACTCTAACTTACAGAAGGTTAGGGCTTTTTTGTTTCTCTGTTTCATCATTTGTTCTTCACATAGCTTAGTACATACATTTAAAAAAAATCTTCAGGGAAAATGACAAGTTCATATGCTGACTTAAATGTTTTGTGTCACAAGCACTTCCACTGCATGTTAGCCAGCCACCAACAGAAACACTGATCCAGTCAGACATCAGAAATCGGCATAAATACCTTCCAAAGTAGCTAGACTACAGGTACACGCTATCGTAGGCCCATTGACTCCAGCCGCAGGTTTGTCCTGCGGGTCCCACAAGGAAGCTACAGCATCAGCTGCCTTAACCAAAACTGTCTTTGCACAGTGCTCTCACGCTAGGTATACGTACCGCATTCCTGTAACAGAAAGCGGACTATGAGAGCACGAGGAGCAAAGCAGCCAGGTGTCCTGCTGTTAAATCAACCCCACGCTAACCAGGAATGCATTGCACTTCTCTTGACCACGCTGCGCGAGCTCTATTGGCGATAAACATCCCTAGGTAATTTTTTCCATTTCTCTTTGCTTCAGTCAATGGTAATTGAATCTGATCAGTAACTGTCAGTCATTTCACCACCAGGCGTTTATTATCATTTACTCTGTAAATACAGATGACCAATGAACTGCAACACTGGATCTAACTGTATTCACACTGTAACACAGGAAAAGTCCAAACTTGGTTCAGACTTTGCCACATGAGTCCACGTGTACCACAATAGATCTATGTGATCTTTCACGTCTGGCAAGGGAATTAAACAATGTTGCTACACACAAAGATTTAGGTCTCTAAGCTGAGGCCTACACTGTTTTCACTGGAATCTTTCTGCTCCTAAGAAAAAAAACAACATACAAAATAAATCTTCCTAATACTTTTTAATTCTTAATAAACCAATAGTTTTTCTGGGAAGAAGAGCAGAAGGTGTAAAATTAAAGTAGCACTTTAGAAAATTAGGGGAGTCACATGGAGAGAAACCATTTTCCAGGGGTTATGAGCACGCACTGCAAAGGCTGAGAGAGGTGGCAGCAGTCCATTACTTGCATTGCAAGGAACACAAGGCCCCTTGTGTTCCGTGTCACTTGCTCTGACACATGATGCTAGACAGTATGCATGTCAGGGTTATTTGGCTTTTAGTTCAGGGACTAGCTTTGGTTGTCATGCCAGCCACATCTCTCCTATGCTTCAGTGTCCTTTGAGGCTGTGTCTACACTGGTGCACTGACAGTGTTGGGGGGTGATACCATGCTGGTGAATGTTCAGGATCTTTCCCGGCACAGCTCTGCCCTGCTCCAAGGAGCATCCTTGCTGCAATGCTGCTAGCCCAGGCCAGGAGTGGTCCAGAGACTTCTCCCACAGAAGAAATGGCACACAACTTAGTTTGGAGGTGACCAATTTCTGGCCCAGGAGGCTGTGATCGCAAGCAGCCAGCCTCCGGCCCCAGCCGCTTTCAGACTGCCAGTGACGTGCGGCCCCAACGATGGTGCATTGCAACGGCAATCCCTTGGGAAGCAACCAAGGGGCCCCAGTGAAGCATATGGAAACAGCATTAAAACAAGGACCAGTGGGAGTCGGGCTGGGGCTGTACGGAGTACTGAGCTGGCTATTTCCAGCCGTTCTTCCTCTGCTGCATCTAGACTGCCTCTTTGGTCCAGCCCTGTCTGTTTAAATTTACCTTACCCTGGAGAGCAGATACATTTTTTCATGAGGCAGTTTCATTTGCTGTTAATACGATTCTCCAATCTGTTTGATTTTGAGACACTGCCTCTTATTTTTTTAAATAGCCGTTTGGCTGAGCACTGCAACATTCAGCAATCAGAGCTCTTGCAGATAAAGACTGCATTTGCTTTTATCTGGGAACTGAGGAAAAAGAAGAGGGGGGAGCAGAGCTACTGCAGCAGCAGTTGTGGCCTGTGGGACCACATAGCACCTTCCACCTACTCCTAGGCACTAAGTGACATTATCAATTTGCAGTCCTGATTACTAAAAAGCATAAAGTAACAACACCTTCAATGAATACTGTTATAGAGTGGGTAAAAATAAAAAGGGGAGTTTTATTAGGACGGTTCTCTACCCTTTTCAGAATTTAAGGCATCAGATACTAATGAGCTCAATGGCACAAGAAAAGTCTTTGCGAAGAAATAGTATTACGTGCAGGCTTCTCAGCCAGAGCTGGGGTACACGTGCATTCCTCCTTAAGATACATTCTCAAGACTTAACATTGATGATCCACAGCTATATTAAGAGGACAAAAGAAAACAAGGGGAAAAAAAAAGAAAAACCCAAACAGAAAAAAATACTTTTTTTTTAAATCTGAAGAAGTGATAAAAACAATTTTGACCTGTGATTCAATTGTTTGGCTGTTTAGCATAGGAATGAAAAAGAGGATGCGGTAATTTTTGCACAAAAGCATGCATTTTAATTTAGTTCTCAAGTAGTGTAGTGTCCCACTGTATACTTTGCAGTCCAGCAGACATTCTAAAATAATCCAAGCCAAACGTGAAATTTATAATCGATGTAATAAAGCTGTACAGGGAGAAGAAAAAAGGAGGGGAAAAGAAACCTTTCAGGCTACTTTAGATTCTGCTTTAAAACAAAAAATACTCCATCTCCCTTGTGAAATTGCAGTTGAACACCAAGAGACTATCAATCTGACGATCAAATGGCAGGGACTAATTTAGAATTTGTGATTTTCTTAGTAACCATCTCACGGAATCTTGTAAAAGCTTTATTTTTCATATATTTAATCTGACCGATAGTATTTGCTAAAATAAAATTATAAAATTTAGGATTTCAAAATGTTGTATTTCTCTTTTCAGTAGAACTCTTCTTAAAACTTCTTTTTACAGGGCAGTGTGGTGGGGAAGTGTTTCCAGTGGCCAGCATGGGATGTTATTCAGAGATTCTTGTATTTAAGCATTTAAAAATCACATTTCCCTCCACGATCATAGCTTTGGAGGGCATTTTACAATGTGGGGCTGTCAATAAGCGATACCATGCATTGTCTGTGATGGGAAACTTGGGGACTGCGAGGCTAAACTTCTGGGTTTGGGCTTAATCACTCAAACTGGTACCAGTGGGGCTGCGCTCCTGCCAGGGGCCTCCACAACGCCTCTCCTTGCTCGTTTCCAATGAAAGCTGTGGAAAGTGCGGGAGTGGAGCTGGCAGACAACCGTGCGAAGGCTGAGGCCCGTAACCAGCATCCACAAGCACTTCAGTCCAGAGCGGCATGGGCGGCAGAGACTGAGCTTCCCCAGTGACCTCCCCAGAGGAAGCCGCGGAAGGCAGCAACGCAGCCAGCGCTAGCCAGGGGCACCACGACGACATTTGTCTCAGCGTCAAATAATACAGAGGGCACAAGGCATCTAAATATAGTGACGCCACAGCTATTAATTGCTGCTTTAGGAGAGGAGCAGCTGAGATGCATGTGAGCAAGGCTGGGCCCCAGAGATGCTAATGGCAATGGAAACAGTTGCCATGGAGATCACGAAGAAAGGCCGACCAAAGGAATTACCAATACGCAGGAGTCTAAGGGTGCCTGACGTTGAATAATGCAGGGCAATGCCACCACAGTCCCAGCGCCATTTCTGAGCCTGGGGAGCACAGCAACCCTGAGCACGTAACGTTTGGTTTGCTTTGCTGCAGCTGGTGGGCAACCACTTTGTTATAGACACTTATATTTAACAAAAAAAAAAAAAAAAACAACCAGAAGCAGCAGCAATAAAAGGAGGAAAACCCTTAACAAACTGAATGGTTCCCCTTGCCTGTGCTGGAAGAAGGATTTCTGCTGATGCTATGGCTTAGCATTTAGCTCACCGTGAGTCACAGAAAACAGTCTCAACACGAGGGAAGAAAAGGAAAATCAATAATGCTTGATCATTGGAAAGCTAAAACCATTAGGAGCACAAGGAAGATTGCAGTTCTCATTAAGGCATGTATTGCTCCTCCCTGCACATCTGCTTCTCTGAGCCACTGTTTCGCAGTTTCAAGGTCACATGCAGTGTAAAGCAGCACAGCATCACTGGGCCAGTCCTGGGTTTTAACCTGGGCCTAAATCAGCAATTAATATAAAGCACAAAGAAAATTCCTATATGACCAAAAAAAAAGGAAAAAGCACCACAGAAGCCTCTTGTATGTAGCAAGGAAAAGAGTGTTTTGCAACCAATAAATATAAGAAGTTTACATTAATTCCAAAGTAAATGGTTGTCATTCTTACTAAGAAAAAAAAAAGGTGTTTTTAAATTTCACACTACAACTTTTCTGTACAGCATTAGTACCAGTTTAGCATGCCCGCAACAAAGTTATATCCCTGTTTTTAATAGAGATGTTCTTATTGATGGGAGCACTTTGAGGACATCTGTTGGCTTTACTTGGAGTAAAGAAGGTGAAGAAAGAGAAGCACGACCATTGTTACTGCTGCTTTCACAGGGAAAATGGAAATGTTGAGATTCTTCTGGCGAACGACAAATATTAATTCTATTTAATTTGTGTCGTATTATCCACAGCACAGCTTGAAAATGGGTGCCCATACAGATTTTCATGGTAACGTGCAAGTGCCTACAAGGCTAGAAAATACCCTGTCAGCTAAACGCATCACACAATGTATATTTTCTATTTAAGAAATACACACACACACACACACACAGAGGTGTAAGTAATTTATACATAACTTAAGCCAGAAACTTAGAATAGCAGGGTGTGAGTGCTTGGCTCCCCTATATTCCTTTGAGAACCAGACACCCCAGTGCTGCTGAGTGGCAGACGGGTGGGTGTCTGCCAGCTGAGGAGCAGCAGGAGGGAGAGTGCATCGGCCTGTGACCCCACCACTAAGCAGGCTGGTCTGTCTGCTATGCCTCCTTCCTGGAGCACACTTCTGTACGCCCTGAGAAGACACTTTTGCACTCCCTGAGAAGACACAAGTGGAACAGGGAACCCTGCTACAGGGCAACTGAAGGTGGGTTAAGTGAGCTAATGTGCTTTGTCTGCTTCCACAGAATCCCAGGGAACATTCTAGTGGCCTGTTGCATGCATGAAAATGCACACAATACTCCATGGATGTGCAAAGTAGTCAACAGAGTACTCCTACTTTTATTTCCATGCAACTGCTCCACAGTAATCCATTCTAAAATATTTCTTGAACTAGGTAGCTCTCTTCCCTTTTTACAGTCCATGGTAGCTCAACAAGAATTATTTTTAGGGTATGTACTACCATGGTAAAACATCCGTGCTTGAAACTTTCAAAGTAGGAACTTTCAGGGAGTCCTTTTTTATATTAAGTCACTGGTTCATTGTGAAAGGTACCAAATTGAAGTCTTTGGTTGAACTTACACAGGCGTACTCTCTGGCTTGAAAAATGGATGCTGGACAATTGGAAATGGTTCACAGCCCTCTGCTTTGCTGAGATCATCCCTTCCCTGGGAAGATACAGAAAATAAAATTAATACTTGTGAAGAGTTTTTGAGACCTTGTAAAGATAAGTTATAATATAATAAGTGCACAATATAATTAATGTAAATACAACATGATTTTTTTTTTCACCTAAAGGCTAAAATTATACAGTAGTAATGAAAGAAATAGATTGTTGTTCAGGGAAAATAAGTTGGTATCCATTCATAATTCATGTACTCCCTACAGTGTCCCTTAATCGAGTTCAGGTGCTTCGAGGAAACATACAGTAAAATTGTTCGATGGGCTATTTTTCTGGAATTGAAATTTTAATTATCCTCTTGTGGTTTTCAAGTTTAGGAGGAAACCAAAACAAACCAGGTCACTCATCTACAAGCTGTGTGATTGCAGGCCAGCAGCTAAGCACCCACGTAGCTGCTTGCTCATGGGAGGGTGAAAAACCATGGGCTGAGATGAAGACCGTTTAATAAGAAAGAGATTTTTTAAAAACAAGCGAGGCAAACACAATCATTCACCACCTCCCACCAGCACACTGTTGCCCAGCCAGTCTCCGAGCAATGGCTACTTTGGCAAGAGCAGCCCTCCAGTCTTTACCGCTGGATGATACCGCATGGTATGATGCCATGATGTTGTATGGTATGGAATATCCCTTGGCCTGTTGGGGTCATCCGTCCCAGCTGTGTCTCCTGCCAGCCTCTTCCTACCACTAGACTGCTCACTGGCAGAGGCAGCGTGAGAAGCAGAGAAAGCCCTGACACTGTGCAAGCACTGCCCAGCAATAGCCAAAACACTGGTGTATTACCAGCACCCTTTTAGTCAAGGATGCAGAGCAGAGCACCCCGCGGGCTGCTGGGAAGAACTTTAACCCCATCCCAACCAGACCCAGTAGAGTGGTTCAGTTTGTTTTCTCACAACTTCCTCTCGGCTCAATAGAAGTGCACATTACAGGTGGTGGTGTTTAAAGAGTGCTTTTCACCATTAATGATCAAATCACCGCACATTCCTAGCTCCATCTCCCTTTCCTTCGGAAAGTGTGCCTGGGAGCTAAACCGAGCAGAAAGTGAAGGAAGGTTTCTGGCAGAAATCTATTCCAAACAAAACATTGTCTTTTTCTAGCTTAGATCCAGATCAGCAAGATGCTTAAGCCTCATTGCTTAAAAAATAGTAAGTGTTTTCCCAACCACCATTTTAAATAATATTTGAGGCTATAATGGTGTCTTCTTTCTATTCCGAAGACTGATAACAAAGGCTCAGTTTGGAAATCAAAATGTATCTACTTAGATCTAAGATACTGAAGGTTAGAAATACTTCTGGATTAGCATTTAATTCCCACTATTAAAATCTGCATTCTCACTATTGAAAACTGGATTTTGAATATGAAACAATATAGTGAAGGTTAAAATGACAGATTGATACATAGCTACTGAAGGCAGTTTAATGCCTGAAATTATTTTGAAAACAGGCATCAAAGAAAAGCACGTGTGTGATGGGGATGATATTGTTGCACAGCATCAGGAGGCTGCTTAAACAGCTACTTCTAACAGGATTCATCAAACTCACTGCAGACGAAAGAAGTTAGAATCTGCGGATACTGTCGTCCAACACATTTCAACCTTTTTGAAGTTTGCACTAAGATGCCTCCTAAATTCTGTTTCAGGCTTTTCCTGGTATTTTCTGGTTCTCAGCTGGAAACGAGTATTTATTACCATTTTCAGAATGCTCCCACTTTAAAAATTGGCTCCTTAATTTTGCAGACTTGTGGTATTCACCTGGCTTCACTAAATTCAGCGGAAGGTTTTCAGTCAGCTTCAGGTGTTTTCCTGAACTTCAGTCAGTGATTCCAGAATTCAATTAACAGTACAGATGGGTTTTTATCTTTTGTACTCATCTCAACTTCATTTACAGCTCATCCATCATTTCTTTTTTTAATCTTCCACAATCTTGTTTCAATGTCAGTAAGTACCTGCCAACAGTAAGACAGAAACAGTTCAACATGCCGTGCTAAAATGTTGGGTTGTTTTTATTTACATAAGAAATTCTTAAAAACAAGTGGTTTAGTAGGTTCGAAAGACTTTTGGACAAAAGCTCCTCAAGTGCTTCCGAAAATTTTAATCTACTATTTCAAATGCTACAAGTTTTTCTTTTAATCTATTTAGACCATAATTTAAAAATTCAGAAGCCAATCATTTTACAATTTTGCTTAGTTTAGATTGATTATTTTCCACTGTGTATAAATTTATGCTTAGCAAATTTTCCAACTTCCATTCCACTTTCAGGACAACCCATCCTGACATGAAAAAACCATAGTTACAGTTCTTGTTATGTTAGTCTGTGCCCTGGCTCCATATGATATCTCTGTGGAGAAACTGTTGAACCAGATTTTCCACCCAAATCCAAATAATCCATCACTTTCTTAATACTGTTCTCATCTCTTTCCCAAAGAAACCTGATATTCTCTGGCAGAAAAAGCTTGAGAGACATGGCTCATGCTCTTCCGACAGACACGCAGGATGATGATAGGGCTTAAATAGAAACAAACAAAAGTTATGTCTTTTGATCCTCTCTTGAGCAAAAATATCAAGTACTCAATACACTTTTCTTCCCACTATTTGAAGGAACCCAAAGAAATTCAAGGCAGAGGAGAGATTCGGAACAGCTGTGACGACATAGTCAGTTTGACATGATTGACTCTAATGAATCACATCATAGCAAGAGTGTCATATTTCGGTTATGTTTTCTCATAGTGACTCTTTGTCATGCAAAGTAGTGTCAGCTAGTGGTGTCATTCCACCCGCCACATTGGACAACTAGTACTAGCTCACAAATACCAACTATTATAATTTCTGAGAGGCTGATACTGAAATGCTATGAAGGTCTAGGCAGCCTTTAAAATTTAAGTGAGGGAGATTTGGACACCTAATCTGCAATACAGTTTGGAGGAGGCAGGCTGCCAGGTCTCCTCATTTTTAAAATCTCCACCTTCATTCCCCTGTTGCCCAGGAATGGTCCTTTCAGAGGTACTGGGGTTTTCTCATCCTTGTACTGTGCCAAGCACAGAAGTGTCTAGGATCACCATTGCTCCAAACTAGCAAAGATCTGGGAAGACTGATACTGCTATTTGTCTTACGGAAGGGAAGATATGACACTAACTTCCAAGGTTAGCAAATCTGACATGAAATATTAGTTACAGTTATAATTTCAGAAGAAAGAAAGGAAGGAATGAAATTTCACTATTCTCAAAAAAAATTTTCAGTTAGATCTGCCTGTGACAGTTCTGCCCACAAAGTGTGGGAGTATCTGTCAGAAAATCAGCTTCCAAGATTCAAGTGATATGTCCTCATCCACAGCTTTGCCAAGAAAGTGGTAACCCTTTATGTTTATTTCTCCACTGTACCCATTAGTCTTTGCCACTTTTTGCGGTATTGGCAGCTAGGGAAGTTTAAGGCACCCCAACGAGTTCATTTGGCAACACAGATCTTGTACTTGTCCTGGGCATCTGCAAGTGCTCAGACTGCTTGAAGCAATGTGAAAGAACAGGATAAAAAAAGTCTGCTGATAGAGATACTGGCAAAGGCAACATGCCACTTCACTAGTTCAGTCTTAAAATAGATCCTTAAGAGCAGAAAGGAGTTATCAGCACGAGTTGATAAACTTTTGAAAGTAAAACCTTGTATGAAAAATTTAACGCAGATTTATTTCCTGACATGTATCAATCAGCCACAAAGCTGTCCAAACATTCTTTATGATGAAATATTTATTTTGAGATCTCTTATTTGGTGATATTGTGCACTGGACTCCATGTGTGCTTATAGCAAGACAATTCCAGGCTTCTAGGAGCTATTTTGCTCTTGAAGCTATTGAGCTTCTTCCTCCAATTTGGGAAGAAGAGTTTGAGTGAGAAGACGTGAAAAATGTCCTTTGAAAGGAGTCAAAACCAAAACAGATCTGTGGAAATAGGTCAGGTTTGGGTATATAGGAATTGTCACGCAGTCCAGAAATGGAATTGCTGCCTCTCAGCAGCCAGAGGCGGCAAAATGAGAGGAACAGTGCCTGAGCTTTAAAGTGGCTCCAGCAAAAATGGACTGAAGTGTTGGAGAGTCCCTCCCACCTGAGCCTCTTCTGACTGGGAAGGGAAAAAAGGAAACATCCTTTCTCTGGGAGAAGTCAGGTGGTCAAACAGTTTCCTTCAATGTCTCTTGAGAGAGCTGTAGGCTTTTTGCATCTCATGCCTGGGTTACACAACAAGGATGGATATAAATGCTCACACCCATACGCCTATGTGGAGTCCAGGCTGGAGCAGCTCTCTGGAGGTCAGGATTGAGGCACAAAACTAAATCATAGCATCTCCTAAAGAAGAGAGGCAAGACTTGTCCTTCAGTGTCTGAACCCCTGGCGTGCAATTGAGTCGTGCTCACAAGTGGAGTGGTGGAGTGATATGTCAGTTTCCCTGTATTACCCCAGATCCCCATCTCCGGCTGGCAGACGCAAGATCCACATCATTTTGGATCAGCAGCTGGAGGCCAGCAGTCCCTGGTTGAGGTACCTCAGTGGCATGGCACAGAACACATAGATCAAGCCCCAAGCAATGCCATTTCCCACCTCCTACTGAAAGCTGAGATTCCTTTCAAATCCCAGTGCTGCATGATCTTGAACAAAACAACTTTGTTTCGCTGAGAGACAGACAAGAGCGTGTCAGAGCTGACTGCAGGGAGGAAGAGATGAACATGTCACTGTGCGGCAGACAGTCCTAAGTCAGCCAAGATCCGGGAAAGCAGGAATGATGGCTGAAGAGGGGAGGAATCCGGAGAGAGTGACTGTTTTTGAGAAAGGATACAATATTCAGTTACATGCTTGTGAACTCAATGGCTTTAGTGGAAGGCAGGGGGAAGCAGTGGTGGGAATCCTGTGCTTTACGTGAGGGCCATCACAAACTACTGCAGCACAAAGAAACGGCGCTGTCACAGGGGAAGGAATAATTCAGGAGAGCAAGGGGCAACAACTAGTCACTTTGGAGTGAGTTAATTGCCTGGCAATTTGATGGACCATGTATTTGGGCAGGTTTGTTCTGTGCTGCCATGCAGAGACGCACTGAAATATCAGAAACATGGAAATATTTCATGCATCTGGAAGTGTTGTATCACGTCAAGCTATGCATAGCAGAGCAATTCCCCTGGCAAAGGCACAATAAATGTGTCCGCATACTAATTCACGTAAAAGAAGGGGAACAGCATACTAGTTTAAAGAGCTGGTCAGTGAGTTAGTAGACTGTATCTACCACTGGGGTTGGAAATGTAATATTTGAGGAAAGAGATTCCCTTCCAATCTATAACAGACCTGAGACAAAGACAAGAACATTTTGACCTGTCATTTTTATGCCTCCAGATTTTATTCCGCATTATTTATTCACACAGCTGTAAAAGCAAACCAACCACTATTTTTCCAAAAGAAAATGTCTCCTCTTGAAAGCAGAGCAAACTGGAAGAGCGGAGGAGCTGCTTTGTTTGAAAGCCATGTAGGACTTCAGTCGTGCAGGGATCCTGAGCACAAAGTTTGTTTGCTGTTCCTGATGGCAATGGACAAAATACAAGGTCTTTCAGATTTCAAAGCAGAGGGAAGGGAGCTTTGGTATTTGGTTGATAGGACAGGATCAAGTAAGTGAGGAGAGAAGCAAGGACGGTTACCTTTGGGCAATGGACATTTTCCCACTGACATATGTCAGAAGACTGAAAAATTTCCAACCTGCCCCCTGTCTTTTGTGTACTAATGAAAAATGCAGTGGCTTCACACTGGAAGGGCAGCTTTAATGCAAAGGCCGCTACCCAGGAAACATCAATTTTGGCACCACCAGCTGAGAATTAAGCTATTACAACATCAGGAGAGAATCTGAGTTTTGATTAAACAATTCTAAAGTGAAATCCCCCCCAGAGGAATGGCACACAGAAAAAGCAAGAAAAAGCTGAGAACAATTTAAACCATCTAGTGGGATGGTTGTCACCAATGACAGTATTATTACAGAGCAGCAGCGTGCAAGCAAGGACAGAGAACAACTGAAGGTTACATTTATTGGAAGGGTTTTCCTCCTCTCTCTTCCACCAGTTTGTCCCATACTTCTGTGTGTGGAATGAAAATAAATACAAAATTTTCAATCTCTTTTCAGGCAGTGCCTGTTCCAGCTATTACAGAACGCTGCTCCCACCATAAACAAGCAAACACACAACTAATGCTGCCACTTCTGCTGAGCAAACATCTAAGCTGTATGTATCATTTATTTCATACAACATCCCTCAAAACGTGTACTAATTTTTTGTTCTGACATGACACAAAGTTAATAAGAATTTGGGAGCAGGAAAAGACAGAAATCAATGAGCAGAATAATCTAGATACAAAACCAAGTTTTTAACGAAGGTTGAAAGCATTTAAAAATAAACTTCTTCCAAAGAAAGAAAAGTCATTTATCAGGGTGTAGAAAAGTTAAAAAGAAAATCAGTAAGACAGTACAGTCGCAAGAAAATAAAAACTGAAAGTAAAAGGTATCAACATGCTTGGAAACTTTAGCAATAACTCCTTTTTGACTGTCTGTGGAGCTACAACACACTGCAAATTTTGAAATATGTGTCCAGAAGGGACGATTTTTCCTCTGACCGATCCGTTATTCACATGCTAAAAATGCTAGGCTATGTGTCTCAAACACAGAAAAAGATTATCTGGACAAAATCCTTTTCTTGCTGTTGATCAGAATAAATTCAGTAGCTATCACTGGGAAAGTGAAGAAGGGCAATTCAGCAGAGATTGAGCAGATGCCCATCAAAGTAAGTGGGAGCACACACGCTAATTTGGTGGGCACTGAACCAGGCTGTAGTGGCTGAGGCCAAAAGCATTTGTCTGCACAGAAGTTACAGTCAGACACTATCATCAGAGGCATTTTTGTAGTGCACATGGGAGTAGATCTATTTCCACGGTATAAAGAATGAAAAATGCATGTGTTTTACCAATGCAATTATTGCCTGGGGAGGGAGGTGAAGGGGAGAGAGAATGGGAAGAACTCACCCAGACCAACATCTCTTCAAGTGTGTCCCCTCACGTACATCATGCAAATGTCTAAAATCACTGCATGATGGGGGTTGTGGGGAGAAAAATGTCTGCACCTCCGCAGAGTACTCCCATGTGGGTAAGATACAACTCTCTGGTCCCCAGCATGTTCCTGAAAGGAAGCAGAGGAGAATCACATCCCAGCCTAGCCCACAGGACAGCTTCACATTCATACTGAATATCCTACCGACAAATACCTGACCATTTTGCAGCGAGCTAACCAAGCTGGCAGCAAATTTGTGGTGGGAACCACAGCGTAACTCACGTGCTTTGCATGGCCGTCACATCCTGAGGTGGAGATCAACTGGCTTCTGCTTTGGGTGAGGTTGACTCACCTGCAGAAGCTGTAGCAGGCTATGAGCTTGGGTTTGAAGCAAAATACCCTGCTTTTCTGTGTGCAGAAGCTGCACGGTCTCACCTCCACCATGGCCTGCTGGACACAGGGTTGGATGTTGAGGACAACCTGACACAAGGGGAGCACGGCAAGAATCAGAGAAGGCCCTGCTTTGCTGGGGAGGAGGACTGGGACGCTGACCTGCCTCCGAAAGCAGCGGCTCTTTTTCAGACAGCAGCAAGCAGAGAAATGCTCTGCCCTGTATGTCATGACTTCTCTGGAGAGGGGTGACACGCACCTCACTACACCGTAACCCGTGTTACCGTCCACTCAGTGATGTGCCTCCCTCGTCAGACAGACACCATCATTAGAAAAATGCTACCGTGTTCAGTAGCAGAAACTGAGAGGAAACTTGTGAGAATAGGCACATCCAGAGCTGGCATTCAGAAGTAAAATGCCTCGATAGGAAAAAGGAAAAACAAGTCCGTGGTTGCCCAGAGTTGACTACTCTCCTCGGCCTGAGAGTTTCACACCCTCCAGAGTAAGGGCATACTCAGGCTCAAACAAAAGACATTTTTAAATTGTTCTGCACTATATTTGGGAGTGCTTCCGAGAGAGCACAAATCGACAAGGCAATGTCAGCAATGGGAAGGGGAGGATGCACAGCACACTCTCTCTGTTCCCGGTTTCTCTCAGAGCTAGCACACTGGCTGGGAAACGGGTGAATCAGGACGGGTGAAAATAGTGAGAAAGGAAGGAGTCACCCAGTGTGTTTGCTTTCTTCCTCAACCCCTTTGTTTGGTCTTCTGTAAGGTACAGTCTGAGCATTTATCATGGTAGTTGTGGCAGTCTTTGCCCTGGCTAACCACCCACATTTCTGTTTGGGTTTTCTTTTATTCAGAAAGCAGCAAATGAATCTTGTGAAGCCTTTCATGTTCCCTCACTGTACTTTAAATAGCTATCATTTAATCTGTTATACATACACATTGCTTTGTTATGCATACTGAATTGTGCGCTCTGCATCTCAGAGGAGAGCTGATTCTGAGCAGTGGCCACTAAAAAACAAATCCAATCTGAAAAGTATAAGATTTTTCTCTACAAAACATGCCAGCAGAGTTCTAGTCTTTTCTCAGTCATCATGTTACTCTCCTAATTCCACAAAAATCTTGACTGAAGTCCTTTAAAATACAAATGCTTGAGAGTAGTTGCTTAGACTAGGAAAGAAGGTAATTTTCAGGTAAGTTTGTCAGCTTAGCACACTACCTATTTTATTTTCCATGGTGTGCTAGTGAACTTGTTCACCGGCAAATGTTTCCAAATAAACAGGATCTTTTTAAAAAAATCACAAAAACAAATTCTGGGTGTGGAAGTGCAGGAATTTGTACAATCAAAGGACAGAAGCATACAGCAGGACATAGACCATAGGCATTCCATTAAAATGATCCAATCTCAGTATGAATATTAAAGACTGAGAATAAGCTGTCCGTAAACCCGGTATAGAAATAATTCATTGTATAGTTCTGAATAATTAAATATCGGATAACCAGGACCTTCTTGAAGGAATTTGTGAATAACAGCACACAGAATTTCTAAATACGTTATTTTTAAAAACCCATCATGCAACTTAATGGAGCACAATGCAAGCGTTTTTAAAATATCTCAATATTTCACCTTTTTTTCTGGCAAAGAACATGCTCACCTATAGACTAGGAATTTTTCCCAAGTCAAAATTTAGCTGAATACATTTCTATCTACCTAGATATTTACCACTGTGAACTTGTGGGAGCCTGTAATCCTTTCCCAGGAGCTTGCCCATGCCCTCCAGCCAGCGTCCTGGCCCACATCTGGAGGTGGCCAGCCCCTGAGGTGCCCAGTGCAGGTAGGCTGTGGGAGGGAGGCACATGCTCTGCCCAAGCCCATGTGGCTCTTCCAGCCCGCTCCAGGCCTGCGGGTCTCACAGTGCCTTCAGCTGCACCACAAACCACATAGCAGCTGAAGACCCTGAACATTTTGTGCCATGGGGACCTGCATGTCCCCTAATTTAACTGTTTAAGCAATGACTTTAAGACCTGGTGGTTACTGGTTGCACTCATCCTTCCTGTCTCATGGTGCCCAAGCAATCCCAGAAATTTTCTCATTATTTCTGCTTTTATGCCAGTATAGGTGGCTGTCGATATGCTGCGCTGAAACACTTGAACTGCTAGTCACTGTCCCCAAAGTGATGAGTGGCTCACTATTATTTATTCAGAATTGCCAGGGGTGACCAGCTTTATCGGACTAATAAACACGTGAGCCGGGAAGGAAATACCCACCACGCACCTACAGAACCGCGAGTTTACCGGGAGTGGGAGAGACAGTGGGTTTTCTGGAGGATGACTGTGTATCACGCAGAAGTACTCAGTCCTGATCTCCTTGTTTCCCACGCAGAATAAGGCTGAGGAGAAGGTCGATGTTTCTGCTCTTTTGAAGTCCAGATTTCCCCCTCTCCATCCAGCGAGGAAAAAAGTCATAACTAACTAATCAAGAATGGGCTGACGTGACAGAAACGTACATTGGGCAGGCACAGAAATGGAAATAGGCTTTGTAGATACTCAAGATTGAAGATAAGACTTTGCAGAGGGCATTACAGTTAAACTGCACAGTGCTATTATGCAATTGCCCTCCGGTTTTACTGACCAGGATATAAAACAACTGAGAAGCTGGGGACAGATTTTCTGGTGGTGTTCTACTACATTATTCCAAGGGAGTCAATGAAAAATCCCAATTTGCACCAACCAGAAACCATAGAGCACTCTAAACCTGAGATATCACTTCTGTGATGAAAGTAGTAGTAAAACAACCCATTTCAGCCATAGCTAGTTATTGAGTGCATTTAGCTGCTTCCACACCACCTTTCAGTGGAAATCCTTACTTCAAATTTAGTAAACTTCGAAGTTTCTTTGGGTATGAAAAATAGGATTTAGCCGTATTTTGCTGAAATATTTGTACCCTTTTATTAGTTTTAACAGTTTGACAAAATACTTTGCAAACTCCTTTCTTTATAGGAGCTTTTAGTAGAGTAGTGTATAATTTCATTTGAGGACAATTATATCCTGGTTTTAACCATTGTATAGGGTAAAAAACTCACTGTCAAGCTCATGATGATTTAGTTGGTGTTTAAATTAGTTTAGTACAATAACATCCAGCCCAAATGTGGCAACGTACAATACCATTTACAATTGGGCCAGGCCATTTGAATGAAATGAAAGTACCATTAAGCCCAATGAAGGATACGCCTGTGCCTACGGTACAGCAAACATTTGTAAACTGCTTGTTTGAAGTCACCAATACACTGCTGAGCTCTACTGATTTAGCAGACATTCTTAGTGTTACTGTTATCCGCAGAACCCCGAGTATGTCCTACTCTATGTGCTTTGCTTATAAATGGGTGTATGTAGCTACAATGTAGGGATGAAACAGGATTGTCCTTAATATGATCGTACCTCGTTATTTCACTGTGTCCTGCATCTTTGCATTTTCACATTCTTCATGTATCTTAGTAATATGCTTTCTTTCACCTGCAACAGAAATTCCAGAGAGGCAAATTTCAGAGATGTTGATTTTTAAATGCATCTTACATCCTGCAAAAATTGAGAACTGTCTCTAGTTTGTTTTTCTATCTTCAGAATGGTATTCATAGTAATGCTATTAGTTGGCCATCTGGGCCCTAACCAGATGGATCGCAACATGTAGTTGGCATGCTTTGATGACGTATTTTGCTCAAAAGCACTATGTTCTGCCACTTCCAGGTGTTCAGTGTATGAATATTGCCACAACGTGGTATTCATGTGAATCTTTCACATACATTTAGGAGAACTATATCGTAAATTAAGAGTGAATTAGTATCAATTTCTGGTAACTGCTAAGGTAAGTTTAGCAGACTGGCTATCTGATGTTGAAGAGGAAAAAATACATAGATACTGGTACATGCAGTTTGGAAATAAGCAAATCTCACAACCTTGTGTTCTGCTATGCCAAATGCTACGCTGACCAGAGACTCATCCGTACCGTGAAAAACAGATCTCCCTTTGTTCAATGAGAGCATTTAACTAAGCAGCAGAAAAACCCGGAGAGAATCCCTGGAAAAACAGGATCTGGAGTTGTGCCCTCAGTACCATTTCGTGCAGCGTAACTTGAAATCATACCGAAGACCCAACTGTTTCAACTAACCTTCCTGTCAAAATAATATTCACTCCTTTCCCACAGAGCAGAAGGAGACCTTTATATTCCAGCTTGCCAGCAGCTTTGTTGGCATGCTGCATGCACCACAGGTACTGACTCCCAGCAGTTCTTTTTCCACCATCACTAATATAACTTCACAATATCTTCCTGAGCTGCTTATCCCACAGAGGTTTAGCCTCCGTACAACCACCTCAATCCCTGGTTAGATGTCATACTCCAAGCTCCTTGGTGCAGCTGAGCCTGCCTTTGTATAGCCAGTGGTTCAAAATCCCCTCTTAACTCCCTCAGAAACAGTCAACTCCAATATGGAGAGAATGAAACATTTAAGAACAACAGTTGCATAGATTGCTTTCTTCTCAGTCATGGGTCCAGTCACTCTATCCACAGAGGGAGTGATGAAATTTTCTGACTTCAGTGATAATTGAAATGAGTTTGTCAAGAGAATTTCTGGTCTTGATGCGGTGAGTGATAAAACTTCCATGAACACGAGGGCACAATTACACCCGGGGGATTTTAGAACACGTTTATTTTCTGCTTGTGACAAGCCTGTACAATTCCTGTAAGAGGAAGTTTAGTCTATGTGGGGACTGACTTCCATAGGCTACAGCTGTTCATGACTTTTTCCCCAGAATTTCAGTCTCCTCCTCGTGTTCTGCCGACACTGTGGTTTAGTGCACTGGAGATGAACAGAGAATGGACAATAAATAACCAAAAGCAAGTGAGGCTCATTCACAATTTACCTTTTCTTCTCAGAAGTCAGATTCCATTCTTCAAGTAAACAGAACTGGAAAACACTTGGTGGCTTAGAAATTCATTCTCTGTCTGACTGAAAATCCCTCCTTTTTCAAGACACAGCCAGCCTGCAAGCTTTTTTTGTCAGCTGGCAAAAGCAAGAAATGTCTCTGGTACTATCAAACTGTCAATAGCACACTCACAATTATGACATTTGATTATGTGAATGGGTCTTCATCGAGCTATTTGATTTATAAATCTGATTTGTGCCATGATCCTGTTGTCCAAGCCACCAGGTATATGTTCATTAATATTCCAATTAACAAAAACACACACACAGCTGCAAAAGGTGAGTGTCTTCAGTAACACTTCTTGGATTTACTGCATTTACCAAACATTACAAAAAGAATAAAATCAGGAAAAAAGTGATATGCAGTACACAACGGTATCACAATTTATGAAAAATTATGAACATTTTGTACTTTCCATTAAAAGTCTGCCTGATGCATTTCCCACCAGTATTTATACAAAAATGAAATGAAGAAAAAGATTCTGTCAAATGAGGGAGGCAGCTCTCACAACATGTCTTTCTGCAAAATAGCCTGTAATATCTAAAAGGCGTATTTCAGCACAGCTTTAGTTTATCAAGCCTCAGATGGGTTTGTTTCCTGAAACGACCTGTGAACCTCAAGCTTCAATATGTTAATATGCATAATACATGTATTTGACAGGTGTTTACAGCTGGGGGAGGGAATCGGCACAACAGCTATCACCAGGCTCAAACCTGCTTCCACTCCTTCTGTGTAACTTAGGAAAAACTCCAGGAAAGGCTTATGTGCTTTTATCTTATAAAATTGATCTCAGTGGAGACCTGAAGGCTGAGGCACAATACTGCCTGTCAAAAAGCGTAGAAGTATTGCCCGTGCCAAACACGCTGGGCATGAAGAGGGAATTCCCTTGCCCTAAGGAACGTTTGCCCTTTCTGTCTATCAAATGGTGTAAATTTCAAACAAACGTCAGAATGCATCCACTGAAGGTGGCCCAAGAATAACTATTTCTAAGGTGTTTGGCAGCCTATTCTGCAAACAAAAGGCATTTTAAAAAAATGCTGGAAACTTGTGCTCATAAAATCTCTTCATTCCCTTCCTAAAAAGCAGGTGGTTTATTCCCATTTTCTGCTCTTACTTTTCCCTTTCTGTTCTTGGGTGAAAAGTATGAATGATGTTCAGGATTTAGGTTCTCACAGAGCACTACTATTTTCTTGTTCTCTCTTCCTTTTCCTTTTCCTTTTCCTTTTCCTTTATGTGAGGGAGGGGGAACTCTGTTATTTCTAGGGTAGAAGCAAAAATTTTGAAACAATGCGTTTTCTGAAAAGTGTAAAAAAGTTCAAGGAAGTGAAAAACAAGAAGTATAAATCTTTATATCCTTCAGTTGCATTCACTGGGAAAGAAGAAGAGGGAGGAAAGTAACACCTTCAAAAACATTCACATTTTTGAATTTTCAAAAACCCGAATGAAAAATATTTCGGGTAGCAATGAAACTAGATACAAAGGTTAGGTTGAGAAGAAGTGGCGAGAAGTGTTCACCTACAAAATTCACTCAAATAAGCAAGTCTCTGTGGAGGGTTACTGTACGTCCCTTACAAGATACACTTAGGGGTTTTCGTGAATCTTTCTTTCTGCAGGTGACAGGAGAGAAGATATTTAGCTCCACACTGAAAAACAGGAATGTTTTGTCAGGAGACTCCCAGCCTAATCTTCAGTTCTTTAATGGGCACCAATAAACAAATCTTCAGAATTCCCCTGACAATTTTGTTTGTCAGATCAGGAGCTGAACACTTGAGACAAAGACGGAGCATGTTTGTGCAAGTTAGAGGTAAATCTGATACTGACCACAAAATCTCCAAGTAAGTCCTACCTAAACTAAGATTAAAGGGATTTTTCCTTTTGTCTTTTTTCTGATCTAGAGTTCTTGTTTCTTCCTGGGTGATTTTGATTAAAAAGATGTAGCCAGGCAGAAGAGAACCCAGGCTCATGGGGTGTTAGAAACACACTTTGATCTACAGTAGAGGCAGAACGGAGACCTCAGCTCTGATCTAAAACATGCAAATACCACGTAAGCCTGGAGAGAAAGTATCTGCCATTTGGCTTCCGAGACAGATGCAAACATCTTCAGGATGTATATCAGATCTGAGGACTTTGACATCTTGTGAAGCCCCCTAGCTATTTGGAAGGTTTGCAGAGCCTGCAAAATGCCCTTCTGCCTTTCCCACAATTCACTGCAACACCTCTAAAAACCTCCTAGCGTGGAGATCCTGGTGATCTCCTCTTGCTTTCATTTCCCCCAGTTACGGCACACTTCCCAAAGGAGGGAGGGTCCAGCTGAGGACATGAGTTCTCCCTGATCAAACTCACTTGCCTATATAGCTCATTAACCAATTTAATCTGGCCCCTCTGCAGTCACCCTGGTGGGCACTGTGCTTTGCAGCACACAGCTGTTTGCAGGGACCCTCCTTCAACTCTTCAGCAGTAACAATAACGGACAGACTTTTCCTCCTGAAGTGGGCTGGTCTTTCAGTGTTGCCTGCTATCTGCAGCCACGACCTTGCCCGTGAGATCGTGATGTTCTCTCGTTTCAGTGAACATCTTTAATGTGTATACTTGCAATTTCTCCTCAGCCACCCAGTGCTGCATAGCACAGCTACAGATTCTCTTGAGCAAACACAGCCTGCCCTCAGTTTTAAAGGTATCAAGATGGCTCTGCTCTGAGACCAGTCCATGCTGTGGTTTCATCTAGCAAAAATCTCTGCAGCCATTGACTCTAGTTCTTTTCCACCAGCCCTCATGTGCTTGCAGCGGGATTCCTGCAGAGCATGTCAGGGCACTAATCTTGTTGCAAGCTCTTCCTGCCTACACTTTTGGGGTTAGTTTGAAAATGGATCGTTTGCCTGGTATAAATTTAGATGTAGCTTCTTGAAAGCCTGTGCTAGCTCCACAGAGTCAATGGGAGGTGGAGAGTAGCAGGCAAGACAACTTTCTGTGGCAGCCCAGATTTACCTAATTACAGTGACTGTGTAGCCATCATCTTAACTACCTTAGTTTAATATGGCAGAACCAAGACTAAAGCTAACAAGCGACTGGACATGTGCACTTGTGTATTCTCAAAGAGTGCCTGCACCCGTCTGTCTTGTAAGCTGAAGCCCTGATCCTGTTTCTCCATGTGTTTATGCATGGATTTTTTTAAAGTGTGGGCAGTTCAACAGAATAAATCAAGTCTGAGAAAGACTACCCGTGGTAGCCCAGAAAGAAGTGAGATGTCTGAGCAATGCATCCAGTGGAAACCAGCCACGTAGTCTTATCATGGCAGAGGAGTACTGACATACGGTGGATTGTTGTGGGGGGAAAGGGAGCAGTGGAAGGTTGCTGGGACACAGTGAGGGCCAGGCATCCGAAGTTGGTAATTAGGGGCCAAAAGGCAAAAAAAAATCAACACCACCACTGCTCCAGGGAGAAAAGTTTGAGGTCATGATCAAGGACCTCAAACTTGGGTGAGACAACATCAGTCTTCAGCCAAGCCAAACCTGATATTCCCATTGCAGGAATGCAATGCACAAAGCTGCTGATGAGAAATTGGACCTTGGGTCTCCAGAGGAGGACTCTCGTGCCTTTAGAGAAACAGCAGTAACCTCCAAGGTCTTCTGGTTGACCCAGCTTCAGTCAAAGACTCAACATGAATGTAATGTCACATATTCTTGTTTATTTATTTATCTGCCTCAGTTTGATGGTATTGACAACTCCGTGACATCACAGGATGATTCAGGTCTGCCTAGTTCATTTGTACGTCTTATTCTCTCAGCACTGAACTTTCACTCATCGAGTGAGCCTTCTGGGAAACGGTATTTTTGAGATCCAAAGCCTGATTCTTTGACAAAAAGACTACTAGAACCATAATCAGGGTCAGACTCATAAGAAGTGGTACTTTCCTTCCCCAAGAGTGTTGATGTTGACCAAGATTTTTCAGAACTGACTCATGGTTTGGCTCCTAGACAATGTACTTTTTCAGGACATATGCTAAGCCACCTCCTCTGGGGATCCTGAACCACAGCCTGCATGAGAGCAGCCATGCATGTATTCATCATTATATTTATTTCATCCTGTACATTTATCGTAAATTAAATGCACCTGGGTTGAACATCTGAGCATGCTGGTGAGGCAGCAGTTTTACAGTTCACTTACTGATGCCTTCAGCCACAATGTTGGACTAAGCAGTTCTTGCATGCACCAGCGTCTGCTCACTGGTAGTTGGTGTTTCACACTAGGTGTTGTCCTGTACCACCAGTTGTGTCAAGAGAACTGTCAGGCCATAGTCTAACCAAGGTCACACAAATGGTTTGGCCTGAAAAGAGCACCAATTCTTTTTTCGCAGTCACAGAATAATTGAGGTTGGAAGGGACCTCTGGAGGGAGGTGACCTGATCCAACCCGCCTGCTCAAGCAGGGACACCTAGACCTGGTGTCTAAGTGCCATCCAGGACTATGTCCGGATGGCTTTTCAGTATCTCCAAGGGTGAAGACTCCACAACACCTCTGGGCAACTTGTTCCAGTGCTAACTTTTTAAACAGTTAGTAGCCAGTCTGATAGCATTAGAACAATTCTATCAGTATATCTTTTGGGGAAGAAAATGGCACTGTGGGGGCAAGATGGGTCACTACAAACACTTGAGGTTGGCTTTGCCACCAAGCTGTCATGGTGTGGAGCCATACTAAGTTTAACCAGCAGTCTGTTTTTCACTGAGTTCTTATGTGTGGATGGAGAAGGAGGAAAAACAGATAGCAAGCAACATATACTTAAATAGAATATCTGACCAGCTGTATTTCATGGCCCTTCAAAGTAATTTGCTTATCTACCTTAGTTCAGATAGATTCTGCAAGGAATTAGTCACAAAGGTCTCATATTTTCAGTAGGTATTCTTTACCAATTCATTTTCAAAAGAGAGATAATTCACAGTCTGGCTTCCTACTGTTTCTGATTTGAGTTTCCTTTGCACTGAGGGAAAAAAATGAACACAATGCTATTAACTATTCAGTAGTATGGAAAACCGTGCTGCAAAACTGTGATTAAGTCATTTATATGCAGAGAAACAGCCAATATATGAAATGGTACTTCTACATCTGCATGAGTGAAGGGCATCTCTCACAGCAGAGCTTCATTTTTATGTAGGCACTAAAATAAGGGACCAGCTTTTGAAAAAGCTCAAGATAGTTGACGTCCGGTGAGTGGGAACTTCTCTGACAGAAGGGTACCTATTCAGGCTTTGAAGCAGACGAGAAATCCTTTGATATCTCTGAGGACCTGGGCTAGTCTGGCCATAAATTCTTCTGCCTAAAATACGCGAACTTCAAAAAATCCAGCTCTTTTTAGATTCTGAAACAGGAACTAATCTTCTGGGAAAACCTGGCTTGCACCTGAGCCAATTAGAAAATAGTTTCAGACTCCAAATAGAATCTAAAAACTATAGGATGAACTTGTAGCACGTTCCACTTAATGCAAGCATACTTTCTTTACGGGCTATGCCATTCCCATGGCTGCTCAAACACGAAGGAGTTTATTTACAAAACACCATTATCCCCTTTTCCTTTCTCCTCCCAAAAAGGGAGAAGATGTCACAGAAGATGCAAATAAAGTCTCTTACAGTCTAACAAGCATACACATATTCATACACATTATGTACATCTACTTACATACACATACAGGATTCTTAGGCAGAACTGCAGCCAGCTGAACATATGGCAAAGCCACAGGCAACTTTGCATTCAAAAGAAATGGAGGTCAGTAGAAAACAGAGCAATGCTTAGGGGAATTTTACGGCCTAGACAGCTTGTCAGTGCCAAAGACAGCCTGCACCCAGAGAAGAATCGAAGGTGTCTACTACCAGTCACTACAATGAAGTTATAGATGACTGGCTAACCTGGGAGTCAGTAGCTTGTGCAAGGGCACAGTACAGCCCCATACTTAAACATGTGTCAGTTGCAGGAAATCTTGAAGGCAGTAAGGCCACTCATTAACTTCGAGTCAGATGTGTTTAAGCGCCTGGCTCACCTGCTTTTGCCTGGAGAGCATCAGCTGGTATGAAATGCTACTGTGCTCTTTCAAACCAGATGGGCAGAGTGCCAACACAGTTATTTGGTCAAAGGTACGAAGAAAGCCAAGTGCCTTACAACTTACTATCCACCCTCCCATCAGATAAGGGAGCACCAGAGGAACCCACCCCCCATCCTGCCCCTTCTCACTCCACCAGTGATGGGGGTAGATGGCAGAGTACAGCCAATTGAAGCAAGAAGTTATCACAGAAGAGTTTTCAGTGTTAAAATACTTGGGAGAATTAAGAAATGCCTGGGAAACCACAATCCCACTGCTCATGTTTCTCCTGCAGAGCTAAAATTTTTATTTTAGCATCTTAAAATAAAAATGTTTATTCTCTTCAGGAATTCATGTCAGCCGCTCCAGCAGTTGGAGTGGAAAGCTACTTCAGAGCCCGGATACATACTAAAGCATCCGTATAAACCCGTCAGCAGCTAAGCTTTGCTCAGAAATGACAGTTCAGCAGAGCGGATGTGATAGGAGTCACAGAAGTACCAGCTTGGTCCTCCCCCTGGGGTGCTGTGCCTGAGATTATGGACCCGGGGAACAAAAAACGTTTGCCATTGCCTTACGTATTTTCTTGGAAGGTGCGTGTCCAATAAAGAGAAAACAGATGCTGCTGAATATTTGATTACTTTTCTCACCCCTCAGCATCCACAAATGTTTTATAATTAATGACCCCAGAAAAAAACCCATTCTATCCCTGTGCTTTTGAAACAGCAAGAGATGGGCCTGTTTAATGCCCTGTGACAGAGGACTTTTACATGTACAGTTCCTTTTCTTGAAAGGGGAAAAAAATAAAAGAGCTGACTGAAAGTTCACTGAAGGGTAGATAGGGAGGAATTCGAGCTTGAGGTTAATCATAACATTATGATTTTACAGGCTTGGAACTTAAAAAATAGGAGTAAAATGACTAAATGAATAGAATGAAAAATACTACTAGAAAAACCTCTATAAGAAAATACTGCTAACAAGGTTTCCTGTCTCTTCCTTTATTTTCATTTTATTCGCTTATTTCAGTCTCTTTCTTCATAGAGTCCTTCTCCTGAGCATCTCTCTGACATTGTCATGCATCAAATACACTGTCTTCCACCAAGAGCACCCAACACTACACTCTCCAAGCCCAGAAGAAAAAAAAAACTTCCTCGTTTTGTTGAGAACATGCATAGCCAGACTGTCATGAGACTGCAGCGTGCAGCAGAAACGTTCCTGAGAGTTCAGCCCCCACTGCCTGTGGAGAGGTTGATCTCTCCCAAAGTAAATTATTAAAGAAATACTTTCTTTCCAAAAGCATCTTCTGAACAGCATTCTCTCTATACTACTGAGTGGAGCACAACATAAATACAGACAAATACAGTTATTTTGTATTTTGCATTTTGCAATGAAAATGCAAAGTTTCTTTGAACTGTTCTTACCAACACAATTAAATGGGCAGAATTCACATCCCAGGCTATTAGAAAGCCTCGGGTCTGGATGGTTAGTCTTCAGCAAACATCCCTCACAACTGTAGTTAATCCATTGATCCAGAGGGATGTACTTTTGACAATGTGAGTTTTAGCTTATCCATTCTGCTGCGCTGCCAGGAGTGTGGCACCGTACTGTAGAACGAGGCTGTATGAATAGAAAACTTTACACTTTGCAAAGCAAGCAGATGCTAAACTGATGAGTGCATGGAAATATAGAACATGAAAACAAAAACCGGTATGTTCTTTTTTCTCCTGTAAAGTTGTTGATATAGGCTCTGCAGGTGACCATCTTAAACTTGGTTCTTCTCACAGGATTAGAGTAAGATCACAGAACGAATGCGGGTGGAGGGGACCATGGGAGGTCTCTGGTCCAACCTCCTGCCCAAGGCAGGGTCAGCCCAGGGGTCACACCAGGTGCTCAGGACCTTGTCCAGCTGGGGCTTGAAATCCCCAAGCACAGAGGTGGCAAAAACCTCTCTGGGCAACCTGCCCCTCTGTCCTCTGTCTGCCAGACTGTCCTCATGGGGGAAAAGTTGCCCCTCATCTCCAGACTCAAATCCATAGTTTCAGCTGATGCCAGGCACCTCTGGAGGCAGATGGCTCACTGTGATGTCACTGTGTGGTGGATGGTGACATCACCGAGTGATGGACTGTTACCTCACATCCCTCGCTGCATATATTTGGGCGCCGGCAGAGCCTGGCCCAGCCTGGCTCGTGCCTGCACTCCTGCCGAGCGTGCCTGCGAGGTCTGGAGGGTGGAGCGAGGCTTCTCCTGGTGCTGGGTGGTGCTTTGGGGGCTGCCGTCGGCAGCTCTCGGTGCCCGTCCCGGAGCCATCCCCTGTGCTTCCCCGGCCCTGCCTGGTTCAGGCAGCCGGGCACCGCGGGGTGCGCTTGCAGCAGCGGAGGTGAGCTGTGCGGGGACACATCCCCCGGGGTGGCCGTGGGGCAGGCAATGGGTCTCGGGGAGCCGGGAGGGTGTCCTTCTCGAGGGGCCTGGGCATTTCTTCCTCCCGTCCCCTCTCCGGGACAGCAAGTGACCATGGCCTCTCTCCATTTTGCAGCGCGCGACACCCTTTGGCAGCGCCGGCGCCAGCGAGGGGGAGCAGCTCCTCATCCTCGGCTCTCCCCAACCCGCTGCGGAGCATGAACATGGCCACGGAGCCAAAGTGCACCTGCCCCATCTGCCACAATGCTCGAAATGACATCGCTTATGTGATGCCCTGTCTCCACCAGCTCTGCCTGGGCTGCATCCTGCGTTGGACAAGGATGAAACCAGAGTGCCCCCTCTGCAGAAGACCGATAGAGATTGTCAGGTTTTCTGTGCGGGCAGAAGATGACTATATAAAGTATGTCATCCCACCCCTCAAAGAGTCGCGAGATGCCAGCAGCCAGGCAGGCAGAGCTCCTGGCCACCCGGCCAACAACAGCCCCCATCACCCCGTGGCGTCCCCTCCATCCTCTCCCCAGAGGAGGCTGTCCCCAGCTGAGCAGGGGGCTGCGGGGACAGACGCCGAAGGTACTGTGGGTGGCCTCCTGCCTGAGGTCTGGGCAGCCCTTTTCCAAAGAGAAGAGCATCTCCTCGATCCCGTACTGCCCTGGCTGCGCCAGGAGCTGAAGGCAATATATGGGGCTCGGTGGTGGCAGGCAAAGAATGCAGAGAACAGCATCCTGCGCACCCTGTGCAACTACGGTCCAGATGGGGAGGTCATGGTCCAGGTGCTGCAGGACTGCCTCCAGCAATATACAGAACTGCTGGTCCGTGGCGTCATCGATATCATTGTGCGCCAGTGCAGCGAGGAGGCCTGGAGGCTGCTGTGCTCCTACGCTGCCGGGGAGGAGGACGACAGCCCTGCGGCCATCCCCAACCCCACCGCCTACCGGGGGGGGACGCCCGACTCCAGCCTGGCCTCCTCTGGCAGCCCTGCAGGCTCCGACAGCGAGGAGGAAGCCGGCACATTGGAGGCCGCCCTCCGCAGGGGTCCCGTCCGCCCCCCATCTGCACCCACCCCTGCAGAGCAGGAGCAGCCCCAGGAGGAGCCGGGGGAGGCGGCGGTGGCAGGGCCCTCTGCCCAGGGCTGCAGCCGCAGCCCCTGCGCTCCCGGCCGGGGCACGGACCGCTCACCCGGGGGGCCCCAGCGCCCCCCAGAGAGGAGGGCCACCAGCCCCCAGGACTCTCCACCACCCTGCAAGAGGGTGCTCCGCCGGCTAAAGCCCAGAACTAGAAGGGCTCTAGCAATCCTTCGTTTAAGAAGAAGGAAATAAATTCCTCTTTCTCTGACACAGGCTCTGGGTGCTGCTTTCTCCCCCTCCTCCTCGTGCCTTTCCCTGCCCTCCGCGCCACACCGTGGGTGGCACCAGCCTGCCGCGGGGCACGGCCATGGGCAGGGGCGTCCGAGCCAGAGGCAAGCATTGGGGTAACGGTATTTGGCAGGTACAGCGTGACTCCTACCAGCCCCAGCCTTTCCCAAGAGGAACAAGTCCCTCAGCTTTCACCTCACGCAGGCTGGCATTTCACTTCTCATTTGGCCAACAGAGAAATGGAGGGAGGGAGGAAGGAAGGTGTCGTCATCCCAGACCACAAACCAACTCCCTGCTAGAGCTGATTCTCAGCTTCTGGAAGCTCCTGGCTCCTAACCCTGGGCAACGTGATTCACGTGTCTGATAAGGGCTCCCGAGTAGGGAAGTAAAAGGCTTTCTTTGCCTGCCCGTGGCCTCCCCTCAGCCCCTCCGGCTTGTCGAGGTCTCCCCCGTCCGGGACCCTAGGCCGGACACGGTGTCCAGATGAGGCCTGACGGGCGCTGAGCAGAGAGGCCTTCTCTAATCCCCAGCCGGCATCAATGCCGGGGCTCTGCCTTCCCCGGGCAGGGCTGCCCATTGCTCCTGGCCGAACTGCACGGGGTCTCTCGCGGCCCCTTGCTCCCCCCGTCCAGCCCCTCCCTACGGCAGCCCTGCCCTTGTGCACGTCGACTGCCCCGTGCTTTCTCTTTGTAACGCCGCAGGATTTGTCATCCTCCGGGGGCTAAACACTCCCCAGCATGCAGCAGGACGCAGGGCACGAGGGACAACCTCGCGCTCACAGGCCTGTCTGCAGACACGCAACGCCTGCAGCTCCATCTCTGCAAGGGGCAGCGCGGGGTGCTTCGGAGGAAGGCGCTGGACCTCACCCCACCCTCTCTGGTCGGTAAAGGGAGCATCGGCCTGACTTCTGCATAAGAGCACATTAAATCTAACGGCCAGACATGAGCTTGACACCCGAAGGGCAGGGGTTTAACAAACCGTGCAAAATTACTTCAGGAAGGAAAATGACTCTGAAAGCAGTCCAGAAGTATTGTGTGAGAATTAGGAGAATATGGGACTAGGAAGATGAGAAACAGGGCTTCCGCCGGCACTTATACCTACCACCAGATACTCGATGGCAGTAAACCTTAATGAACACGTCTAGTGAAGATGCCTTCACTCTCAACGCCTCTTTTTTCTAAGGCGTTAAAAATCAGGGCTACAAGTACAGAGCTGGGCAGATGAAAGGTAGTCTCCAAAGGCATGGGCATCATCTAGGAATCACACCTGCATGGATTTCCATAAATGCTGAGTACCTATTCCGTTCCCGGCTTTCCAAAAAATCTTCCCCGTCAGCGAGTAACGATCGTCCCTGAAAACAGGCACCCACAGAAATAAAGGCCTACACAGAATACTCGGCCCGGTTCTCTCCCAAGATGTATTTCTGAGCCTCAAGCAACAGCTCCATTTCATCAAATGCTCTGTTCCTCTCCTCGAATTTAATTTCCAGTGCAGCTGTCCCTCTAGTTCACGTGCCGTTCATTATAGCTTTTAAATTTTAACAATGCTCTTGGGCCGGGTGCTTGAAAAAGAGAACGGGCAGGCGTTTGTCGTTCTAGTGGTAATGAAAAGACTGTCCTGGCTATCCATTTTTAACTCATTTTTAAACATTAATGCTTTTGAAAAGAACAAGTTGGCCATGGTGTATCTTCCCGGGTGCCAGGCTAGACAATCACACCACGGCTTGAAAAAGACTTACTTGGCTTCTACAGCATGTACACAACTTCAAGACTCGCAAGCATACGCTAGCAAAAAAGGCCTGGGCAAGCGCATTTGCGCAGAAGGACAGAGTTATCCACTGTCTCGCCTCTCAGAAGTAAACGTTTTGAGGGAGCGAATTACCGACCAGGGCCTGTATCCTCCAAAGAGAATTAGGAACCTGGTGCTCTCTGACTTCCATGGGACTTAGTCACCCAAGAATCTCCTACGAATAAGCAATGATACGGCATTGCAAGATTACGCCAGAAATGACTTGCATTTAATGCAGCGTGGCTTTGATCTACGTTTTCTGCAGAAAGCCGTAGGCGTGCCACAGCCCACCTATGGGAATAATCATCTCGCGCTGTTGTGCTTCAGCTGGTTGAATCTGCAGGCTGAGAGGCAAGAGACAGCACCTGAGACAGTATGATGCAGGTGAGTAATTCACTAAATTGCTGAAGGGGATGCAGGAAGTGGGCCAGGTGGGTGAAAAATGAAAGAAAGAAGGATCAGCTCATGTGAAAAGTCAGAGTAATTTCATCGCTAAGCGACACAGCTCCAGAAGTCAAGAAAATAGCTAACACTGACTCATAGTCGTCAACTTTCAGGAACTTCCCAAAAGCAGGTATGTGATCGGAGAAACAACAAAGCAGCCATTCGACGATTTCCAAACAGCAACCAAAAGTCCACTTTCCGCACAGCACTGAGACATTCGCGATAAGAACTAAAATTTAGGAAGTTCTGCATTCTGCATTCTGTTACCATCTTCTTCCTGAAGTAGAAGAAGAAGTCGCTCTCATGCACAGAAAGGATTTGACATTGTTGTGAAGGGGCATCAGCGGCTCTTTGCAGACCAATGCAAAATTTTCTTCCTCCGTTGTTGAATAAAAGCGACATCACATGGGCTTCCTCAAGTTTGACAGGACCTGTTCACGTTTTAAAGACACTCTGTCTGTACAACAGACTCAGACAACACCAAATAATTGCGTTACGCTTTACCATATTAAAACAAGAACATAATGCTGACCACAGGATGGAGGAAATGGGGTCAGAGAACTGTCCTATTAGCCATAGGGATAACAGGGTAAGAGTCAGAATGCGTTACGAGCTTCGTAACGGATTATTTGGTAAGTGTTTGAGACTGGTGACAAATTTAAAACAGGTGACTCTCATGGCAGAAGCATACCTAAACATTATTTTGCCAGCTAACCTCAAAGGCAGCAATGGCACAGATAGAGACCTTCAAACGTGCTGCAGGGCCTGCACTGCTACAGGGTACTCGACCTGCAGAGCTCCTGCAAAGCAAGGTTTATGTATTTTTAAAGAGGGGGAGGGGTTTAAGTGTTACCCAGCACTGTACAATACTCAAAAGCAGGGTAGTATGCTACCGATATACTTGAAGAATTCTAAAGGTTAGTTTATTTGGGAAGCTCAGCAAAATGCCTTTCATTAGAATCTGTCAGGAAGAGAAACTGGAGCTACGGGAAAGAACCCTTTCCATGAGAAATGTGTTTCGTTTCTAAAGCAGAAATCCCTGGGAAAACCAAAAGCTTCAACCCAGAGCCCAAAGCCTGAAAGGGCAAGAACCACGTGCAGGTTTTTGGCCTACGCTTCTACTCTGCCAAAAGGAGACTGAGCTAGCTCTCTAGTTTAATGGCAACTGAGCGTCTTGGGGGGAAAGGTATTGATTTCACTTTAAAAATCCCTCAAGCCTGTTACCGCAAGGTGAAAAAAGCCATTCCTCATGGACTCCTAGAAGTCCTGGTGACACGGAGGGTTACTTTGAGTTTTTGCGTGCAGGAAGAGGAAGAAAAGTCCCAAAGGGCCCCACGGAAGCACCACCATCTTAGAGGAACCTTCAACAGCGGCGGTCAAGCAAAACAAGCCTGCTTTTGCCTGCTCCATGGGGAACGCACTGCAGCAATGCAGAACAGTCAGCTAAGCGACACAGCTCCAAAGCAGAAGTTCTCAGGGTGAGGCGGAAGGCCTGCTGTGACATCACCAGGTGGTGGAGGCTGACGTCACCGAGCGGCAGACTGTGATGTCAGCAAGCAATGGTCTGTGACCTCACGTCCCTCACTGCTTATCTTTGGGCGCTGGCAGAGCCTGGCCCAGCCTGGCTCGTGCCTGCACTCCTGCCGAGCGTGCCTGCGAGGTCTGGAGGGTGGAGCGAGGCTTCTCCTGGTGCTGGGTGGTGCTTTGGGGGCTGCCGTCGGCAGCTCTCGGTGCCCGTCCCGGAGCCATCCCCTGTGCTTCCCCGGCCCTGCCTGGTTCAGGCAGCCGGGCACCGCGGGGCGTGCTTGCAGCAGCGGAGGTGAGCTGTGCGGGGACACGTCCCCCGGGGTGGCCGTGGGGCAGGCAATGGGTCTCGGGGAGCCGGGAGGGTGTCCTTCTCGAGGGGCCTGGGCATTTCTTCCTCCCGTCCCCTCTCCGGGACAGCAAGTGACCATGGCCTCTCTCCATTTTGCAGCGCGCGACACCCTTTGGCAGCGCCGGCGCCAGCGAGGGGGAGCAGCTCCTCATCCTCGGCTCTCCCCAACCCGCTGCGGAGCACGAACATGGCCATGGAGCCAAAGTGCACCTGCCCCATCTGCCACGATGCTCGAGATGACGTCGCTTATGTGATGCCCTGTCTCCACCAGCTCTGCCTGGGCTGCATCCTGCGTTGGACAAGGATGAAACCAGAGTGCCCCCTCTGCAGAAGACCGATAGAGATTGTCAGGTTTTCTGTGCGGGCAGAAGATGACTATCTACAGTGTGTCATCCCACCCCTCGAAGAGTCGCGAGATGCCAGCAGCCAGGCAGGCAGAGCTCCTGGCCACCCGGCCGACAACAGCCCCCATCACCCCGTGGCGTCCCCTCCGTCCTCTCCCCAGAGGAGGCTGTCCCCAGCTGAGCAGGGGGCTGCGGGGACAGACGCCGAAGGTACTGTGGGTGGCCTCCTGCCTGAGGTCTGGGCAGCCGTTTTCCAAAGAGAAGAGCATCTCCTTGATCCCGTACTGCCCTGGCTGCGCCGGGAGCTGAAGGCAATATGTGGGGCTCGGTGGTGGCTGGCGAAGAGTGCAGAGAGCACCATCCTGCACGCCCTGTGTGTCCACGGTCCAGATGGGGAAGTCATGGTCCAGGTGCTGCAGGACTACCTCGAGGAACACACCGCACTGCTGGTTCATGGCGTCATCGATATCATTGTGCGCCAGTACAGCGAGGAGGCCTGGAGGCTGCTGTGCTCCTACGCTGCCGGGGAGGAGGACGACAGCCCTGCGGCCATCCCCAACCCCACCGCCTACCGGGGGGGGACGCCCGACTCCAGCCTGGCCTCCTCTGGCAGCCCTGCAGGCTCCGACAGCGAGGAGGAAGCCGGCACATTGGAGGCCGCCCTCCGCAGGGGTCCCGTCCGCCCCCCATCTGCACCCACCCCTGCAGAGCAGGAGCAGCCCCAGGAGGAGCCGGGGGAGGCGGCGGTGGCAGGGCCCTCTGCCCAGGGCTGCAGCCGCAGCCCCTGCGCTCCCGGCCGGGGCACGGACCGCTCACCCGGGGGGCCCCAGCGCCCCCCAGAGAGGAGGGCCACCAGCCCCCAGGACTCTCCACCACCCTGCAAGAGGGTGCTCCGCCGGCTAAAGCCCAGAACTAGAAGGGCTCTAGCAATCCTTCGTTTAAGAAGAAGGAAATAAATTCCTCTTTCTCTGACACAGGCTCTGGGTGCTGCTTTCTCCCCCTCCTCCTCGTGCCTTTCCCTGCCCTCCGCGCCACACCGTGGGTGGCACCAGCCTGCCGCGGGGCACGGCCATGGGCAGGGGCATCCGAGCCAGAGGCAAGCATTGGGGTAACGGTATTTGGCAGGTACAGCGTGACTCCTACCAGCCCCAGCCTTTCCCAAGAGGAACAAGTCCCTCAGCTTTCACCTCACGCAGGCTGGCATTTCACTTCTCATTTGGCCAACAGAGAAATGGAGGGAGGGAGGAAGGAAGGTGTCGTCATCCCAGACCACAAACCAACTCCCTGCTAGAGCTGATTCTCAGCTTCTGGAAGCTCCTGGCTCCTAACCCTGGGCAACGTGATTCACGTGTCTGATAAGGGCTCCCGAGTAGGGAAGTAAAAGGCTTTCTTTGCCTGCCCGTGGCCTCCCCTCAGCCCCTCCGGCTTGTCGAGGTCTCCCCCGTCCGGGACCCTAGGCCGGACACGGTGTCCAGATGAGGCCTGACGGGCGCTGAGCAGAGAGGCCTTCTCTAATCCCCAGCCGGCATCAATGCCGGGGCTCTGCCTTCCCCGGGCAGGGCTGCCCATTGCTCCTGGCCGAACTGCACGGGGTCTCTCGCGGCCCCTTGCTCCCCCCGTCCAGCCCCTCCCTACGGCAGCCCTGCCCTTGTGCACGTCGACTGCCCCGTGCTTTCTCTTTGTAACGCCGCAGGATTTGTCATCCTCCGGGGGCTAAACACTCCCCAGCATGCAGCAGGACGCAGGGCACGAGGGACAACCTCGCGCTCACAGGCCTGTCTGCAGACACGCAACGCCTGCAGCTCCATCTCTGCAAGGGGCAGCGCGGGGTGCTTCGGAGGAAGGCGCTGGACCTCACCCCACCCTCTCTGGTCGGTAAAGGGAGCATCGGCCTGACTTCTGCATAAGAGCACATTAAATCTAACGGCCAGACATGAGCTTGACACCCGAAGGGCAGGGGTTTAACAAACCGTGCAAAATTACTTCAGGAAGGAAAATGACTCTGAAAGCAGTCCAGAAGTATTGTGTGAGAATTAGGAGAATATGGGACGAGGAAGATGAGAAACAGGGCTTCCGCCGGCACTTATACCTACCACCAGATACTCGATGGCAGTAAACCTTAATGAACACGTCTAGTGAAGATGCCTTCACTCTCAACGCCTCTTTTTTCTAAGGCGTTAAAAATCAGGGCTACAAGTACAGAGCTGGGCAGATGAAAGGTAGTCTTCAAAGGCATGGGCATCATCTAGGAATCACACCTGCATGGATTTCCATAAATGCTGAGTACCTATTCCGTTCCCGGCTTTCCAAAAAATCTTCCCCGTCAGCGAGTAACGATCGTCCCTGAAAACAGGCACCCACAGAAATAAAGGCCTACACAGAATACTCGGCCCGGTTCTCTCCCAAGATGTATTTCTGAGCCTCAAGCAACAGCTCCATTTCATCAAATGCTCTGTTCCTCTCCTCGAATTTAATTTCCAGTGCAGCTGTCCCTCTAGTTCACGTGCCGTTCATTATAGCTTTTAAATTTTAACAATGCTCTTGGGCCGGGTGCTTGAAAAAGAGAACGGGCAGGCGTTTGTCGTTCTAGTGGTAATGAAAAGACTGTCCTGGCTATCCATTTTTAACTCATTTTTAAACATTAATGCTTTTGAAAAGAACAAGTTGGCCATGGTGTATCTTCCCGGGTGCCAGGCTAGACAATCACACCACGGCTTGAAAAAGACTTACTTGGCTTCTACAGCATGTACACAACTTCAAGACTCGCAAGCATACGCTAGCAAAAAAGGCCTGGGCAAGCGCATTTGCGCAGAAGGACAGAGTTATCCACTGTCTCGCCTCTCAGAAGTAAACGTTTTGAGGGAGCGAATTACCGACCAGGGCCTGTATCCTCCAAAGAGAATTAGGAACCTGGTGCTCTCTGACTTCCATGGGACTTAGTCACCCAAGAATCTCCTACGAATAAGCAATGATACGGCATTGCAAGATTACGCCAGAAATGACTTGCATTTAACGCAGCGTGGCTTTGATCTACGTTTTCTGCAGAAAGCCGTAGGCGTGCCACAGCCCACCTATGGGAATAATCATCTCGCGCTGTTGTGCTTCAGCTGGTTGAATCTGCAGGCTGAGAGGCAAGAGACAGCACCTGAGACAGTATGATGCAGGTGAGTAATTCACTAAATTGCTGAAGGGGATGCAGGAAGTGGGCCAGGTGGGTGAAAAATGAAAGAAAGAAGGATCAGCTCATGTGAAAAGTCAGAGTAATTTCATCGCTAAGCGACACAGCTCCAGAAGTCAAGAAAATAGCTAACACTGACTCATAGTCGTCAACTTTCAGGAACTTCCCAAAAGCAGGTATGTGATCGGAGAAACAACAAAGCAGCCATTCGACGATTTCCAAACAGCAACCAAAAGTCCACTTTCCGCACAGCACTGAGACATTCGCGATAAGAACTAAAATTTAGGAAGTTCTGCATTCTGCATTCTGTTATCATCTTCTTCCTGAAGTAGAAGAAGAAGTCGCTCTCATGCACAGAAAGGATTTGACATTGTTGTGAAGGGGCATCAGCGGCTCTTTGCAGACCAATGCAAAATTTTCTTCCTCCGTTGTTGAATAAAAGCGACATCACATGGGCTTCCTCAAGTTTGACAGGACCTGTTCACGTTTTAAAGACACTCTGTCTGTACAACAGACTCAGACAACACCAAATAATTGCGTTACGCTTTACCATATTAAAACAAGAACATAATGCTGACCACAGGATGGAGGAAATGGGGTCAGAGAACTGTCCTATTAGCCATAGGGATAACAGGGTAAGAGTCAGAATGCGTTACGAGCTTCGTAACGGATTATTTGGTAAGTGTTTGAGACTGGTGACAAATTTAAAACAGGTGACTCTCATGGCAGAAGCATACCTAAACATTATTTTGCCAGCTAACCTCAAAGGCAGCAATGGCACAGATAGAGACCTTCAAACGTGCTGCAGGGCCTGCACTGCTACAGGGTACTCGACCTGCAGAGCTCCTGCAAAGCAAGGTTTATGTATTTTTAAAGAGGGGGAGGGGTTTAAGTGTTACCCAGCACTGTACAATACTCAAAAGCAGGGTAGTATGCTACCGATATACTTGAAGAATTCTAAAGGTTAGTTTATTTGGGAAGCTCAGCAAAATGCCTTTCATTAGAATCTGTCAGGAAGAGAAACTGGAGCTACGGGAAAGAACCCTTTCCATGAGAAATGTGTTTCGTTTCTAAAGCAGAAATCCCTGGGAAAACCAAAAGCTTCAACCCAGAGCCCAAAGCCTGAAAGGGCAAGAACCACGTGCAGGTTTTTGGCCTACGCTTCTACTCTGCCAAAAGGAGACTGAGCTAGCTCTCTAGTTTAATGGCAACTGAGCGTCTTGGGGGGAAAGGTATTGATTTCACTTTAAAAATCCCTCAAGCCTGTTACCGCAAGGTGAAAAAAGCCATTCCTCATGGACTCCTAGAAGTCCTGGTGACACGGAGCGTTACTTTGAGTTTTTGCGTGCAGGAAGAGGAAGAAAAGTCCCAAAGGGCCCCACGGAAGCACCACCATCTTAGAGGAACCTTCAACAGCGGCGGTCAAGCAAAACAAGCCTGCTTTTGCCTGCTCCATGGGGAACGCACTGCAGCAATGCAGAACAGTCAGCTAAGCGACACAGCTCCAAAGCAGAAGTTCTCAGGGTGAGGCGGAAGGCCTGCTGTGACATCACCAGGTGGTGGAGGCTGACGTCACCGAGCGGCAGACTGTGATGTCAGCAAGCAATGGTCTGTGACCTCACGTCCCTCACTGCTTATCTTTGGGCGCTGGCAGAGCCTGGCCCAGCCTGGCTCGTGCCTGCACTCCTGCCGAGCGTGCCTGCGAGGTCTGGAGGGTGGAGCGAGGCTTCTCCTGGTGCTGGGTGGTGCTTTGGGGGCTGCCGTCGGCAGCTCTCGGTGCCCGTCCCGGAGCCATCCCCTGTGCTTCCCCGGCCCTGCCTGGTTCAGGCAGCCGGGCACCGCGGGGCGTGCTTGCAGCAGCGGAGGTGAGCTGTGCGGGGACACGTCCCCCGGGGTGGCCGTGGGGCAGGCAATGGGTCTCGGGGAGCCGGGAGGGTGTCCTTCTCAAGGGGCCTGGGCATTTCTTCCTCCCGTCCCCTCTCCGGGACAGCAAGTGACCATGGCCTCTCTCCATTTTGCAGCGCGCGACACCCTTTGGCAGCGCCGGCGCCAGCGAGGGGGAGCAGCTCCTCATCCTCGGCTCTCCCCAACCCGCTGCGGAGCACGAACATGGCCATGGAGCCAAAGTGCACCTGCCCCATCTGCCACGATGCTCGAGATGACGTCGCTTATGTGATGCCCTGTCTCCACCAGCTCTGCCTGGGCTGCATCCTGCGTTGGACAAGGATGAAACCAGAGTGCCCCCTCTGCAGAAGACCGATAGAGATTGTCAGGTTTTCTGTGCGGGCAGAAGATGACTATCTACAGTGTGTCATCCCACCCCTCGAAGAGTCGCGAGATGCCAGCAGCCAGGCAGGCAGAGCTCCTGGCCACCCGGCCGACAACAGCCCCCATCACCCCGTGGCGTCCCCTCCGTCCTCTCCCCAGAGGAGGCTGTCCCCAGCTGAGCAGGGGGCTGCGGGGACAGACGCCGAAGGTACTGTGGGTGGCCTCCTGCCTGAGGTCTGGGCAGCCGTTTTCCAAAGAGAAGAGCATCTCCTTGATCCCGTACTGCCCTGGCTGCGCCGGGAGCTGAAGGCAATATGTGGGGCTCGGTGGTGGCTGGCGAAGAGTGCAGAGAGCACCATCCTGCACGCCCTGTGTGTCCACGGTCCAGATGGGGAAGTCATGGTCCAGATGCTGCAGGACTACCTCGAGGAACACACCGCACTGCTGGTTCATGGCGTCATCGATATCATTGTGCGCCAGTACAGCGAGGAGGCCTGGAGGCTGCTGTGCTCCTACGCTGCCGGGGAGGAGGACGACAGCCCTGCGGCCATCCCCAACCCCACCGCCTACCGGGGGGGGACGCCCGACTCCAGCCTGACCTCCTCTGGCAGCCCTGCAGGCTCCGACAGCGAGGAGGAAGCCGGCACATTGGAGGCCGCCCTCCGCAGGGGTCCCGTCCGCCCCCCATCTGCACCCACCCCTGCAGAGCAGGAGCAGCCCCAGGAGGAGCCGGGGGAGGCGGCGGTGGCAGGGCCCTCTGCCCAGGGCTGCAGCCGCAGCCCCTGCGCTCCCGGCCGGGGCACGGACCGCTCACCCGGGGGGCCCCAGCGCCCCCCAGAGAGGAGGGCCACCAGCCCCCAGGACTCTCCACCACCCTGCAAGAGGGTGCTCCGCCGGCTAAAGCCCAGAACTAGAAGGGCTCTAGCAATCCTTCGTTTAAGAAGAAGGAAATAAATTCCTCTTTCTCTGACACAGGCTCTGGGTGCTGCTTTCTCCCCCTCCTCCTCGTGCCTTTCCCTGCCCTCCGCGCCACACCGTGGGTGGCACCAGCCTGCCGCGGGGCACGGCCATGGGCAGGGGCGTCCGAGCCAGAGGCAAGCATTGGGGTAACGGTATTTGGCAGGTACAGCGTGACTCCTACCAGCCCCAGCCTTTCCCAAGAGGAACAAGTCCCTCAGCTTTCACCTCACGCAGGCTGGCATTTCACTTCTCATTTGGCCAACAGAGAAATGGAGGGAGGGAGGAAGGAAGGTGTCGTCATCCCAGACCACAAACCAACTCCCTGCTAGAGCTGATTCTCAGCTTCTGGAAGCTCCTGGCTCCTAACCCTGGGCAACGTGATTCACGTGTCTGATAAGGGCTCCCGAGTAGGGAAGTAAAAGGCTTTCTTTGCCTGCCCGTGGCCTCCCCTCAGCCCCTCCGGCTTGTCGAGGTCTCCCCCGTCCGGGACCCTAGGCCGGACACGGTGTCCAGATGAGGCCTGACGGGCGCTGAGCAGAGAGGCCTTCTCTAATCCCCAGCCGGCATCAATGCCGGGGCTCTGCCTTCCCCGGGCAGGGCTGCCCATTGCTCCTGGCCGAACTGCACGGGGTCTCTTGCGGCCCCTTGCTCCCCCCGTCCAGCCCCTCCCTACGGCAGCCCTGCCCTTGTGCACGTCGACTGCCCCGTGCTTTCTCTTTGTAACGCCGCAGGATTTGTCATCCTCCGGGGGCTAAACACTCCCCAGCATGCAGCAGGACGCAGGGCACGAGGGACAACCTCGCGCTCACAGGCCTGTCTGCAGACACGCAACGCCTGCAGCTCCATCTCTGCAAGGGGCAGCGCGGGGTGCTTCGGAGGAAGGCGCTGGACCTCACCCCACCCTCTCTGGTCGGTAAAGGGAGCATCGGCCTGACTTCTGCATAAGAGCACATTAAATCTAACGGCCAGACATGAGCTTGACACCCGAAGGGCAGGGGTTTAACAAACCGTGCAAAATTACTTCAGGAAGGAAAATGACTCTGAAAGCAGTCCAGAAGTATTGTGTGAGAATTAGGAGAATATGGGACTAGGAAGATGAGAAACAGGGCTTCCGCCGGCACTTATACCTACCACCAGATACTCGATGGCAGTAAACCTTAATGAACACGTCTAGTGAAGATGCCTTCACTCTCAACGCCTCTTTTTTCTAAGGCGTTAAAAATCAGGGCTACAAGTACAGAGCTGGGCAGATGAAAGGTAGTCTCCAAAGGCATGGGCATCATCTAGGAATCACACCTGCATGGATTTCCATAAATGCTGAGTACCTATTCCGTTCCCGGCTTTCCAAAAAATCTTCCCCGTCAGCGAGTAACGATCGTCCCTGAAAACAGGCACCCACAGAAATAAAGGCCTACACAGAATACTCGGCCCGGTTCTCTCCCAAGATGTATTTCTGAGCCTCAAGCAACAGCTCCATTTCATCAAATGCTCTGTTCCTCTCCTCGAATTTAATTTCCAGTGCAGCTGTCCCTCTAGTTCACGTGCCGTTCATTATAGCTTTTAAATTTTAACAATGCTCTTGGGCCGGGTGCTTGAAAAAGAGAACGGGCAGGCGTTTGTCGTTCTAGTGGTAATGAAAAGACTGTCCTGGCTATCCATTTTTAACTCATTTTTAAACATTAATGCTTTTGAAAAGAACAAGTTGGCCATGGTGTATCTTCCCGGGTGCCAGGCTAGACAATCACACCACGGCTTGAAAAAGACTTACTTGGCTTCTACAGCATGTACACAACTTCAAGACTCGCAAGCATACGCTAGCAAAAAAGGCCTGGGCAAGCGCATTTGCGCAGAAGGACAGAGTTATCCACTGTCTCGCCTCTCAGAAGTAAACGTTTTGAGGGAGCGAATTACCGACCAGGGCCTGTATCCTCCAAAGAGAATTAGGAACCTGGTGCTCTGACTTCCATGGGACTTAGTCACCCAAGAATCTCCTACGAATAAGCAATGATACGGCATTGCAAGATTACGCCAGAAATGACTTGCATTTAACGCAGCGTGGCTTTGATCTACGTTTTCTGCAGAAAGCCGTAGGCGTGCCACAGCCCACCTATGGGAATAATCATCTCGCGCTGTTGTGCTTCAGCTGGTTGAATCTGCAGGCTGAGAGGCAAGAGACAGCACCTGAGACAGTATGATGCAGGTGAGTAATTCACTAAATTGCTGAAGGGGATGCAGGAAGTGGGCCAGGTGGGTGAAAAATGAAAGAAAGAAGGATCAGCTCATGTGAAAAGTCAGAGTAATTTCATCGCTAAGCGACACAGCTCCAGAAGTCAAGAAAATAGCTAACACTGACTCATAGTCGTCAACTTTCAGGAACTTCCCAAAAGCAGGTATGTGATCGGAGAAACAACAAAGCAGCCATTCGACGATTTCCAAACAGCAACCAAAAGTCCACTTTCCGCACAGCACTGAGACATTCGCGATAAGAACTAAAATTTAGGAAGTTCTGCATTCTGCATTCTGTTACCATCTTCTTCCTGAAGTAGAAGAAGAAGTCGCTCTCATGCACAGAAAGGATTTGACATTGTTGTGAAGGGGCATCAGCGGCTCTTTGCAGACCAATGCAAAATTTTCTTCCTCCGTTGCTGAATAAAAGCGACATCACATGGGCTTCCTCAAGTTTGACAGGACCTGTTCACGTTTTAAAGACACTCTGTCTGTACAACAGACTCAGACAACACCAAATAATTGCGTTACGCTTTACCATATTAAAACAAGAACATAATGCTGACCACAGGATGGAGGAAATGGGGTCAGAGAACTGTCCTATTAGCCATAGGGATAACAGGGTAAGAGTCAGAATGCGTTACGAGCTTCGTAACGGATTATTTGGTAAGTGTTTGAGACTGGTGACAAATTTAAAACAGGTGACTCTCATGGCAGAAGCATACCTAAACATTATTTTGCCAGCTAACCTCAAAGGCAGCAATGGCACAGATAGAGACCTTCAAACGTGCTGCAGGGCCTGCACTGCTACAGGGTACTCGACCTGCAGAGCTCCTGCAAAGCAAGGTTTATGTATTTTTAAAGAGGGGGAGGGGTTTAAGTGTTACCCAGCACTGTACAATACTCAAAAGCAGGGTAGTATGCTACCGATATACTTGAAGAATTCTAAAGGTTAGTTTATTTGGGAAGCTCAGCAAAATGCCTTTCATTAGAATCTGTCAGGAAGAGAAACTGGAGCTACGGGAAAGAACCCTTTCCATGAGAAATGTGTTTCGTTTCTAAAGCAGAAATCCCTGGGAAAACCAAAAGCTTCAACCCAGAGCCCAAAGCCTGAAAGGGCAAGAACCACGTGCAGGTTTTTGGCCTACGCTTCTACTCTGCCAAAAGGAGACTGAGCTAGCTCTCTAGTTTAATGGCAACTGAGCGTCTTGGGGGGAAAGGTATTGATTTCACTTTAAAAATCCCTCAAGCCTGTTACCGCAAGGTGAAAAAAGCCATTCCTCATGGACTCCTAGAAGTCCTGGTGACACGGAGCGTTACTTTGAGTTTTTGCGTGCAGGAAGAGGAAGAAAAGTCCCAAAGGGCCCCACAGAAGCACCACCATCTTAGAGGAACCTTCAACAGCGGCGGTCAAGCAAAACAAGCCTGCTTTTGCCTGCTCCATGGGGAACGCACTGCAGCAATGCAGAACAGTCAGCTAAGCGACGCAGCTCCAAAGCAGAAGTTCTCAGGGTGAGGCGGAAGGCCTGCTGTGACATCACCAGGTGGTGGAGGCTGACGTCACCGAGCGGCAGACTGTGATGTCAGCAAGCAATGGTCTGTGACCTCACGTCCCTCACTGCTTATCTTTGGGCGCTGGCAGAGCCTGGCCCAGCCTGGCTCGTGCCTGCACTCCTGCCGAGCGTGCCTGCGAGGTCTGGAGGGTGGAGCGAGGCTTCTCCTGGTGCTGGGTGGTGCTTTGGGGGCTGCCGTCGGCAGCTCTCGGTGCCCGTCCCGGAGCCATCCCCTGTGCTTCCCCGGCCCTGCCTGGTTCAGGCAGCCGGGCACCGCGGGGCGTGCTTGCAGCAGCGGAGGTGAGCTGTGCGGGGACACGTCCCCCGGGGTGGCCGTGGGGCAGGCAATGGGTCTCGGGGAGCCGGGAGGGTGTCCTTCTCGAGGGGCCTGGGCATTTCTTCCTCCCGTCCCCTCTCCGGGACAGCAAGTGACCATGGCCTCTCTCCATTTTGCAGCGCGCGACACCCTTTGGCAGCGCCGGCGCCAGCGAGGGGGAGCAGCTCCTCATCCTCGGCTCTCCCCAACCCGCTGCGGAGCACGAACATGGCCATGGAGCCAAAGTGCACCTGCCCCATCTGCCACGATGCTCGAGATGACGTCGCTTATGTGATGCCCTGTCTCCACCAGCTCTGCCTGGGCTGCATCCTGCGTTGGACAAGGATGAAACCAGAGTGCCCCCTCTGCAGAAGACCGATAGAGATTGTCAGGTTTTCTGTGCGGGCAGAAGATGACTATCTACAGTGTGTCATCCCACCCCTCGAAGAGTCGCGAGATGCCAGCAGCCAGGCAGGCAGAGCTCCTGGCCACCCGGCCGACAACAGCCCCCATCACCCCGTGGCGTCCCCTCCGTCCTCTCCCCAGAGGAGGCTGTCCCCAGCTGAGCAGGGGGCTGCGGGGACAGACGCCGAAGGTACTGTGGGTGGCCTCCTGCCTGAGGTCTGGGCAGCCGTTTTCCAAAGAGAAGAGCATCTCCTTGATCCCGTACTGCCCTGGCTGCGCCGGGAGCTGAAGGCAATATGTGGGGCTCGGTGGTGGCTGGCGAAGAGTGCAGAGAGCACCATCCTGCACGCCCTGTGTGTCCACGGTCCAGATGGGGAAGTCATGGTCCAGATGCTGCAGGACTACCTCGAGGAACACACCGCACTGCTGGTTCATGGCGTCATCAATATCATTGTGCGCCAGTACAGCGAGGAGGCCTGGAGGCTGCTGTGCTCCTACGCTGCCGGGGAGGAGGACGACAGCCCTGCGGCCATCCCCAACCCCACCGCCTACCGGGGGGGGACGCCCGACTCCAGCCTGGCCTCCTCTGGCAGCCCTGCAGGCTCCGACAGCGAGGAGGAAGCCGGCACATTGGAGGCCGCCCTCCGCAGGGGTCCCGTCCGCCCCCCATCTGCACCCACCCCTGCAGAGCAGGAGCAGCCCCAGGAGGAGCCGGGGGAGGCGGCGGTGGCAGGGCCCTCTGCCCAGGGCTGCAGCCGCAGCCCCTGCGCTCCCGGCCGGGGCACGGACCGCTCACCCGGGGGGCCCCAGCGCCCCCCAGAGAGGAGGGCCACCAGCCCCCAGGACTCTCCACCACCCTGCAAGAGGGTGCTCCGCCGGCTAAAGCCCAGAACTAGAAGGGCTCTAGCAATCCTTCGTTTAAGAAGAAGGAAATAAATTCCTCTTTCTCTGACACAGGCTCTGGGTGCTGCTTTCTCCCCCTCCTCCTCGTGCCTTTCCCTGCCCTCCGCGCCACACCGTGGGTGGCACCAGCCTGCCACGGGGCACGGCCATGGGCAGGGGCGTCCGAGCCAGAGGCAAGCATTGGGGTAACGGTATTTGGCAGGTACAGCGTGACTCCTACCAGCCCCAGCCTTTCCCAAGAGGAACAAGTCCCTCAGCTTTCACCTCACGCAGGCTGGCATTTCACTTCTCATTTGGCCAACAGAGAAATGGAGGGAGGGAGGAAGGAAGGTGTCGTCATCCCAGACCACAAACCAACTCCCTGCTAGAGCTGATTCTCAGCTTCTGGAAGCTCCTGGCTCCTAACCCTGGGCAACGTGATTCACGTGTCTGATAAGGGCTCCCGAGTAGGGAAGTAAAAGGCTTTCTTTGCCTGCCCGTGGCCTCCCCTCAGCCCCTCCGGCTTGTCGAGGTCTCCCCCGTCCGGGACCCTAGGCCGGACACGGTGTCCAGATGAGGCCTGACGGGCGCTGAGCAGAGAGGCCTTCTCTAATCCCCAGCCGGCATCAATGCCGGGGCTCTGCCTTCCCCGGGCAGGGCTGCCCATTGCTCCTGGCCGAACTGCACGGGGTCTCTCGCGGCCCCTTGCTCCCCCCGTCCAGCCCCTCCCTACGGCAGCCCTGCCCTTGTGCACGTCGACTGCCCCGTGCTTTCTCTTTGTAACGCCGCAGGATTTGTCATCCTCCGGGGGCTAAACACTCCCCAGCATGCAGCAGGACGCAGGGCACGAGGGACAACCTCGCGCTCACAGGCCTGTCTGCAGACACGCAACGCCTGCAGCTCCATCTCTGCAAGGGGCAGCGCGGGGTGCTTCGGAGGAAGGCGCTGGACCTCACCCCACCCTCTCTGGTCGGTAAAGGGAGCATCGGCCTGACTTCTGCATAAGAGCACATTAAATCTAACGGCCAGACATGAGCTTGACACCCGAAGGGCAGGGGTTTAACAAACCGTGCAAAATTACTTCAGGAAGGAAAATGACTCTGAAAGCAGTCCAGAAGTATTGTGTGAGAATTAGGAGAATATGGGACTAGGAAGATGAGAAACAGGGCTTCCGCCGGCACTTATACCTACCACCAGATACTCGATGGCAGTAAACCTTAATGAACACGTCTAGTGAAGATGCCTTCACTCTCAACGCCTCTTTTTTCTAAGGCGTTAAAAATCAGGGCTACAAGTACAGAGCTGGGCAGATGAAAGGTAGTCTTCAAAGGCATGGGCATCATCTAGGAATCACACCTGCATGGATTTCCATAAATGCTGAGTACCTATTCCGTTCCCGGCTTTCCAAAAAATCTTCCCCGTCAGCGAGTAACGATCGTCCCTGAAAACAGGCACCCACAGAAATAAAGGCCTACACAGAATACTCGGCCCGGTTCTCTCCCAAGATGTATTTCTGAGCCTCAAGCAACAGCTCCATTTCATCAAATGCTCTGTTCCTCTCCTCGAATTTAATTTCCAGTGCAGCTGTCCCTCTAGTTCACGTGCCGTTCATTATAGCTTTTAAATTTTAACAATGCTCTTGGGCCGGGTGCTTGAAAAAGAGAACGGGCAGGCGTTTGTCGTTCTAGTGGTAATGAAAAGACTGTCCTGGCTATCCATTTTTAACTCATTTTTAAACATTAATGCTTTTGAAAAGAACAAGTTGGCCATGGTGTATCTTCCCGGGTGCCAGGCTAGACAATCACACCACGGCTTGAAAAAGACTTACTTGGCTTCTACAGCATGTACACAACTTCAAGACTCGCAAGCATACGCTAGCAAAAAAGGCCTGGGCAAGCGCATTTGCGCAGAAGGACAGAGTTATCCACTGTCTCGCCTCTCAGAAGTAAACGTTTTGAGGGAGCGAATTACCGACCAGGGCCTGTATCCTCCGAAGAGAATTAGGAACCTGGTGCTCTCTGACTTCCATGGGACTTAGTCACCCAAGAATCTCCTACGAATAAGCAATGATACGGCATTGCAAGATTACGCCAGAAATGACTTGCATTTAACGCAGCGTGGCTTTGATCTACGTTTTCTGCAGAAAGCCGTAGGCGTGCCACAGCCCACCTATGGGAATAATCATCTCGCGCTGTTGTGCTTCAGCTGGTTGAATCTGCAGGCTGAGAGGCAAGAGACAGCACCTGAGACAGTATGATGCAGGTGAGTAATTCACTAAATTGCTGAAGGGGATGCAGGAAGTGGGCCAGGTGGGTGAAAAATGAAAGAAAGAAGGATCAGCTCATGTGAAAAGTCAGAGTAATTTCATCGCTAAGCGACACAGCTCCAGAAGTCAAGAAAATAGCTAACACTGACTCATAGTCGTCAACTTTCAGGAACTTCCCAAAAGCAGGTATGTGATCGGAGAAACAACAAAGCAGCCATTCGACGATTTCCAAACAGCAACCAAAAGTCCACTTTCCGCACAGCACTGAGACATTCGCGATAAGAACTAAAATTTAGGAAGTTCTGCATTCTGCATTCTGTTACCATCTTCTTCCTGAAGTAGAAGAAGAAGTCGCTCTCATGCACAGAAAGGATTTGACATTGTTGTGAAGGGGCATCAGCGGCTCTTTGCAGACCAATGCAAAATTTTCTTCCTCCGTTGTTGAATAAAAGCGACATCACATGGGCTTCCTCAAGTTTGACAGGACCTGTTCACGTTTTAAAGACACTCTGTCTGTACAACAGACTCAGACAACACCAAATAATTGCGTTACGCTTTACCATATTAAAACAAGAACATAATGCTGACCACAGGATGGAGGAAATGGGGTCAGAGAACTGTCCTATTAGCCATAGGGATAACAGGGTAAGAGTCAGAATGCGTTACGAGCTTCGTAACGGATTATTTGGTAAGTGTTTGAGACTGGTGACAAATTTAAAACAGGTGACTCTCATGGCAGAAGCATACCTAAACATTATTTTGCCAGCTAACCTCAAAGGCAGCAATGGCACAGATAGAGACCTTCAAACGTGCTGCAGGGCCTGCACTGCTACAGGGTACTCGACCTGCAGAGCTCCTGCAAAGCAAGGTTTATGTATTTTTAAAGAGGGGGAGGGGTTTAAGTGTTACCCAGCACTGTACAATACTCAAAAGCAGGGTAGTATGCTACCGATATACTTGAAGAATTCTAAAGGTTAGTTTATTTGGGAAGCTCAGCAAAATGCCTTTCATTAGAATCTGTCAGGAAGAGAAACTGGAGCTACGGGAAAGAACCCTTTCCATGAGAAATGTGTTTCGTTTCTAAAGCAGAAATCCCTGGGAAAACCAAAAGCTTCAACCCAGAGCCCAAAGCCTGAAAGGGCAAGAACCACGTGCAGGTTTTTGGCCTACGCTTCTACTCTGCCAAAAGGAGACTGAGCTAGCTCTCTAGTTTAATGGCAACTGAGCGTCTTGGGGGGAAAGGTATTGATTTCACTTTAAAAATCCCTCAAGCCTGTTACCGCAAGGTGAAAAAAGCCATTCCTCATGGACTCCTAGAAGTCCTGGTGACACGGAGCGTTACTTTGAGTTTTTGCGTGCAGGAAGAGGAAGAAAAGTCCCAAAGGGCCCCACGGAAGCACCACCATCTTAGAGGAACCTTCAACAGCGGCGGTCAAGCAAAACAAGCCTGCTTTTGCCTGCTCCATGGGGAACGCACTGCAGCAATGCAGAACAGTCAGCTAAGCGACACAGCTCCAAAGCAGAAGTTCTCAGGGTGAGGCGGAAGGCCTGCTGTGACATCACCAGGTGGTGGAGGCTGACGTCACCGAGCGGCAGACTGTGATGTCAGCAAGCAATGGTCTGTGACCTCACGTCCCTCACTGCTTATCTTTGGGCGCTGGCAGAGCCTGGCCCAGCCTGGCTCGTGCCTGCACTCCTGCCGAGCGTGCCTGCGAGGTCTGGAGGGTGGAGCGAGGCTTCTCCTGGTGCTGGGTGGTGCTTTGGGGGCTGCCGTCGGCAGCTCTCGGTGCCCGTCCCGGAGCCATCCCCTGTGCTTCCCCGGCCCTGCCTGGTTCAGGCAGCCGGGCACCGCGGGGCGTGCTTGCAGCAGCGGAGGTGAGCTGTGCGGGGACACGTCCCCCGGGGTGGCCGTGGGGCAGGCAATGGGTCTCGGGGAGCCGGGAGGGTGTCCTTCTCGAGGGGCCTGGGCATTTCTTCCTCCCGTCCCCTCTCCGGGACAGCAAGTGACCATGGCCTCTCTCCATTTTGCAGCGCGCGACACCCTTTGGCAGCGCCGGCGCCAGCGAGGGGGAGCAGCTCCTCATCCTCGGCTCTCCCCAACCCGCTGCGGAGCACGAACATGGCCATGGAGCCAAAGTGCACCTGCCCCATCTGCCACGATGCTCGAGATGACGTCGCTTATGTGATGCCCTGTCTCCACCAGCTCTGCCTGGGCTGCATCCTGCGTTGGACAAGGATGAAACCAGAGTGCCCCCTCTGCAGAAGACCGATAGAGATTGTCAGGTTTTCTGTGCGGGCAGAAGATGACTATCTACAGTGTGTCATCCCACCCCTCGAAGAGTCGCGAGATGCCAGCAGCCAGGCAGGCAGAGCTCCTGGCCACCCGGCCGACAACAGCCCCCATCACCCCGTGGCGTCCCCTCCGTCCTCTCCCCAGAGGAGGCTGTCCCCAGCTGAGCAGGGGGCTGCGGGGACAGACGCCGAAGGTACTGTGGGTGGCCTCCTGCCTGAGGTCTGGGCAGCCGTTTTCCAAAGAGAAGAGCATCTCCTTGATCCCGTACTGCCCTGGCTGCGCCGGGAGCTGAAGGCAATATGTGGGGCTCGGTGGTGGCTGGCGAAGAGTGCAGAGAGCACCATCCTGCACGCCCTGTGTGTCCACGGTCCAGATGGGGAAGTCATGGTCCAGATGCTGCAGGACTACCTCGAGGAACACACCGCACTGCTGGTTCATGGCGTCATCAATATCATTGTGCGCCAGTACAGCGAGGAGGCCTGGAGGCTGCTGTGCTCCTACGCTGCCGGGGAGGAGGACGACAGCCCTGCGGCCATCCCCAACCCCACCGCCTACCGGGGGGGGACGCCCGACTCCAGCCTGGCCTCCTCTGGCAGCCCTGCAGGCTCCGACAGCGAGGAGGAAGCCGGCACATTGGAGGCCGCCCTCCACAGGGGTCCCGTCCGCCCCCCATCTGCACCCACCCCTGCAGAGCAGGAGCAGCCCCAGGAGGAGCCGGGGGAGGCGGCGGTGGCAGGGCCCTCTGCCCAGGGCTGCAGCCGCAGCCCCTGCGCTCCCGGCCGGGGCACGGACCGCTCACCCGGGGGGCCCCAGCGCCCCCCAGAGAGGAGGGCCACCAGCCCCCAGGACTCTCCACCACCCTGCAAGAGGGTGCTCCGCCGGCTAAAGCCCAGAACTAGAAGGGCTCTAGCAATCCTTCGTTTAAGAAGAAGGAAATAAATTCCTCTTTCTCTGACACAGGCTCTGGGTGCTGCTTTCTCCCCCTCCTCCTCGTGCCTTTCCCTGCCCTCCGCGCCACACCGTGGGTGGCACCAGCCTGCCGCGGGGCACGGCCATGGGCAGGGGCGTCCGAGCCAGAGGCAAGCATTGGGGTAACGGTATTTGGCAGGTACAGCGTGACTCCTACCAGCCCCAGCCTTTCCCAAGAGGAACAAGTCCCTCAGCTTTCACCTCACGCAGGCTGGCATTTCACTTCTCATTTGGCCAACAGAGAAATGGAGGGAGGGAGGAAGGAAGGTGTCGTCATCCCAGACCACAAACCAACTCCCTGCTAGAGCTGATTCTCAGCTTCTGGAAGCTCCTGGCTCCTAACCCTGGGCAACGTGATTCACGTGTCTGATAAGGGCTCCCGAGTAGGGAAGTAAAAGGCTTTCTTTGCCTGCCCGTGGCCTCCCCTCAGCCCCTCCGGCTTGTCGAGGTCTCCCCCGTCCGGGACCCTAGGCCGGACACGGTGTCCAGATGAGGCCTGATGGGCGCTGAGCAGAGAGGCCTTCTCTAATCCCCAGCCGGCATCAATGCCGGGGCTCTGCCTTCCCCGGGCAGGGCTGCCCATTGCTCCTGGCCGAACTGCACGGGGTCTCTCGCGGCCCCTTGCTCCCCCCGTCCAGCCCCTCCCTACGGCAGCCCTGCCCTTGTGCACGTCGACTGCCCCGTGCTTTCTCTTTGTAACGCCGCAGGATTTGTCATCCTCCGGGGGCTAAACACTCCCCAGCATGCAGCAGGACGCAGGGCACGAGGGACAACCTCGCGCTCACAGGCCTGTCTGCAGACACGCAACGCCTGCAGCTCCATCTCTGCAAGGGGCAGCGCGGGGTGCTTCGGAGGAAGGCGCTGGACCTCACCCCACCCTCTCTGGTCGGTAAAGGGAGCATCGGCCTGACTTCTGCATAAGAGCACATTAAATCTAACGGCCAGACATGAGCTTGACACCCGAAGGGCAGGGGTTTAACAAACCGTGCAAAATTACTTCAGGAAGGAAAATGACTCTGAAAGCAGTCCAGAAGTATTGTGTGAGAATTAGGAGAATATGGGACTAGGAAGATGAGAAACAGGGCTTCCGCCGGCACTTATACCTACCACCAGATACTCGATGGCAGTAAACCTTAATGAACACGTCTAGTGAAGATGCCTTCACTCTCAACGCCTCTTTTTTCTAAGGCGTTAAAAATCAGGGCTACAAGTACAGAGCTGGGCAGATGAAAGGTAGTCTCCAAAGGCATGGGCATCATCTAGGAATCACACCTGCATGGATTTCCATAAATGCTGAGTACCTATTCCGTTCCCGGCTTTCCAAAAAATCTTCCCCGTCAGCGAGTAACGATCGTCCCTGAAAACAGGCACCCACAGAAATAAAGGCCTACACAGAATACTCGGCCCGGTTCTCTCCCAAGATGTATTTCTGAGCCTCAAGCAACAGCTCCATTTCATCAAATGCTCTGTTCCTCTCCTCGAATTTAATTTCCAGTGCAGCTGTCCCTCTAGTTCACGTGCCGTTCATTATAGCTTTTAAATTTTAACAATGCTCTTGGGCCGGGTGCTTGAAAAAGAGAACGGGCAGGCGTTTGTCGTTCTAGTGGTAATGAAAAGACTGTCCTGGCTATCCATTTTTAACTCATTTTTAAACATTAATGCTTTTGAAAAGAACAAGTTGGCCATGGTGTATCTTCCCGGGTGCCAGGCTAGACAATCACACCACGGCTTGAAAAAGACTTACTTGGCTTCTACAGCATGTACACAACTTCAAGACTCGCAAGCATACGCTAGCAAAAAAGGCCTGGGCAAGCGCATTTGCGCAGAAGGACAGAGTTATCCACTGTCTCGCCTCTCAGAAGTAAACGTTTTGAGGGAGCGAATTACCGACCAGGGCCTGTATCCTCCAAAGAGAATTAGGAACCTGGTGCTCTCTGACTTCCATGGGACTTAGTCACCCAAGAATCTCCTACGAATAAGCAATGATACGGCATTGCAAGATTACGCCAGAAATGACTTGCATTTAACGCAGCGTGGCTTTGATCTACGTTTTCTGCAGAAAGCCGTAGGCGTGCCACAGCCCACCTATGGGAATAATCATCTCGCGCTGTTGTGCTTCAGCTGGTTGAATCTGCAGGCTGAGAGGCAAGAGACAGCACCTGAGACAGTATGATGCAGGTGAGTAATTCACTAAATTGCTGAAGGGGATGCAGGAAGTGGGCCAGGTGGGTGAAAAATGAAAGAAAGAAGGATCAGCTCATGTGAAAAGTCAGAGTAATTTCATCGCTAAGCGACACAGCTCCAGAAGTCAAGAAAATAGCTAACACTGACTCATAGTCGTCAACTTTCAGGAACTTCCCAAAAGCAGGTATGTGATCGGAGAAACAACAAAGCAGCCATTCGACGATTTCCAAACAGCAACCAAAAGTCCACTTTCCACACAGCACTGAGACATTCGCGATAAGAACTAAAATTTAGGAAGTTCTGCATTCTGCATTCTGTTATCATCTTCTTCCTGAAGTAGAAGAAGAAGTCGCTCTCATGCACAGAAAGGATTTGACATTGTTGTGAAGGGGCATCAGCGGCTCTTTGCAGACCAATGCAAAATTTTCTTCCTCCGTTGTTGAATAAAAGCGACATCACATGGGCTTCCTCAAGTTTGACAGGACCTGTTCACGTTTTAAAGACACTCTGTCTGTACAACAGACTCAGACAACACCAAATAATTGCGTTACGCTTTACCATATTAAAACAAGAACATAATGCTGACCACAGGATGGAGGAAATGGGGTCAGAGAACTGTCCTATTAGCCATAGGGATAACAGGGTAAGAGTCAGAATGCGTTACGAGCTTCGTAACGGATTATTTGGTAAGTGTTTGAGACTGGTGACAAATTTAAAACAGGTGACTCTCATGGCAGAAGCATACCTAAACATTATTTTGCCAGCTAACCTCAAAGGCAGCAATGGCACAGATAGAGACCTTCAAACGTGCTGCAGGGCCTGCACTGCTACAGGGTACTCGACCTGCAGAGCTCCTGCAAAGCAAGGTTTATGTATTTTTAAAGAGGGGGAGGGGTTTAAGTGTTACCCAGCACTGTACAATACTCAAAAGCAGGGTAGTATGCTACCGATATACTTGAAGAATTCTAAAGGTTAGTTTATTTGGGAAGCTCAGCAAAATGCCTTTCATTAGAATCTGTCAGGAAGAGAAACTGGAGCTACGGGAAAGAACCCTTTCCATGAGAAATGTGTTTCGTTTCTAAAGCAGAAATCCCTGGGAAAACCAAAAGCTTCAACCCAGAGCCCAAAGCCTGAAAGGGCAAGAACCACGTGCAGGTTTTTGGCCTACGCTTCTACTCTGCCAAAAGGAGACTGAGCTAGCTCTCTAGTTTAATGGCAACTGAGCGTCTTGGGGGGAAAGGTATTGATTTCACTTTAAAAATCCCTCAAGCCTGTTACCGCAAGGTGAAAAAAGCCATTCCTCATGGACTCCTAGAAGTCCTGGTGACACGGAGCGTTACTTTGAGTTTTTGCGTGCAGGAAGAGGAAGAAAAGTCCCAAAGGGCCCCACGGAAGCACCACCATCTTAGAGGAACCTTCAACAGCGGCGGTCAAGCAAAACAAGCCTGCTTTTGCCTGCTCCATGGGGAACGCACTGCAGCAATGCAGAACAGTCAGCTAAGCGACACAGCTCCAAAGCAGAAGTTCTCAGGGTGAGGCGGAAGGCCTGCTGTGACATCACCAGGTGGTGGAGGCTGACGTCACCGAGCGGCAGACTGTGATGTCAGCAAGCAATGGTCTGTGACCTCACGTCCCTCACTGCTTATCTTTGGGCGCTGGCAGAGCCTGGCCCAGCCTGGCTCGTGCCTGCACTCCTGCCGAGCGTGCCTGCGAGGTCTGGAGGGTGGAGCGAGGCTTCTCCTGGTGCTGGGTGGTGCTTTGGGGGCTGCCGTCGGCAGCTCTCGGTGCCCGTCCCGGAGCCATCCCCTGTGCTTCCCCGGCCCTGCCTGGTTCAGGCAGCCGGGCACCGCGGGGCGTGCTTGCAGCAGCGGAGGTGAGCTGTGCGGGGACACGTCCCCCGGGGTGGCCGTGGGGCAGGCAATGGGTCTCGGGGAGCCGGGAGGGTGTCCTTCTCGAGGGGCCTGGGCATTTCTTCCTCCCGTCCCCTCTCCGGGACAGCAAGTGACCATGGCCTCTCTCCATTTTGCAGCGCGCGACACCCTTTGGCAGCGCCGGCGCCAGCGAGGGGGAGCAGCTCCTCATCCTCGGCTCTCCCCAACCCGCTGCGGAGCACGAACATGGCCATGGAGCCAAAGTGCACCTGCCCCATCTGCCACGATGCTCGAGATGACGTCGCTTATGTGATGCCCTGTCTCCACCAGCTCTGCCTGGGCTGCATCCTGCGTTGGACAAGGATGAAACCAGAGTGCCCCCTCTGCAGAAGACCGATAGAGATTGTCAGGTTTTCTGTGCGGGCAGAAGATGACTATCTACAGTGTGTCATCCCACCCCTCGAAGAGTCGCGAGATGCCAGCAGCCAGGCAGGCAGAGCTCCTGGCCACCCGGCCGACAACAGCCCCCATCACCCCGTGGCGTCCCCTCCGTCCTCTCCCCAGAGGAGGCTGTCCCCAGCTGAGCAGGGGGCTGCGGGGACAGACGCCGAAGGTACTGTGGGTGGCCTCCTGCCTGAGGTCTGGGCAGCCGTTTTCCAAAGAGAAGAGCATCTCCTTGATCCCGTACTGCCCTGGCTGCGCCGGGAGCTGAAGGCAATATGTGGGGCTCGGTGGTGGCTGGCGAAGAGTGCAGAGAGCACCATCCTGCACGCCCTGTGTGTCCACGGTCCAGATGGGGAAGTCATGGTCCAGATGCTGCAGGACTACCTCGAGGAACACACCGCACTGCTGGTTCATGGCGTCATCAATATCATTGTGCGCCAGTACAGCGAGGAGGCCTGGAGGCTGCTGTGCTCCTACGCTGCCGGGGAGGAGGACGACAGCCCTGCGGCCATCCCCAACCCCACCGCCTACCGGGGGGGGACGCCCGACTCCAGCCTGGCCTCCTCTGGCAGCCCTGCAGGCTCCGACAGCGAGGAGGAAGCCGGCACATTGGAGGCCGCCCTCCGCAGGGGTCCCGTCCGCCCCCCATCTGCACCCACCCCTGCAGAGCAGGAGCAGCCCCAGGAGGAGCCGGGGGAGGCGGCGGTGGCAGGGCCCTCTGCCCAGGGCTGCAGCCGCAGCCCCTGCGCTCCCGGCCGGGGCACGGACCGCTCACCCGGGGGGCCCCAGCGCCCCCCAGAGAGGAGGGCCACCAGCCCCCAGGACTCTCCACCACCCTGCAAGAGGGTGCTCCGCCGGCTAAAGCCCAGAACTAGAAGGGCTCTAGCAATCCTTCGTTTAAGAAGAAGGAAATAAATTCCTCTTTCTCTGACACAGGCTCTGGGTGCTGCTTTCTCCCCCTCCTCCTCGTGCCTTTCCCTGCCCTCCGCGCCACACCATGGGTGGCACCAGCCTGCCGCGGGGCACGGCCATGGGCAGGGGCGTCCGAGCCAGAGGCAAGCATTGGGGTAACGGTATTTGGCAGGTACAGCGTGACTCCTACCAGCCCCAGCCTTTCCCAAGAGGAACAAGTCCCTCAGCTTTCACCTCACGCAGGCTGGCATTTCACTTCTCATTTGGCCAACAGAGAAATGGAGGGAGGGAGGAAGGAAGGTGTCGTCATCCCAGACCACAAACCAACTCCCTGCTAGAGCTGATTCTCAGCTTCTGGAAGCTCCTGGCTCCTAACCCTGGGCAACGTGATTCACGTGTCTGATAAGGGCTCCCGAGTAGGGAAGTAAAAGGCTTTCTTTGCCTGCCCGTGGCCTCCCCTCAGCCCCTCCGGCTTGTCGAGGTCTCCCCCGTCCGGGACCCTAGGCCGGACACGGTGTCCAGATGAGGCCTGATGGGCGCTGAGCAGAGAGGCCTTCTCTAATCCCCAGCCGGCATCAATGCCGGGGCTCTGCCTTCCCCGGGCAGGGCTGCCCATTGCTCCTGGCCGAACTGCACGGGGTCTCTCGCGGCCCCTTGCTCCCCCCGTCCAGCCCCTCCCTACGGCAGCCCTGCCCTTGTGCACGTCGACTGCCCCGTGCTTTCTCTTTGTAACGCCGCAGGATTTGTCATCCTCCGGGGGCTAAACACTCCCCAGCATGCAGCAGGACGCAGGGCACGAGGGACAACCTCGCGCTCACAGGCCTGTCTGCAGACACGCAACGCCTGCAGCTCCATCTCTGCAAGGGGCAGCGCGGGGTGCTTCGGAGGAAGGCGCTGGACCTCACCCCACCCTCTCTGGTCGGTAAAGGGAGCATCGGCCTGACTTCTGCATAAGAGCACATTAAATCTAACGGCCAGACATGAGCTTGACACCCGAAGGGCAGGGGTTTAACAAACCGTGCAAAATTACTTCAGGAAGGAAAATGACTCTGAAAGCAGTCCAGAAGTATTGTGTGAGAATTAGGAGAATATGGGACTAGGAAGATGAGAAACAGGGCTTCCGCCGGCACTTATACCTACCACCAGATACTCGATGGCAGTAAACCTTAATGAACACGTCTAGTGAAGATGCCTTCACTCTCAACGCCTCTTTTTTCTAAGGCGTTAAAAATCAGGGCTACAAGTACAGAGCTGGGCAGATGAAAGGTAGTCTCCAAAGGCATGGGCATCATCTAGGAATCACACCTGCATGGATTTCCATAAATGCTGAGTACCTATTCCGTTCCCGGCTTTCCAAAAAATCTTCCCCGTCAGCGAGTAACGATCGTCCCTGAAAACAGGCACCCACAGAAATAAAGGCCTACACAGAATACTCGGCCCGGTTCTCTCCCAAGATGTATTTCTGAGCCTCAAGCAACAGCTCCATTTCATCAAATGCTCTGTTCCTCTCCTCGAATTTAATTTCCAGTGCAGCTGTCCCTCTAGTTCACGTGCCGTTCATTATAGCTTTTAAATTTTAACAATGCTCTTGGGCCGGGTGCTTGAAAAAGAGAACGGGCAGGCGTTTGTCGTTCTAGTGGTAATGAAAAGACTGTCCTGGCTATCCATTTTTAACTCATTTTTAAACATTAATGCTTTTGAAAAGAACAAGTTGGCCATGGTGTATCTTCCCGGGTGCCAGGCTAGACAATCACACCACGGCTTGAAAAAGACTTACTTGGCTTCTACAGCATGTACACAACTTCAAGACTCGCAAGCATACGCTAGCAAAAAAGGCCTGGGCAAGCGCATTTGCGCAGAAGGACAGAGTTATCCACTGTCTCGCCTCTCAGAAGTAAACGTTTTGAGGGAGCGAATTACCGACCAGGGCCTGTATCCTCCAAAGAGAATTAGGAACCTGGTGCTCTCTGACTTCCATGGGACTTAGTCACCCAAGAATCTCCTACGAATAAGCAATGATACGGCATTGCAAGATTACGCCAGAAATGACTTGCATTTAACGCAGCGTGGCTTTGATCTACGTTTTCTGCAGAAAGCCGTAGGCGTGCCACAGCCCACCTATGGGAATAATCATCTCGCGCTGTTGTGCTTCAGCTGGTTGAATCTGCAGGCTGAGAGGCAAGAGACAGCACCTGAGACAGTATGATGCAGGTGAGTAATTCACTAAATTGCTGAAGGGGATGCAGGAAGTGGGCCAGGTGGGTGAAAAATGAAAGAAAGAAGGATCAGCTCATGTGAAAAGTCAGAGTAATTTCATCGCTAAGCGACACAGCTCCAGAAGTCAAGAAAATAGCTAACACTGACTCATAGTCGTCAACTTTCAGGAACTTCCCAAAAGCAGGTATGTGATCGGAGAAACAACAAAGCAGCCATTCGACGATTTCCAAACAGCAACCAAAAGTCCACTTTCCACACAGCACTGAGACATTCGCGATAAGAACTAAAATTTAGGAAGTTCTGCATTCTGCATTCTGTTATCATCTTCTTCCTGAAGTAGAAGAAGAAGTCGCTCTCATGCACAGAAAGGATTTGACATTGTTGTGAAGGGGCATCAGCGGCTCTTTGCAGACCAATGCAAAATTTTCTTCCTCCGTTGTTGAATAAAAGCGACATCACATGGGCTTCCTCAAGTTTGACAGGACCTGTTCACGTTTTAAAGACACTCTGTCTGTACAACAGACTCAGACAACACCAAATAATTGCGTTACGCTTTACCATATTAAAACAAGAACATAATGCTGACCACAGGATGGAGGAAATGGGGTCAGAGAACTGTCCTATTAGCCATAGGGATAACAGGGTAAGAGTCAGAATGCGTTACGAGCTTCGTAACGGATTATTTGGTAAGTGTTTGAGACTGGTGACAAATTTAAAACAGGTGACTCTCATGGCAGAAGCATACCTAAACATTATTTTGCCAGCTAACCTCAAAGGCAGCAATGGCACAGATAGAGACCTTCAAACGTGCTGCAGGGCCTGCACTGCTACAGGGTACTCGACCTGCAGAGCTCCTGCAAAGCAAGGTTTATGTATTTTTAAAGAGGGGGAGGGGTTTAAGTGTTACCCAGCACTGTACAATACTCAAAAGCAGGGTAGTATGCTACCGATATACTTGAAGAATTCTAAAGGTTAGTTTATTTGGGAAGCTCAGCAAAATGCCTTTCATTAGAATCTGTCAGGAAGAGAAACTGGAGCTACGGGAAAGAACCCTTTCCATGAGAAATGTGTTTCGTTTCTAAAGCAGAAATCCCTGGGAAAACCAAAAGCTTCAACCCAGAGCCCAAAGCCTGAAAGGGCAAGAACCACGTGCAGGTTTTTGGCCTACGCTTCTACTCTGCCAAAAGGAGACTGAGCTAGCTCTCTAGTTTAATGGCAACTGAGCGTCTTGGGGGGAAAGGTATTGATTTCACTTTAAAAATCCCTCAAGCCTGTTACCGCAAGGTGAAAAAAGCCATTCCTCATGGACTCCTAGAAGTCCTGGTGACACGGAGCGTTACTTTGAGTTTTTGCGTGCAGGAAGAGGAAGAAAAGTCCCAAAGGGCCCCACGGAAGCACCACCATCTTAGAGGAACCTTCAACAGCGGCGGTCAAGCAAAACAAGCCTGCTTTTGCCTGCTCCATGGGGAACGCACTGCAGCAATGCAGAACAGTCAGCTAAGCGACACAGCTCCAAAGCAGAAGTTCTCAGGGTGAGGCGGAAGGCCTGCTGTGACATCACCAGGTGGTGGAGGCTGACGTCACCGAGCGGCAGACTGTGATGTCAGCAAGCAATGGTCTGTGACCTCACGTCCCTCACTGCTTATCTTTGGGCGCTGGCAGAGCCTGGCCCAGCCTGGCTCGTGCCTGCACTCCTGCCGAGCGTGCCTGCGAGGTCTGGAGGGTGGAGCGAGGCTTCTCCTGGTGCTGGGTGGTGCTTTGGGGGCTGCCGTCGGCAGCTCTCGGTGCCCGTCCCGGAGCCATCCCCTGTGCTTCCCCGGCCCTGCCTGGTTCAGGCAGCCGGGCACCGCGGGGCGTGCTTGCAGCAGCGGAGGTGAGCTGTGCGGGGACACGTCCCCCGGGGTGGCCGTGGGGCAGGCAATGGGTCTCGGGGAGCCGGGAGGGTGTCCTTCTCGAGGGGCCTGGGCATTTCTTCCTCCCGTCCCCTCTCCGGGACAGCAAGTGACCATGGCCTCTCTCCATTTTGCAGCGCGCGACACCCTTTGGCAGCGCCGGCGCCAGCGAGGGGGAGCAGCTCCTCATCCTCGGCTCTCCCCAACCCGCTGCGGAGCACGAACATGGCCATGGAGCCAAAGTGCACCTGCCCCATCTGCCACGATGCTCGAGATGACGTCGCTTATGTGATGCCCTGTCTCCACCAGCTCTGCCTGGGCTGCATCCTGCGTTGGACAAGGATGAAACCAGAGTGCCCCCTCTGCAGAAGACCGATAGAGATTGTCAGGTTTTCTGTGCGGGCAGAAGATGACTATCTACAGTGTGTCATCCCACCCCTCGAAGAGTCGCGAGATGCCAGCAGCCAGGCAGGCAGAGCTCCTGGCCACCCGGCCGACAACAGCCCCCATCACCCCGTGGCGTCCCCTCCGTCCTCTCCCCAGAGGAGGCTGTCCCCAGCTGAGCAGGGGGCTGCGGGGACAGACGCCGAAGGTACTGTGGGTGGCCTCCTGCCTGAGGTCTGGGCAGCCGTTTTCCAAAGAGAAGAGCATCTCCTTGATCCCGTACTGCCCTGGCTGCGCCGGGAGCTGAAGGCAATATGTGGGGCTCGGTGGTGGCTGGCGAAGAGTGCAGAGAGCACCATCCTGCACGCCCTGTGTGTCCACGGTCCAGATGGGGAAGTCATGGTCCAGGTGCTGCAGGACTACCTCGAGGAACACACCGCACTGCTGGTTCATGGCGTCATCAATATCATTGTGCGCCAGTACAGCGAGGAGGCCTGGAGGCTGCTGTGCTCCTACGCTGCCGGGGAGGAGGACGACAGCCCTGCGGCCATCCCCAACCCCACCGCCTACCGGGGGGGGACGCCCGACTCCAGCCTGGCCTCCTCTGGCAGCCCTGCAGGCTCCGACAGCGAGGAGGAAGCCGGCACATTGGAGGCCGCCCTCCGCAGGGGTCCCGTCCGCCCCCCATCTGCACCCACCCCTGCAGAGCAGGAGCAGCCCCAGGAGGAGCCGGGGGAGGCGGCGGTGGCAGGGCCCTCTGCCCAGGGCTGCAGCCGCAGCCCCTGCGCTCCCGGCCGGGGCACGGACCGCTCACCCGGGGGGCCCCAGCGCCCCCCAGAGAGGAGGGCCACCAGCCCCCAGGACTCTCCACCACCCTGCAAGAGGGTGCTCCGCCGGCTAAAGCCCAGAACTAGAAGGGCTCTAGCAATCCTTCGTTTAAGAAGAAGGAAATAAATTCCTCTTTCTCTGACACAGGCTCTGGGTGCTGCTTTCTCCCCCTCCTCCTCGTGCCTTTCCCTGCCCTCCGCGCCACACCGTGGGTGGCACCAGCCTGCCGCGGGGCACGGCCATGGGCAGGGGCGTCCGAGCCAGAGGCAAGCATTGGGGTAACGGTATTTGGCAGGTACAGCGTGACTCCTACCAGCCCCAGCCTTTCCCAAGAGGAACAAGTCCCTCAGCTTTCACCTCACGCAGGCTGGCATTTCACTTCTCATTTGGCCAACAGAGAAATGGAGGGAGGGAGGAAGGAAGGTGTCGTCATCCCAGACCACAAACCAACTCCCTGCTAGAGCTGATTCTCAGCTTCTGGAAGCTCCTGGCTCCTAACCCTGGGCAACGTGATTCACGTGTCTGATAAGGGCTCCCGAGTAGGGAAGTAAAAGGCTTTCTTTGCCTGCCCGTGGCCTCCCCTCAGCCCCTCCGGCTTGTCGAGGTCTCCCCCGTCCGGGACCCTAGGCCGGACACGGTGTCCAGATGAGGCCTGATGGGCGCTGAGCAGAGAGGCCTTCTCTAATCCCCAGCCGGCATCAATGCCGGGGCTCTGCCTTCCCCGGGCAGGGCTGCCCATTGCTCCTGGCCGAACTGCACGGGGTCTCTCGCGGCCCCTTGCTCCCCCCGTCCAGCCCCTCCCTACGGCAGCCCTGCCCTTGTGCACGTCGACTGCCCCGTGCTTTCTCTTTGTAACGCCGCAGGATTTGTCATCCTCCGGGGGCTAAACACTCCCCAGCATGCAGCAGGACGCAGGGCACGAGGGACAACCTCGCGCTCACAGGCCTGTCTGCAGACACGCAACGCCTGCAGCTCCATCTCTGCAAGGGGCAGCGCGGGGTGCTTCGGAGGAAGGCGCTGGACCTCACCCCACCCTCTCTGGTCGGTAAAGGGAGCATCGGCCTGACTTCTGCATAAGAGCACATTAAATCTAACGGCCAGACATGAGCTTGACACCCGAAGGGCAGGGGTTTAACAAACCGTGCAAAATTACTTCAGGAAGGAAAATGACTCTGAAAGCAGTCCAGAAGTATTGTGTGAGAATTAGGAGAATATGGGACTAGGAAGATGAGAAACAGGGCTTCCGCCGGCACTTATACCTACCACCAGATACTCGATGGCAGTAAACCTTAATGAACACGTCTAGTGAAGATGCCTTCACTCTCAACGCCTCTTTTTTCTAAGGCGTTAAAAATCAGGGCTACAAGTACAGAGCTGGGCAGATGAAAGGTAGTCTCCAAAGGCATGGGCATCATCTAGGAATCACACCTGCATGGATTTCCATAAATGCTGAGTACCTATTCCGTTCCCGGCTTTCCAAAAAATCTTCCCCGTCAGCGAGTAACGATCGTCCCTGAAAACAGGCACCCACAGAAATAAAGGCCTACACAGAATACTCGGCCCGGTTCTCTCCCAAGATGTATTTCTGAGCCTCAAGCAACAGCTCCATTTCATCAAATGCTCTGTTCCTCTCCTCGAATTTAATTTCCAGTGCAGCTGTCCCTCTAGTTCACGTGCCGTTCATTATAGCTTTTAAATTTTAACAATGCTCTTGGGCCGGGTGCTTGAAAAAGAGAACGGGCAGGCGTTTGTCGTTCTAGTGGTAATGAAAAGACTGTCCTGGCTATCCATTTTTAACTCATTTTTAAACATTAATGCTTTTGAAAAGAACAAGTTGGCCATGGTGTATCTTCCCGGGTGCCAGGCTAGACAATCACACCACGGCTTGAAAAAGACTTACTTGGCTTCTACAGCATGTACACAACTTCAAGACTCGCAAGCATACGCTAGCAAAAAAGGCCTGGGCAAGCGCATTTGCGCAGAAGGACAGAGTTATCCACTGTCTCGCCTCTCAGAAGTAAACGTTTTGAGGGAGCGAATTACCGACCAGGGCCTGTATCCTCCAAAGAGAATTAGGAACCTGGTGCTCTCTGACTTCCATGGGACTTAGTCACCCAAGAATCTCCTACGAATAAGCAATGATACGGCATTGCAAGATTACGCCAGAAATGACTTGCATTTAACGCAGCGTGGCTTTGATCTACGTTTTCTGCAGAAAGCCGTAGGCGTGCCACAGCCCACCTATGGGAATAATCATCTCGCGCTGTTGTGCTTCAGCTGGTTGAATCTGCAGGCTGAGAGGCAAGAGACAGCACCTGAGACAGTATGATGCAGGTGAGTAATTCACTAAATTGCTGAAGGGGATGCAGGAAGTGGGCCAGGTGGGTGAAAAATGAAAGAAAGAAGGATCAGCTCATGTGAAAAGTCAGAGTAATTTCATCGCTAAGCGACACAGCTCCAGAAGTCAAGAAAATAGCTAACACTGACTCATAGTCGTCAACTTTCAGGAACTTCCCAAAAGCAGGTATGTGATCGGAGAAACAACAAAGCAGCCATTCGACGATTTCCAAACAGCAACCAAAAGTCCACTTTCCGCACAGCACTGAGACATTCGCGATAAGAACTAAAATTTAGGAAGTTCTGCATTCTGCATTCTGTTATCATCTTCTTCCTGAAGTAGAAGAAGAAGTCGCTCTCATGCACAGAAAGGATTTGACATTGTTGTGAAGGGGCATCAGCGGCTCTTTGCAGACCAATGCAAAATTTTCTTCCTCCGTTGTTGAATAAAAGCGACATCACATGGGCTTCCTCAAGTTTGACAGGACCTGTTCACGTTTTAAAGACACTCTGTCTGTACAACAGACTCAGACAACACCAAATAATTGCGTTACGCTTTACCATATTAAAACAAGAACATAATGCTGACCACAGGATGGAGGAAATGGGGTCAGAGAACTGTCCTATTAGCCATAGGGATAACAGGGTAAGAGTCAGAATGCGTTACGAGCTTCGTAACGGATTATTTGGTAAGTGTTTGAGACTGGTGACAAATTTAAAACAGGTGACTCTCATGGCAGAAGCATACCTAAACATTATTTTGCCAGCTAACCTCAAAGGCAGCAATGGCACAGATAGAGACCTTCAAACGTGCTGCAGGGCCTGCACTGCTACAGGGTACTCGACCTGCAGAGCTCCTGCAAAGCAAGGTTTATGTATTTTTAAAGAGGGGGAGGGGTTTAAGTGTTACCCAGCACTGTACAATACTCAAAAGCAGGGTAGTATGCTACCGATATACTTGAAGAATTCTAAAGGTTAGTTTATTTGGGAAGCTCAGCAAAATGCCTTTCATTAGAATCTGTCAGGAAGAGAAACTGGAGCTACGGGAAAGAACCCTTTCCATGAGAAATGTGTTTCGTTTCTAAAGCAGAAATCCCTGGGAAAACCAAAAGCTTCAACCCAGAGCCCAAAGCCTGAAAGGGCAAGAACCACGTGCAGGTTTTTGGCCTACGCTTCTACTCTGCCAAAAGGAGACTGAGCTAGCTCTCTAGTTTAATGGCAACTGAGCGTCTTGGGGGGAAAGGTATTGATTTCACTTTAAAAATCCCTCAAGCCTGTTACCGCAAGGTGAAAAAAGCCATTCCTCATGGACTCCTAGAAGTCCTGGTGACACGGAGCGTTACTTTGAGTTTTTGCGTGCAGGAAGAGGAAGAAAAGTCCCAAAGGGCCCCACGGAAGCACCACCATCTTAGAGGAACCTTCAACAGCGGCGGTCAAGCAAAACAAGCCTGCTTTTGCCTGCTCCATGGGGAACGCACTGCAGCAATGCAGAACAGTCAGCTAAGCGACACAGCTCCAAAGCAGAAGTTCTCAGGGTGAGGCGGAAGGCCTGCTGTGACATCACCAGGTGGTGGAGGCTGACGTCACCGAGCGGCAGACTGTGATGTCAGCAAGCAATGGTCTGTGACCTCACGTCCCTCACTGCTTATCTTTGGGCGCTGGCAGAGCCTGGCCCAGCCTGGCTCGTGCCTGCACTCCTGCCGAGCGTGCCTGCGAGGTCTGGAGGGTGGAGCGAGGCTTCTCCTGGTGCTGGGTGGTGCTTTGGGGGCTGCCGTCGGCAGCTCTCGGTGCCCGTCCCGGAGCCATCCCCTGTGCTTCCCCGGCCCTGCCTGGTTCAGGCAGCCGGGCACCGCGGGGCGTGCTTGCAGCAGCGGAGGTGAGCTGTGCGGGGACACGTCCCCCGGGGTGGCCGTGGGGCAGGCAATGGGTCTCGGGGAGCCGGGAGGGTGTCCTTCTCGAGGGGCCTGGGCATTTCTTCCTCCCGTCCCCTCTCCGGGACAGCAAGTGACCATGGCCTCTCTCCATTTTGCAGCGCGCGACACCCTTTGGCAGCGCCGGCGCCAGCGAGGGGGAGCAGCTCCTCATCCTCGGCTCTCCCCAACCCGCTGCGGAGCACGAACATGGCCATGGAGCCAAAGTGCACCTGCCCCATCTGCCACGATGCTCGAGATGACGTCGCTTATGTGATGCCCTGTCTCCACCAGCTCTGCCTGGGCTGCATCCTGCGTTGGACAAGGATGAAACCAGAGTGCCCCCTCTGCAGAAGACCGATAGAGATTGTCAGGTTTTCTGTGCGGGCAGAAGATGACTATCTACAGTGTGTCATCCCACCCCTCGAAGAGTCGCGAGATGCCAGCAGCCAGGCAGGCAGAGCTCCTGGCCACCCGGCCGACAACAGCCCCCATCACCCCGTGGCGTCCCCTCCGTCCTCTCCCCAGAGGAGGCTGTCCCCAGCTGAGCAGGGGGCTGCGGGGACAGACGCCGAAGGTACTGTGGGTGGCCTCCTGCCTGAGGTCTGGGCAGCCGTTTTCCAAAGAGAAGAGCATCTCCTTGATCCCGTACTGCCCTGGCTGCGCCGGGAGCTGAAGGCAATATGTGGGGCTCGGTGGTGGCTGGCGAAGAGTGCAGAGAGCACCATCCTGCACGCCCTGTGTGTCCACGGTCCAGATGGGGAAGTCATGGTCCAGATGCTGCAGGACTACCTCGAGGAACACACCGCACTGCTGGTTCATGGCGTCATCAATATCATTGTGCGCCAGTACAGCGAGGAGGCCTGGAGGCTGCTGTGCTCCTACGCTGCCGGGGAGGAGGACGACAGCCCTGCGGCCATCCCCAACCCCACCGCCTACCGGGGGGGGACGCCCGACTCCAGCCTGGCCTCCTCTGGCAGCCCTGCAGGCTCCGACAGCGAGGAGGAAGCCGGCACATTGGAGGCCGCCCTCCGCAGGGGTCCCGTCCGCCCCCCATCTGCACCCACCCCTGCAGAGCAGGAGCAGCCCCAGGAGGAGCCGGGGGAGGCGGCGGTGGCAGGGCCCTCTGCCCAGGGCTGCAGCCGCAGCCCCTGCGCTCCCGGCCGGGGCACGGACCGCTCACCCGGGGGGCCCCAGCGCCCCCCAGAGAGGAGGGCCACCAGCCCCCAGGACTCTCCACCACCCTGCAAGAGGGTGCTCCGCCGGCTAAAGCCCAGAACTAGAAGGGCTCTAGCAATCCTTCGTTTAAGAAGAAGGAAATAAATTCCTCTTTCTCTGACACAGGCTCTGGGTGCTGCTTTCTCCCCCTCCTCCTCGTGCCTTTCCCTGCCCTCCGCGCCACACCGTGGGTGGCACCAGCCTGCCGCGGGGCACGGCCATGGGCAGGGGCGTCTGAGCCAGAGGCAAGCATTGGGGTAACGGTATTTGGCAGGTACAGCGTGACTCCTACCAGCCCCAGCCTTTCCCAAGAGGAACAAGTCCCTCAGCTTTCACCTCACGCAGGCTGGCATTTCACTTCTCATTTGGCCAACAGAGAAATGGAGGGAGGGAGGAAGGAAGGTGTCGTCATCCCAGACCACAAACCAACTCCCTGCTAGAGCTGATTCTCAGCTTCTGGAAGCTCCTGGCTCCTAACCCTGGGCAACGTGATTCACGTGTCTGATAAGGGCTCCCGAGTAGGGAAGTAAAAGGCTTTCTTTGCCTGCCCGTGGCCTCCCCTCAGCCCCTCCGGCTTGTCGAGGTCTCCCCCGTCCGGGACCCTAGGCCGGACACGGTGTCCAGATGAGGCCTGACGGGCGCTGAGCAGAGAGGCCTTCTCTAATCCCCAGCCGGCATCAATGCCGGGGCTCTGCCTTCCCCGGGCAGGGCTGCCCATTGCTCCTGGCCGAACTGCACGGGGTCTCTCGCGGCCCCTTGCTCCCCCCGTCCAGCCCCTCCCTACGGCAGCCCTGCCCTTGTGCACGTCGACTGCCCCGTGCTTTCTCTTTGTAACGCCGCAGGATTTGTCATCCTCCGGGGGCTAAACACTCCCCAGCATGCAGCAGGACGCAGGGCACGAGGGACAACCTCGCGCTCACAGGCCTGTCTGCAGACACGCAACGCCTGCAGCTCCATCTCTGCAAGGGCCAGCGCGGGGTGCTTCGGAGGAAGGCGCTGGACCTCACCCCACCCTCTCTGGTCGGTAAAGGGAGCATCGGCCTGACTTCTGCATAAGAGCACATTAAATCTAACGGCCAGACATGAGCTTGACACCCGAAGGGCAGGGGTTTAACAAACCGTGCAAAATTACTTCAGGAAGGAAAATGACTCTGAAAGCAGTCCAGAAGTATTGTGTGAGAATTAGGAGAATATGGGACGAGGAAGATGAGAAACAGGGCTTCCGCCGGCACTTATACCTACCACCAGATACTCGATGGCAGTAAACCTTAATGAACACGTCTAGTGAAGATGCCTTCACTCTCAACGCCTCTTTTTTCTAAGGCGTTAAAAATCAGGGCTACAAGTACAGAGCTGGGCAGATGAAAGGTAGTCTTCAAAGGCATGGGCATCATCTAGGAATCACACCTGCATGGATTTCCATAAATGCTGAGTACCTATTCCGTTCCCGGCTTTCCAAAAAATCTTCCCCGTCAGCGAGTAACGATCGTCCCTGAAAACAGGCACCCACAGAAATAAAGGCCTACACAGAATACTCGGCCCGGTTCTCTCCCAAGATGTATTTCTGAGCCTCAAGCAACAGCTCCATTTCATCAAATGCTCTGTTCCTCTCCTCGAATTTAATTTCCAGTGCAGCTGTCCCTCTAGTTCACGTGCCGTTCATTATAGCTTTTAAATTTTAACAATGCTCTTGGGCCGGGTGCTTGAAAAAGAGAACGGGCAGGCGTTTGTCGTTCTAGTGGTAATGAAAAGACTGTCCTGGCTATCCATTTTTAAATCATTTTTAAACATTAATGCTTTTGAAAAGAACAAGTTGGCCATGGTGTATCTTCCCGGGTGCCAGGCTAGACAATCACACCACGGCTTGAAAAAGACTTACTTGGCTTCTACAGCATGTACACAACTTCAAGACTCGCAAGCATACGCTAGCAAAAAAGGCCTGGGCAAGCGCATTTGCGCAGAAGGACAGAGTTATCCACTGTCTCGCCTCTCAGAAGTAAACGTTTTGAGGGAGCGAATTACCGACCAGGGCCTGTATCCTCCAAAGAGAATTAGGAACCTGGTGCTCTCTGACTTCCATGGGACTTAGTCACCCAAGAATCTCCTACGAATAAGCAATGATACGGCATTGCAAGATTACGCCAGAAATGACTTGCATTTAACGCAGCGTGGCTTTGATCTACGTTTTCTGCAGAAAGCCGTAGGCGTGCCACAGCCCACCTATGGGAATAATCATCTCGCGCTGTTGTGCTTCAGCTGGTTGAATCTGCAGGCTGAGAGGCAAGAGACAGCACCTGAGACAGTATGATGCAGGTGAGTAATTCACTAAATTGCTGAAGGGGATGCAGGAAGTGGGCCAGGTGGGTGAAAAATGAAAGAAAGAAGGATCAGCTCATGTGAAAAGTCAGAGTAATTTCATCGCTAAGCGACACAGCTCCAGAAGTCAAGAAAATAGCTAACACTGACTCATAGTCGTCAACTTTCAGGAACTTCCCAAAAGCAGGTATGTGATCGGAGAAACAACAAAGCAGCCATTCGACGATTTCCAAACAGCAACCAAAAGTCCACTTTCCGCACAGCACTGAGACATTCGCGATAAGAACTAAAATTTAGGAAGTTCTGCATTCTGCATTCTGTTATCATCTTCTTCCTGAAGTAGAAGAAGAAGTCGCTCTCATGCACAGAAAGGATTTGACATTGTTGTGAAGGGGCATCAGCGGCTCTTTGCAGACCAATGCAAAATTTTCTTCCTCCGTTGTTGAATAAAAGCGACATCACATGGGCTTCCTCAAGTTTGACAGGACCTGTTCACGTTTTAAAGACACTCTGTCTGTACAACAGACTCAGACAACACCAAATAATTGCGTTACGCTTTACCATATTAAAACAAGAACATAATGCTGACCACAGGATGGAGGAAATGGGGTCAGAGAACTGTCCTATTAGCCATAGGGATAACAGGGTAAGAGTCAGAATGCGTTACGAGCTTCGTAACGGATTATTTGGTAAGTGTTTGAGACTGGTGACAAATTTAAAACAGGTGACTCTCATGGCAGAAGCATACCTAAACATTATTTTGCCAGCTAACCTCAAAGGCAGCAATGGCACAGATAGAGACCTTCAAACGTGCTGCAGGGCCTGCACTGCTACAGGGTACTCGACCTGCAGAGCTCCTGCAAAGCAAGGTTTATGTATTTTTAAAGAGGGGGAGGGGTTTAAGTGTTACCCAGCACTGTACAATACTCAAAAGCAGGGTAGTATGCTACCGATATACTTGAAGAATTCTAAAGGTTAGTTTATTTGGGAAGCTCAGCAAAATGCCTTTCATTAGAATCTGTCAGGAAGAGAAACTGGAGCTACGGGAAAGAACCCTTTCCATGAGAAATGTGTTTCGTTTCTAAAGCAGAAATCCCTGGGAAAACCAAAAGCTTCAACCCAGAGCCCAAAGCCTGAAAGGGCAAGAACCACGTGCAGGTTTTTGGCCTACGCTTCTACTCTGCCAAAAGGAGACTGAGCTAGCTCTCTAGTTTAATGGCAACTGAGCGTCTTGGGGGGAAAGGTATTGATTTCACTTTAAAAATCCCTCAAGCCTGTTACCGCAAGGTGAAAAAAGCCATTCCTCATGGACTCCTAGAAGTCCTGGTGACACGGAGGGTTACTTTGAGTTTTTGCGTGCAGGAAGAGGAAGAAAAGTCCCAAAGGGCCCCACGGAAGCACCACCATCTTAGAGGAACCTTCAACAGCGGCGGTCAAGCAAAACAAGCCTGCTTTTGCCTGCTCCATGGGGAACGCACTGCAGCAATGCAGAACAGTCAGCTAAGCGACACAGCTCCAAAGCAGAAGTTCTCAGGGTGAGGCGGAAGGCCTGCTGTGACATCACCAGGTGGTGGAGGCTGACGTCACCGAGCGGCAGACTGTGATGTCAGCAAGCAATGGTCTGTGACCTCACGTCCCTCACTGCTTATCTTTGGGCGCTGGCAGAGCCTGGCCCAGCCTGGCTCGTGCCTGCACTCCTGCCGAGCGTGCCTGCGAGGTCTGGAGGGTGGAGCGAGGCTTCTCCTGGTGCTGGGTGGTGCTTTGGGGGCTGCCGTCGGCAGCTCTCGGTGCCCGTCCCGGAGCCATCCCCTGTGCTTCCCCGGCCCTGCCTGGTTCAGGCAGCCGGGCACCGCGGGGCGTGCTTGCAGCAGCGGAGGTGAGCTGTGCGGGGACACGTCCCCCGGGGTGGCCGTGGGGCGGGCAATGGGTCTCGGGGAGCCGGGAGGGTGTCCTTCTCGAGGGGCCTGGGCATTTCTTCCTCCCCTCCCCTCCCCTCCCCTCCCCTCCCCGGGACAGCAAGTGATCATGGCCTCTCTCCATTTTGCAGCGCGCGACACCCTTTGGCAGCGCCGGCGCCAGCGAGGGGGAGCAGCTCCTCATCCTCGGCTCTCCCCAACCCGCTGCGGAGCACAAACATGGCCACGGAGCCAGAGTGCACCTGCCCCATCTGCCGCGATGCTCAGAACGGCGTCGCCTTCGTGCAGCCATGCCAACACCAGTTCTGCCTGGGCTGCATCCTGCGGTGGGCAAAAAGGTCATCAAATTGCCCACTCTGCAGAGGACAGATGGAGAAGGTCAAGTTTTCTGTGCGGGGAGGAGATGACTACCTAGAGCATGTCATCACGTCCCCCGCACAGCCATCAGTCGCCAGCAGCCAGGCAGGCAGAGCTCCCGGCCGCCTGGCCAACAGCAGCCCCCATCGCCCTGCGGCGTCCTCTCCACAGGGGATGCCGTTCCTGGAAGAGCAGGGGGCTGCGGGGACAGAGGCCGAAGCTACTGTGGGTGGCCTCCTGCCCGAGGTGTGGGCCGCACTCTTCCGGCAAAACCAGCATCTCCTCTACCCCGTGCTGCCCTGGCTGCGCCGGGAGCTGGAGGCAATATATGGGGCTCGGTGGTGGCAGGCAAAGAGTGCGGAGAGCACCATCCTGCACGCCCTGTGTGTCCACGGTCCAGATGGGGAAGTCATGGTCCAGATGCTGCAGGACTACCTCGAGGAACACACCGCACTGCTGGTTCATGGCGTCATCAATATCATTGTGCGCCAGTGCAGCGAGGAGGCCTGGAGGCTGCTGTGCCCCTACGCTGCCGGGGAGGAGGACGACAGCCCTGCGGCCATCCCCAGCCCCACCGCCTACCGGGGGGGGACGCCCGACTCCAGCCTGGCCTCCTCTGGCAGCCCTGCAGGCTCCGACAGCGAGGAGGAAGCCGGCACATTGGAGGCCGCCCTCCGCAGGGGTCCCGTCCGGCCCCCATCTGCACCCACCCCTGCAGAGCAGGAGCAGCCCCAGGAGGAGCCGGGGGAGGCGACGGTGGAAGGGCCTTCTGCCCAGGGCTGCAGCCGCAGCCCCTGCGCTCCCGGCCGGGGCATGGACCGCTCGCCCGGGGGGCCCCAGCGCCCCCCAAAGAGGAGGGCCCCCGGCCCCCAGGACTCTCCACAGCCCTGCAAGAGGCCGCCCCGCCGGCAGCACTAGCAGGGCTCCAGCAACCCTGCATTCCAGAAAGAGGAAATAAATTCCTCTTTCTCTGACACAGGCTCTGGGTGCTGCTTTCTCCCCCTCCTCCTCGTGCCTTTTCCCTTTCCCCCCGTGCCCCACCGTGGGTGGCACCCGCAGCAGATGCCAAGGGCAGAGCAGGCAGGAGGGCAAGCTGGTTTTGTCACAGGTCCGATGGGGACCCAACTGAGCATCATGCCCGGTCTCTGCTGGCAGCCCCCGGTGCCCCAGCCCGGTCCCAGTGCCATGAGGGCCATCCCGAGCTCTGCCCGGACAGAAGGAGCATCCTCGGAGCCCTGGACCCCACTGTGGGGACAGCGAGGAGGGGTCCCCCCACTCCGGGTGTGCCTGAGGGGCCTGGCAGGGGCTTCGTCCCCCAGCTGGGAACAGCGGGCTCCACGCCTATGGCCGGAGCACTCCCACCGCTGTCAGGAGGGGTGTGCAAACGGGGCGGGGGGGGCTGACGAAGCTCTTCTCCTGGGGACAGCTCGCCAGTGTGAAGCAGTGCTAAAGTGATGCCAAAATTCCTGTGGGGAAAAAGATTCTCGTGTCTCATTTTGCAGGCTGAGCTTCCTACCCCCTTTCAAATCCTTCCAGTCTGATCCTCGGTCAGCATCTCTTCGTTTCCGTGATGGGAATTCATCAGTCCTTTCAAAGCAGCTTCGCTTGAGAGAGAAAAGGTCTGCCTTGTGGTTCGTGCTTGCACTGCAGTCCTTAGGAAATCACTTGCTGTCAGAAAATTGCAGACGAAAGACCGAAGCTTTGCCAGCTGTGAAGGTGGCCCAAAGAGAAGGCAGTTAGGGGCAAAGTCAGGAGAGTTATTATTGTGTTGGCAGATCTGGTACAAGGTGGGTGAAAAAAAGGACCCTAAAAGATCTGAAAATAGCTCCGCTGACAAGCAGGGAGGGGAAGGTGCAAAGAAAGGAAGAGGTAGAAACACCAAAGGAAGGAAAGGACTATGTGCAGAAGTTGGAAGTAGCATGAAAAAGCGTAAAGGGGTAAAATAATGAAAAAATAAATTTAGGCTGGTATTTAAAAAAAAAATCTACTGCGCTCGAGTTCTCTTACTGTCAATGAAAGGAGTTGGGATGCGCTATAACGTTGCCACCTCCAGCACTTGTCTCTGCACCCCACAGAGTGTGACAAAGCAGGAACCTCTCCGAGGTGGGCAGATGTTTGTCCTGCTGGAGGTGTCTGTGCCGCTGCCGGGGGGGTCGTGTACGTGCGTGCAGAGCTCAGTTTCAGTCATCTTTGGAAGCAGTGAAGAAGCCAGGTGTGGAAGGGAGTGACCTGCCAAGGAACGGGCTGAATAAGCCAGTGAGTTCCCCTGCTTCTAATGCTTCTCGTGTTCAAGAGCTGCTGACAGCACCGGTTCTTCAGCGCTCGCGTCTGGCGTGCTGGTGTATTGGAGGAGCGAGTACCACAGCCATTTTCACTGCCGCAGATGCCCCGTGGATTTGTGACGGTGCAATTGTGGAGAACTTTCACAAGAGGGTGCAGAGAGCCGGTATCTCTCCTGCTGGTTTCAGCAGCTGGCATGCTACGTGGCAGCAGGAATCACGGCAGCGTGCTCCTCTCTACATGTCTGTTTCTTCTCTCCCAGAAAACAGCGTTTTGAACGCTGCTTTGTAACACAGATTCCTTCCTCCTTTGGCTGCGTCTTGGCACTCAGAGGCGCCCAGCTACTTTCACAGGAGGCGTGCGAACAGAGACACATACACAGAATGTGCCTGTTAATAGGTCTCATCCCAGCACGGTGCAGAGAAGCCGCTCCCGAGGGGAACCCGTGTGTACCGCCCGGGAAATGCTCTGTCAGCTGTCTGCCTGTGTCTCCGAGACACTTTGGTTTAGGAGAGGGGTGACCTGAAATCAAGAGGAAGGCATTGGTTTTGACAGAGGAAGGACTTTCTTAACGGCGTCCTCTATTTGCACGTGAACCCATCCTCAGCCTCCCTCGGTGCCCTGGACTGTGTGGGAAACAACTTCTTGCTGTGTTTTTGGGAATGCAGGAATGATTGGTTTCAGCACAGGCAAGACCCGAGAGGCAGAGCTTCTTCCACCACTCTCTTGATTCTGCTTTGCCGGCTGAGGAACGGATGGATGCTCTGGCTTCTACGCCTCTCTTTTGCACCCCAATATTACAGACCAAACAGGGGATCTCAAAACACCCTGCTCCCGAGGACACTTCTTCAGGTTTCTCCCATCTCGGCCACGACCAGCGTCTCCTCTCTAGAGCAGCAGTCACAACAGGGGCACAAACTCAGAAAGCACTGGCATCACCAGGCGGTGGCATAAATCACCCCCCATTTCCAGGCTGCAGGGCGTCACTCCTTCCATACTCTCAATTCCTTCCCGAGACACCCCCAGCTCACGGCCGGTGCCTTTGCCGAGGCATCGCTGCCTCAGTCACCGTCAGCTGCACAGTGGAAAAAGGGAGAACTGGAAGCACCGTGCTCCGTCCCGCGGCTCTGATTGCCCAGATAAACATCACAGCTTGCCGGAAAAAACGGTGAGCAAAGACTCTTCCAGGATAAAATGCAAGATTATGCATTTCATAAGCATTGTGTTCTGAGTAAGAGGGGAGTGCGAGAAGCAGAAAGATTCTGGCAACAGCAAAACATTCCAGAGAATATTAAGCTGCGAGTACTATTCAATTGTACAAAGTCAAAATTAAGGGTTTTTTCAGTACAAAATGTCTCATCCATCTCAAATGGATCTTTTTATAAGATTTGTATTGGAAGCGGTGTTGGCGCTAGGGCAGTACACTCCAGATAGGCCCACAGTTAACATTTCAGTCTGTCAGGACCTCGGGAAACGGTTTCTGCACGCCCGTGCTTTACTCTTGGTTGCACAGCAGAGGGAAGCACGAGGCCCATGACGTGATGACCAGCATGCCCTTCCCCCGCCTTGAGAAATCACTGTGAAAACAGAAAAGAGATGTGTTTATTAAGGACGGAACATTCTTCCACCGTACCACGTAGAGCCCATGAAAACGGGTGGCAAAATCAAATACGTGAGGCAGAATGTATGTGTCGTAAATGTATGGCAAATTTGAGTCACTGGCAGTTAGTAAGGCTGTCGGGTTTTGGGTTGGGCGTCTTTTTGTCCCGGTAGCGCTGTGCCTTAGGTGACAGTTTAACTGCATGTCGCGTGACCGATCTGACGCTGAGAGAGAATACCTGGTAAAGGAGTTTTGGTCTGCAATAATTTCTTCCTTTACTCCAACGCTGTTAGGATTTCCTCGCGTCTCCCTGCTGAGGAAACCGGTAGCTACAAGTTCATCTGAATGCATCTCTACAAAGCCACTGAACGCAGTCTTTTGTACAGAGGAACCTAGTAAATAAACTCGGCTACCGGCAGATATCGCTGACATGACGCAAGAGGACTAATCCTTGGGCAGTTTTCCATTCCTCATACCGGAGGAAAAGTTTACGCTGGGAGTATTGTCAAAGTGCAAAAACGATAGAAAGGCTTAGGAAAATCGTTTTTTGTATCAAAATGGAAGCTCCACCTTCTTAGTGTGATAGAGTCGCCATGACATCAGTTGAGACAGGTACAGTGAGGTAATCCTTAGTTCAAACAACAAGGTTGAAACTAGTGAGACCAGTCAGGAGAAACAGAATGAACATGATGGAAGTAGGACAAAAAAGAGCTTTTCTGACTGACCGGAACAATTCTCTCGCATCCAACAGTATTCCCATCCAAAATCACCGTTAGAAGCTAAAACATGAAGAAATACTTGTAAGCTGAAAATATGGTGAAGTGGACTTACCCCAGCGTAAAGAAGGAAACTAATTCTGAACATTTCCCTTTAATCATGTTAGCCTTTCTATACTTTTGTTATAGATCCACTTCACGGTACCTGTAACAACATTTTTAAAGGAAAAAAGCATTCCAGTTGAAAACGTCTGAGCAAGATACCTGAACAATCTGAAATTCTGATTACTATTTCTGAGTAGGAAGTGCATTAGAGTCGAGTCTCTCTTACGCAAATTTTTAGTTTCAGTGAGTCAAGAACGACCATGGAACGACCAAAATCAATGACCGGAACCCACCCCCAAATTCCTGATTTTTTACAGGAAACGACCCCTCATTAATCTGCAATGATAAAAATTGCAATAATGCAATCCCTTATTATCTGCACTGACAATACTGTATTAGAAGTGGCCTTGATGGTTCTCCTGCAGGCTCCACCAGCAGACCAGCCCGTTGGACCGCGACTTGGGTGGGTGTCATGAGCACAGAGCTCAGCCCAAAGACTCTCAGTCCCGGTTCCAGACGGAATAAATGACTTTGGAGCAGCTGCGAGTTTGGGATACCTGGGGCCACGGGGCTCCCCGACCTGCAAGGTCTGCGGGGACGGTCGGTCCAACACAGCACGTGAAGGCGCCTGGCCCTGGAGCTCAGTGCCGGCAGGGGACCGGCATCGCCCCTCGGGATGCGCGGGGGCTGGACACCAGTGGCGCGGGGGACAAGGACAGCTCCTGGCAAAGGGGATATTCTGCTCCGCACCCATAGGGGCAAAGACCCACGGCAGGGAGTGCCCCTGCGGCCACTGAATAACCCCCACGAAGAAGAACACCTTTCTCGTGAGAAATGACGACTGTTCTTCTCACATACACGCTATCGTAACTATGACCCTTGGTAAAGCAGTACAACTGGCAGGGTGGCAGTGCCAAACCGGGCACGCGGGGCTCGCCAGGTGTTGGCAGTGTCAGCAGGTCTCTGCACAGAAAGAGCACCGGGAGCCCCAGGGCTGCCCCAAGCCTGTCGTGCTGAGTGCTGCATCAGGAGCTTCAAGGGGTGGTGTCCCTTTTTATGAATTCATCGTGTCTGCTGTTGCTCAGCCGAGCAGGATCCCTCCGTGGACGCAAAGTCCCCTCCTGTGTCTCCCCTACAACGTCCCAGGGTCTTCAGCCTGGGCGAACACACCACAGAAGTTGTGATAGGACCCTCTCCACGTTACCCGGGATGGTCGGTGAGGACCATCCCCCCACAGGCACACGCTTTGAGATTGTCTGTGTGAAAGTCCCTGAGCGGTAATCTCCGGCTCCAGTGGTCTGATATAAACACAGTATTTCTTATGAATGGAAAATGAAAGGAGGAGGTAAGGTCGAAAGAAAAGATCCTAGAACCGATCCTTGAGATCCTGGGATTTAGCTAGTGGGACCTGCATTTGCGAAAAAGAACAGAAATGCCCGTTTGCAAAGTCCAAGTAGATGGAGGGAAACCCCTGAGACCCTGAGCTCTTCCACGGTCTGATCCCGGCCACACCTGGGCTGTCACACTCGGCCAAGGAGGGCTGGTACAGGGTACTCCCGAGGGAAACAGTAAAGGCTTTTGTGATTCACTTAGCTACCCTGTTCTGATGGCGCTGAAAGGGGCAGGTGAAGGGCAGCCTGCTCGTCCCACGTGAAGAGTACGACTTGGCTGTTCTTAAAACAGCAGACATCCCTTCGGTCCTCTGTCAGGTGACTGCTGATCATCTCTCTTGTTACATGGGATGCCCCCTTCTTTTCCATCACGGTGAACTTCTCTGAGTGGTCTCCACGAAGCTCCTTTACTTCGTATTGCCCTTCTTCTGACCTCCCGTTCCAAAACATTCCTAGACCTGAAATAATAATAATAATAGCAATAATAATAATAATAGTAATAATAATAATAATAGTAATAATAATAATAATAGTAATAATAATAATAATCCCAGCCAAGCATGTTTCCTGGGATGTGTCGCAGAGGAAATGAGCTGTTTAATTACACGTGTGAAGAGAAGGCAAAAAAAGGAAGAAGGAGGCTGATACGTAGAGAGGCTCAAAACACAGAGGACGCATTCTCTCTCAGGGCAGGGCTCATAGTATTCGATGAGTGATTTAGCTGGCTTAGCAAATGCAGAAAGGCACTGTGGATCAAAGGCTTCAGCCACGCTTTCAAGGGCAGAACTGCCAACATGTCGTGCAGCACTGAAACATCATTTCTAAAGCACGTCGACAAGCCAAATCCTGTGTCTCCGTTGTTCGGAGCCGGTACGGGCCTTCAGGTGTCTCCCTCAGCACCTGCCAGCGGTGCTGCTCCCCCGGCACGCGTGTGCCTGCAGAGAAAGCTGGTCCTCACTTGCACCACGGAGATCAGCAGCACTCGGCCTATTGGTACGGACAGCGGCAAGGCCAGAGCTACCCTCGCTTTTATTGCTTGCCTTGCCCTAGCAGCTGTGTGTGAATACACCTGCGCATCCATCACGCCCTGCCGCAGCACGCAGTCGTCTCCCAAACGACAACCAACTCCGCAGCACTGCGAGACAGCGGCAGAGAAGAGCACAGTCGGGGAACACCGTGGCAGAAACATGGTGTCCGCCTTCGCTGACTACCGTCTCCCCGTGGGCCGCTCGCGGGAATCGCCGCTCTGTCCCCACTCTCGGCGCAAAGACAACCCACGCGTGTCCGCTACAGACACGGCCGGACGGCACCGCCGGCTGCCCCGGCAGCCAGCCGGGGCGAGGGGAAGGTGGTTGCTCCCCACGGGACCCCGAGCCCAGGCACCAGCCAGGTGCCAGCCTGCGCGGCTCCACCGACGTCGGGAGCCGAGGCGGCGGCGAGGGACCCCCCTTTCAGGGGGAGGCTCCGCGCGGAAGGGCCGCGGCCGCAGCACCGCGGCGGGGCGAGGGGCCGCCCGGCACCTTCGCGGGGGGAAAGCGCCCCTCCGCAAACGGACCGCGGTCACCGCGGCGCTGCCTCCGAGCACGCTCCTCGCCCCGGCGGGCCACCCCTCGTCCTCCGCTCGCCACGTGGCCACCGGCGAGCCCGCACGGCCCCCGCCTGGCGCCGGCGCCCCGGGCTCTGCCCCCGCACTGCTTCCAGGGCGTCCCGGGGATGCCGAAGCTGCCGAAGACAAACCCGTACGCTCCCGCGTCCCGGCCCGCCTCGGCCCGCGGAGACGGGGGGGAAGCAGGAAAGCAGCCGCGCCGCCCCGGCTCCCGCAGCCCAAACGCCCCCAGGGCCGTGCCGGGCTCCCGCCGCCTGCCCGAGCCCCCCCGGGACGCGGTGCCGCACGGCCGGGCCGGAGGCACCTCCGGCGGCGGGCTCCCACCCGGCCCCCGCCGCCCACCCCGGCCCTCCGCACCCCGCGCGGCCGCAGGGGCAGCCCCCGCAGCCGGCCCCCCGCACCCGCCCAGCCCGGCTCACCCCGCGGTGCGGTGCGGTGCGGCGCGGCGCGGCGCGGCGCGGCGCGGCGGCCCCGCTACGGGCGGCGCTCTCCATGCGGGCGGGCGGGCAGCGCCCGCCAGCCGGGCATCCTGGTCCGCCCGCCCTCCTCGGCGCGGCGGAGAGGGGCGGGGGCCGGGGCCGCCCTCCCTCTTCCCCTTCTTCTTTTTCGCCCCCTCTTTCTCCCTAACGATGCCCGGAGGATAACCGGCGCGGCTGCTGCCCCATCGCCCGCCGCTCCTCCTCTGCCTCCCCGTGCGCCGGAGCCGGCCTTCAGCCCCCCGCCCCGGCTGCGGAGCGGAGCAGAGGGAGGGGACAGGGGCCGGCCGGGGAGGGGCGGGCGGAGCGGCGGGCGAAGGGGAGGGGAGGGGAGGGGAGGGAGCGGGATCCCCCCGGGCACCGCCGCGGCTTCCCCCCGCCCGGCCCGGCGCCGCCGTGCCCCCGGCCGGCCCCGGCGCCCTCCTTTGTGCCGGAGCCACCGGTCCCCGGGGCTTTCCCCGCTCCCACACGCCGCGGGGGCGGGGAGCAAGGCGCCCCCCCACCCCGGGGACCCTTCTCCCTGCAATTCGGCGATTGCCAGGCAGAGGCTGGGCGCGGTCCGGCAGCCCCCTCCCGCCGTTCCTCCCCCGGCCCCCGCCGGGGCGAGCACGCAGCTCCAGTGCCTTCACCCGGCATCACCCCAGGCCGGACTGCACACCCCCAAAACCAGGGGCGGGGAGGAGAAGGCACCCAGGGAGCAAAGCCGGCACACGGAGGGATGAGGTCTGGGTGAGCGCTGGCAGCGTTGGCGCCCCTAAGCCCAGGGAGGCTCTGGCTTAGAGGACCCTCGCAGCCTGGAGCACGGGGCATGCCCAGGGCGGCAGGGTGGGATCCCGGCCCTGGTGCAGGCCCTGGCGGCGCTGGCGTGCCTCCTTCCCCCGCGGCTCATCGTGCAAGCGCCGGGCACCAGGCGGGACTGCTGACCAAGGCTGCTGCACCGCGTTGTGGGCCCGTACTCACAAACCGTGCATTGCCCATCGACCTGAGCAGCTCTTGCTGCGCAGGAGCTGCCGGGCCACTCTGAACTCACGGTACCCGACACAACCCGTCCTCAACAAACTGTCGCTCGGGAGCGCAGTGAGAACACCGAGAGTAGCTTGCGCTTGCTCTCTGTTAGGCTCGGCTTTGCCTCCAAGTCACAGCTATGTTACTGTAAGCGAGAACGGTGCCGCCCCAGCTACTTACATGTAAGCCAAATTCCTAGCTGGCAGGGCAAAGAAAAGGTGGCCCGGGGGTTATTCTACCGCAAATGAGCGCAGAGTCCTGGCTTCCCACGAGTGCGTGAATTCCTCTTGCCAATACGCCTTAACTGTAAAATGGAAAAAAATAGCATCCGCAAGCTAGAGTAAATTGGGAAAACGCAATTTTTATCTGTGGAGCAATGGCGTTTCATCCCTCAGTTGCCACGGTAGCTGCAGAAGCGTTTCTGGGTACTTCATTCCCCCCCCATTTCACAGGCGGGGAGCACAGTGCCACCTGGCAGCGAGGTGGCTTGCCCAAGGTCACCAGAAAGCCCAGACTGCGTCTCACCAGCATGCATCACGGGCCACATGGACTGAGGGGCACAAGCAGACAAGTAGTGTAAAGTGATCCACTTAAGGCTAAGAAGTGTTAAGTTTTGTCTGCTGCAACGCAGAGGAAAACACATTTGTGTATCCAGAGCTCTTTTCCTTTGTAAGACATCGGGAGCACAGGCACAGCCCACTGGAGACGTCTCAGTTGCGGAAGAGAGGTGTTGCTGTTCATTTAAGCAGTGCAACAGCATGGGCAGCATTGGTCTGATCATACCCCAAGACCGATATTTACCCAACAGATCAATCAAGTTAAGTTAAACTGAAGAATGACTGCTTGGAAACTAACATGAAAATGTCTTCTTTGCAGCTCCATATCCCTGCAGTTTCATCTTTTCTTTCACGCTCTCTATAAGAGAAGTGGTGTCTACTGCCCTTGGTGGATGTGGAGGAGGCAGAGGGAAACCAAAACACCAACATGCCTTTCTGCCGTTTCCCCACTTGGCATCATCAGCAAGCCTAGCAGAAGCAGACCAGGACGGCAGGATTTGGTTTTCCTCCTGCTTTTTGGTCATATGGGTTTCTGACCTGCTTGTCATTTCAGGGAAGCTGAGCAGGGCATGAGGTTTTCTTTTCTAGTGTGGGTGTTGTGTGGCCCGCGTGGAGCTACAGCAGTAGCAACAAGGGCTATTTTTAGCCTAAAGTAGGCCAGGCAGTTCCAGAAGACATATTAATAGGAGGAACTTTTGAGAACAAAACAAGCAAACAAAAGAGAAAACAAACTGAGAAATGTAAACAAGAATCATCTTTTACCAGAAGCACTTGCTAAATAGTAAACAAGTAGAAACTGCATCCTGCCTCTCAGGGGACATAACCCCATCCCACAAAACCCAAACAAATGCAACCTCTCAACAGTATGTGTTGCCTTCAGAACAATCAAAGTATCTTGTTTTAGCACCTTATATCTGGACCGGGATTTTTAGAGATGCCCAATTCAGCATTTTCCAGTATGCATTCATTTCCCAGAAAAAGCATACCTAGCCCAGTAATTTAAATGGATATTCATCTCCTTCTTAGAGTTCGGTACACATCTCTGTTTTGAATCAGAGTGTAGCTGATACTCAAAGTGCATTGCAACTGGTTGCCCAACTTGCTGGGAGAATACCTGCCCACATTTGTTAGTGGAATCCTGTGGGCAAGGTGCTGCTTTCTGTGTGCAGCTCTCTACAGTAGGCAGAAAAAAGAAGTGAGGATATGTACTATAGAAGAAAGATTCATTTTTTACTGCTAAAAGCAACAAATTTTAGTTTTCGATCAATGATAATTCAGTGGGGGCATGGATATCTGTCAGCTCCTTCATCTAGTATTGGAGGTGGAAGAATACATTGCAATAATTCAGCAGTCTGTAAATCTTCGGGGAAGAATGAGTGTAACGACATTCACCACAACCGCATGTGTACTTCCCACATGGACTCATATAGCTGGTTTTTACTGATTTTTTTAGCTCCTGGTAGTAGTTTCTCCTCCTCCCAGAAGGAGTCCCAATAAGACATCTCATGTTCTTGTTAAAGCGTGAGTCATTCCATTGAAGCCTATTGCAGGACACGTTCAAAGCTGTTTGCTTGCCTGAGTGTTTGGGTAGATCCTATCCAGAAATCCAGAACTATCTGTGTCACCGTAAGCCTTTAAGAACTGAGCTTGTGTAGCACAACATATAGATCGGAAGCAGTTTCCCCATCGTACAGGGGATCACAATGAAACTTCATGTCTCTATCGGGAGACATATGGCTACCGAAGTTCTACAATCATACATTATTCCATCATGTCTTCCAGTAGGATGCTCATAGTGACAACAAAAGTGTTTGCTATGTTTAGCACGCGTTTGCTTGCTGTTAATTTAATGAGATTATTTCCTCAAAGAGACGAAAGAATCAGCACTTTTTGCTTTACTCCTCTAATTCATAAACACCTCTTTAATGTCCTCATCTGACTTTTTTCCACACCAGTATGAATACATACAAGGTTTCAGATGAAGTCATGTCAGAGTTTAGTGCATAAGAATTCAACGTAAGGCCTCGCAGCTATCATCTGTCAATAGATTTGCCCCAATACTCTCTTCAGTGTGCAAAAGGATAGACTTTCTGCAAAGCTTTTTGAATTGAGTTAGACTTTTAATTGTTTCACTGACCAGAATTCTAATTCATGCCCACACCTGTCTGTGCACGGAGCAAGAAGGTGATAGCATACGTATGCACAGACCAAACTGCATCTGCAGGATTTGTTTAAAAGGCATGGAGATGCAAAGTTTGCAACAAGTATAACACGAAATAATTTTAGGACTTACTTGGTGATTTTTTTAGCTGAGTACACTCTGTCTAAGAACACTGCACTTACTTAATCATCTTTGCTAACTGCTTGTCAAGCAGCAGTGACAGGTTACCAATCTTAAATCAAGGCCTGCTTAAATCAATTTAGGCTACAACTCAGCAAAGCACCTAAAGCTAAGCAGGTGCCCATTGATGGCAGGTCAGGCAGCAGTTAGATAATTTGTCAGTCGGGTGTCGCTCTGGAAAGCTGGGACTGACTGCTACAGAGCTGCCAGTGAATTCAAGCTTGGGAGATTCCTTTTCACTATGGCTTATTTCTTCCTGCTATCTTGACATGACATTACACACCCCTCATCCCTAGCCAGGGACTTAACCATACCAACTGTTGCAGTGTCAGATGTTTCTGGTTGAAAATTCAGTGCACTTATTTGTATGTCAGTCGTCGTAGTCTCAATAGCAGGGCACACTGCTGTAGTACTACTGTCTCTTGAAATCTAGATTTACACAGCTTCCTTAGATCACAGATTGAAAACTCAGTTTCTCTAAGACCTGAGGGGGCCTCAGTAGGCCACCGTCACATCCAGGAACTTCCTGAGCGGGTGGGAAGGAGGCAACATCCCTGCCCTGATGTGAAACTCCACACTAGGTGCTGGCCGGACTGCGGAGGTGCCATAAGCCTATCTTCACGGCAGCCGGCCCGAGAGGCTTCTCATCTCAGCTGTGCGTGCCAAATACACCTGAGTCAAGCCGCAGCCCAAGCAAGCCTCTCATGACTAATTATGAGTGATTTGTCAAACTGCCAAAGTCCTGAAATAGATCAGGCCCACTTTTTGCTGGACACTGTCCGACCAACAAGCTCTCGACCACTGTGGTCTGTGGCGATGTGCTGCACAGGCAGAAGACCTGGGGGGAAGAGAAAGTAGCAAAGAGGCATCAAGGATTTCCTCCTGCTCTTTGCAGACTAGGCACTGCATAGCTAATTAGTCACAGAAAACGCACCATCTGTTTTGCCGATGTAAGATAACAGTATTGCACTTCAGCTGCAGGGAAGACCAGTTTCATAAACAACGCCATACCCAAACCTCCTGTAAGATGGACTCTTCTGGCCACAGGGAGGTACGGTGGGAGCTGCTATTTCTCATTAAGCACTTGGTAGGCTAAATGCAAAGACCAGTTTCTTACCTGAAAACAAAGGATTCAAGCATAAAGTACAAGTTAAAACCCACAGAGAGGGAGTAGACCAATTTCTAACATGTTACATTGCTACTACAGGTATGAATATCTTTTAGCTGCCAGTGACACAGAAGTCTTCACCATGGAGAAGATTCATGGGGAATGGGAACAAAGCAACCTGGCAAGAGGGATGTGAATACAATGAGCAACGCACCCTGCAACGCTGCCATCCAAATTACTCACTTTTTAAGGAGTGGGGGACCAGCTTTCTACTTTTCAACATCAGATTGATGCTTTCTAGCAAAAGAACCTCTATACGCATACGTATACACACACACAAGGCTGCTGATAGGGTGTGATGCACCTAAGTTTGGGAAAATCATCTCATAGCTTTATGATAGCAAATTACACTTGCATAATGAAGTGTACTGGCAGGCAAGCTCAAGCTGAGTGGGTGTAGGCAGGTCGTATGCTTCAGCAGTAACTTAGAGAGCTGTTTCCTTAGCACACGTGAGGAGTTTATATGCCTCAAATGTTTTCTTTTTTAGTTTTCTTAAATTCTCTGGCATCTTCCTATTAACAAGAGAGAAGATACTACCTCCATATGGGTAACAGCAAATTCCTAATTACTGTACAGGAAGAGATGAACAAACCAGAATTTGCACCTAAGTGGAGATGCCCTCTATTTTTTCTGGTACGTGCCTAAAACCAGCACTCCAGACAAACAGCCCACAATGTCTGAAGGCAAGGTGTATACCGCAACCCAGTTCTCTCCATTGCCTGTTATCTGTTGGCTTAAAGCCTCAAATCAGGACACACCCTCTATTTGGACAGCGTTTGAACTCAAATTATACGTTGCTTAAACTAATTTTTTTGGCCTGTGTACACTTCTAGATTTTTTTTTTTTCTTGTCAAGTTGTTTTCTGTGCTCAGCATCATTAACGGCGCTGGGCAAGTCCTGCCCTAACACGCAGATCAATGGGATTCCTCCTGTGCGGGTCACTAGCAGCCAGCACATTCAGAAAAACAGTTATAGCAATGGGAAAAAGTTCCCTGCATGTTTGTGTAAGATTCAAAGAGGTGCAGATTTAACTCGTTAACGCCCCTTCGCCATCATTTTATGAGCCTTTCTGGGCATTGGCCTCCTACGCCAGAACAGCTGTGCAATTCCCTCCACCAGAGTCCTTGTCCATGTGAGCTAGGAGATGCCACACAAGCCCCGGGGGGTTTGCTGTACACCTCAGAAGACATCTGCCCCCTGTTCATCCAGGAGTGGGTGACAAAGACCAAGCCACCAGAGAAGGCAGAGTGAGTGATCCACAAATACCTGTTTTCCATTTTGGGGCTAAGAACTATTTCAGGTATTGCTACTCAGGTATCTTAAGAATAAACTCTGCTTTTCCACATAGGATTTGAAAGACAAAAAAAATTTACGGGCAGTTTCAGAAATATACAGTGCTTATTTTTGCAGGTGTAGTCCTCAAATTGATGCTGGGTACTTCACTTGCTACCTGCTTGGGGCCTTAATGAGGCGACTTGATGTATAGGCAAAAAATCTTTTGGCAAGAATAAGGACAAGGAAGTCACCTGTACGACAGCCATGCAGACTAAAACTATTTCAGTACAGCTTGAAAATCTCACCAATTAATTGCTCAGACATGAGCTAAAAGTTAGAATTTAGTGAAGTTCCAGCTTTGTTGAGGTGGCGTACATTATTTTCTTCAAGCTTTCTGAACAATCATTCATCGTACTAAAGAGCAGTGAATTTAACCTCCTAAATGAGATAACTTCTGCTAGACCTAATGCCCTGAACAGTTGGTGGGGCAGGAGAAAAGCCTTACAGGCTCTTCGTATTCTTAGGCATGAGCATTCAGGGAGGTTGAAACAAGCAAAAATGTAACATCCCTACACAAGAGAAGAAGCATTAGCAAAATAAGCAAATTTATGCTTTCAGAAGAACCGTATCAAATCTGCTCAGTGCCCGTCAGGCCTCATCTGGACACCCTGTCCAGCCTAGGGTCCCGGACGGGGGAGACCTCGACAAGCCGGAGGGGCTGAGGGGAGGCCACGGGCAGGCAAAGAAAGCCTTTTACTTCCCTACTCGGGAGCCCTTATCAGACACGTGAATCACGTTGCCCAGGGTTAGGAGCCAGGAGCTTCCAGAAGCTGAGAATCAGCTCTAGCAGGGAGTTGGTTTGTGGTCTGGGATGACGACACCTTCCTTCCTCCCTCCCTCCATTTCTCTGTTGGCCAAATGAGAAGTGAAATGCCAGCCTGCGTGAGGTGAAAGCTGAGGGACTTGTTCCTCTTGGGAAAGGCTGGGGCTGGTAGGAGTCACGCTGTACCTGCCAAATACCGTTACCCCAATGCTTGCCTCTGGCTCGGACGCCCCTGCCCATGGCCGTGCCCCGCGGCAGGCTGGTGCCACCCACGGTGGGGCACGGGGGGAAAGGGAAAAGGCACGAGGAGGAGGGGGAGAAAGCAGCACCCAGAGCCTGTGTCAGAGAAAGAGGAATTTATTTCCTTCTTCTTAAACGAAGGATTGCTAGAGCCCTTCTAGTTCTGGGCTTTAGCCGGCGGGGCGGCCTCTTGCAGGGCTGTGGAGAGTCCTGGGGGCCGGGGGCCCTCCTCTTTGGGGGGCGCTGGGGCCCCCCGGGCGAGCGGTCCATGCCCCGGCCGGGAGCGCAGGGGCTGCGGCTGCAGCCCTGGGCAGAGGGCCCTGCCACCGCCGCCTCCCCCGGCTCCTCCTGGGGCTGCTCCTGCTCTGCAGGGGTGGGTGCAGATGGGGGGCGGACGGGACCCCTGCGGAGGGCGGCCTCCAATGTGCCGGCTTCCTCCTCGCTGTCGGAGCCTGCAGGGCTGCCGGAGGAGGCCAGGCTGGAGTCGGGCGTCCCCCCCCGGTAGGCGGTGGGGCTGGGGATGGCCGCAGGGCTGTCGTCCTCCTCCCCGGCAGCGTAGGGGCACAGCAGCCTCCAGGCCTCCTCGCTGCACTGGCGCACAATGATATTGATGACGCCATGAACCAGCAGTGCGGTGTGTTCCTCGAGGTAGTCCTGCAGCACCTGGACCATGACTTCCCCATCTGGACCGTGGACACACAGGGCGTGCAGGATGGTGCTCTCTGCACTCTTTGCCTGCCACCACCGAGCCCCATATATTGCCTCCAGCTCCCGGCGCAGCCAGGGCAGCACGGGGTAGAGGAGATGCTGGTTTTGCCGGAAGAGTGCGGCCCACACCTCGGGCAGGAGGCCACCCACAGTAGCTTCGGCCTCTGTCCCCGCAGCCCCCTGCTCTTCCAGGAACAGCATCCCCTGTGGAGAGGACGCTGCAGGGCGATGGGGGCTGCTGTTGGCCAGGCGGCCGGGAGCTCTGCCTGCCTGGCTGCTGGCGACTGATGGCTGTGCGGGGGACGTGATGACATGCTCTAGGTAGTCATCTCCTCCCCGCACAGAAAACTTGACCTTCTCCATCTGTCCTCTGCAGAGTGGGCAATTTGATGACCTTTTTGCCCACCGCAGGATGCAGCCCAGGCAGAACTGGTGTTGGCATGGCTGCACGAAGGCGACGCCGTTCTGAGCATCGCGGCAGATGGGGCAGGTGCACTCTGGCTCCGTGGCCATGTTCGTGCTCCGCAGCGGGTTGGGGAGAGCCGAGGATGAGGAGCTGCTCCCCCTCGCTGGCGCTGGCGCTGCCAAAGGGTGTCGCGCGCTGCAAAATGGAGAGAGGCCATGGTCACTTGCTGTCCCGGGGAGGGGAGGGGAGGGGAGGGGAGGGGAGGGGAGGAAGAAATGCCCAGGCCCCTCGAGAAGGACACCCTCCCGGCTCCCCGAGACCCATTGCCCGCCCCACGGCCACCCCGGGGGACGTGTCCCCGCACAGCTCACCTCCGCTGCTGCAAGCACGCCCCGCGGTGCCCGGCTGCCTGAACCAGGCAGGGCTGGGGAAGCACAGGGGATGGCTCCGGGACGGGCACCGAGAGCTGCCGACGGCAGCCCCCAAAGCACCACCCAGCACCAGGAGAAGCCTCGCTCCACCCTCCAGACCTCGCAGGCACGCTCGGCAGGAGTGCAGGCACGAGCCAGGCTGGGCCAGGCTCTGCCAGCGCCCAAAGATAAGCAGTGAGGGACGTGAGGTCACAGACCATTGCTTGCTGACATCACAGTCTGCCGCTCGGTGACGTCAGCCTCCACCACCTGGTGATGTCACAGCAGGCCTTCCGCCTCACCCTGAGAACTTCTGCTTTGGAGCTGTGTCGCTTAGCTGACTGTTCTGCATTGCTGCAGTGCGTTCCCCATGGAGCAGGCAAAAGCAGGCTTGTTTTGCTTGACCGCCGCTGTTGAAGGTTCCTCTAAGATGGTGGTGCTTCCGTGGGGCCCTTTGGGACTTTTCTTCCTCTTCCTGCACGCAAAAACTCAAAGTAACGCTCCGTGTCACCAGGACTTCTAGGAGTCCATGAGGAATGGCTTTTTTCACCTTGCGGTAACAGGCTTGAGGGATTTTTAAAGTGAAATCAATACCTTTCCCCCCAAGACGCTCAGTTGCCATTAAACTAGAGAGCTAGCTCAGTCTCCTTTTGGCAGAGTAGAAGCGTAGGCCAAAAACCTGCACGTGGTTCTTGCCCTTTCAGGCTTTGGGCTCTGGGTTGAAGCTTTTGGTTTTCCCAGGGATTTCTGCTTTAGAAACGAAACACATTTCTCATGGAAAGGGTTCTTTCCCGTAGCTCCAGTTTCTCTTCCTGACAGATTCTAATGAAAGGCATTTTGCTGAGCTTCCCAAATAAACTAACCTTTAGAATTCTTCAAGTATATCGGTAGCATACTACCCTGCTTTTGAGTATTGTACAGTGCTGGGTAACACTTAAACCCCTCCCCCTCTTTAAAAATACATAAACCTTGCTTTGCAGGAGCTCTGCAGGTCGAGTACCCTGTAGCAGTGCAGGCCCTGCAGCACGTTTGAAGGTCTCTATCTGTGCCATTGCTGCCTTTGAGGTTAGCTGGCAAAATAATGTTTAGGTATGCTTCTGCCATGAGAGTCACCTGTTTTAAATTTGTCACCAGTCTCAAACACTTACCAAATAATCCGTTACGAAGCTCGTAACGCATTCTGACTCTTACCCTGTTATCCCTATGGCTAATAGGACAGTTCTCTGACCCCATTTCCTCCATCCTGTGGTCAGCATTATGTTCTTGTTTTAATATGGTAAAGCGTAACGCAATTATTTGGTGTTGTCTGAGTCTGTTGTACAGACAGAGTGTCTTTAAAACGTGAACAGGTCCTGTCAAACTTGAGGAAGCCCATGTGATGTCGCTTTTATTCAACAACGGAGGAAGAAAATTTTGCATTGGTCTGCAAAGAGCCGCTGATGCCCCTTCACAACAATGTCAAATCCTTTCTGTGCATGAGAGCGACTTCTTCTTCTACTTCAGGAAGAAGATGATAACAGAATGCAGAATGCAGAACTTCCTAAATTTTAGTTCTTATCGCGAATGTCTCAGTGCTGTGCGGAAAGTGGACTTTTGGTTGCTGTTTGGAAATCGTCGAATGGCTGCTTTGTTGTTTCTCCGATCACATACCTGCTTTTGGGAAGTTCCTGAAAGTTGACGACTATGAGTCAGTGTTAGCTATTTTCTTGACTTCTGGAGCTGTGTCGCTTAGCGATGAAATTACTCTGACTTTTCACATGAGCTGATCCTTCTTTCTTTCATTTTTCACCCACCTGGCCCACTTCCTGCATCCCCTTCAGCAATTTAGTGAATTACTCACCTGCATCATACTGTCTCAGGTGCTGTCTCTTGCCTCTCAGCCTGCAGATTCAACCAGCTGAAGCACAACAGCGCGAGATGATTATTCCCATAGGTGGGCTGTGGCACGCCTACGGCTTTCTGCAGAAAACGTAGATCAAAGCCACGCTGCGTTAAATGCAAGTCATTTCTGGCGTAATCTTGCAATGCCGTATCATTGCTTATTCGTAGGAGATTCTTGGGTGACTAAGTCCCATGGAAGTCAGAGAGCACCAGGTTCCTAATTCTCTTTGGAGGATACAGGCCCTGGTCGGTAATTCGCTCCCTCAAAACGTTTACTTCTGAGAGGCGAGACAGTGGATAACTCTGTCCTTCTGCGCAAATGCGCTTGCCCAGGCCTTTTTTGCTAGCGTATGCTTGCGAGTCTTGAAGTTGTGTACATGCTGTAGAAGCCAAGTAAGTCTTTTTCAAGCCGTGGTGTGATTGTCTAGCCTGGCACCCGGGAAGATACACCATGGCCAACTTGTTCTTTTCAAAAGCATTAATGTTCAAAAATGAGTTAAAAATGGATAGCCAGGACAGTCTTTTCATTACCACTAGAACGACAAACGCCTGCCCGTTCTCTTTTTCAAGCACCCGGCCCAAGAGCATTGTTAAAATTTAAAAGCTATAATGAACGGCACGTGAACTAGAGGGACAGCTGCACTGGAAATTAAATTCGAGGAGAGGAACAGAGCATTTGATGAAATGGAGCTGTTGCTTGAGGCTCAGAAATACATCTTGGGAGAGAACCGGGCCGAGTATTCTGTGTAGGCCTTTATTTCTGTGGGTGCCTGTTTTCAGGGACGATCGTTACTCGCTGACGGGGAAGATTTTTTGGAAAGCCGGGAACGGAATAGGTACTCAGCATTTATGGAAATCCATGCAGGTGTGATTCCTAGATGATGCCCATGCCTTTGGAGACTACCTTTCATCTGCCCAGCTCTGTACTTGTAGCCCTGATTTTTAACGCCTTAGAAAAAAGAGGCGTTGAGAGTGAAGGCATCTTCACTAGACGTGTTCATTAAGGTTTACTGCCATCGAGTATCTGGTGGTAGGTATAAGTGCCGGCGGAAGCCCTGTTTCTCATCTTCCTCGTCCCATATTCTCCTAATTCTCACACAATACTTCTGGACTGCTTTCAGAGTCATTTTCCTTCCTGAAGTAATTTTGCACGGTTTGTTAAACCCCTGCCCTTCGGGTGTCAAGCTCATGTCTGGCCGTTAGATTTAATGTGCTCTTATGCAGAAGTCAGGCCGATGCTCCCTTTACCGACCAGAGAGGGTGGGGTGAGGTCCAGCGCCTTCCTCCGAAGCACCCCGCGCTGGCCCTTGCAGAGATGGAGCTGCAGGCGTTGCGTGTCTGCAGACAGGCCTGTGAGCGCGAGGTTGTCCCTCGTGCCCTGCGTCCTGCTGCATGCTGGGGAGTGTTTAGCCCCCGGAGGATGACAAATCCTGCGGCGTTACAAAGAGAAAGCACGGGGCAGTCGACGTGCACAAGGGCAGGGCTGCCGTAGGGAGGGGCTGGACGGGGGGAGCAAGGGGCCGCGAGAGACCCCGTGCAGTTCGGCCAGGAGCAATGGGCAGCCCTGCCCGGGGAAGGCAGAGCCCCGGCATTGATGCCGGCTGGGGATTAGAGAAGGCCTCTCTGCTCAGCGCCCGTCAGGCCTCATCTGGACACCGTGTCCGGCCTAGGGTCCCGGACGGGGGAGACCTCGACAAGCCGGAGGGGCTGAGGGGAGGCCACGGGCAGGCAAAGAAAGCCTTTTACTTCCCTACTCGGGAGCCCTTATCAGACACGTGAATCACGTTGCCCAGGGTTAGGAGCCAGGAGCTTCCAGAAGCTGAGAATCAGCTCTAGCAGGGAGTTGGTTTGTGGTCTGGGATGACGACACCTTCCTTCCTCCCTCCCTCCATTTCTCTGTTGGCCAAATGAGAAGTGAAATGCCAGCCTGCGTGAGGTGAAAGCTGAGGGACTTGTTCCTCTTGGGAAAGGCTGGGGCTGGTAGGAGTCACGCTGTACCTGCCAAATACCGTTACCCCAATGCTTGCCTCTGGCTCGGACGCCCCTGCCCATGGCCGTGCCCCGCGGCAGGCTGGTGCCACCCACGGTGTGGCGCGGAGGGCAGGGAAAGGCACGAGGAGGAGGGGGAGAAAGCAGCACCCAGAGCCTGTGTCAGAGAAAGAGGAATTTATTTCCTTCTTCTTAAACGAAGGATTGCTAGAGCCCTTCTAGTTCTGGGCTTTAGCCGGCGGAGCGCCCTCTTGCAGGGCTGTGGAGAGTCCTGGGGGCTGGTGGCCCTCCTCTCTGGGGGGCGCTGGGGCCCCCCGGGTGAGCGGTCCATGCCCCGGCCGGGAGCGCAGGGGCTGCGGCTGCAGCCCTGGGCAGAGGGCCCTGCCACCGCCGCCTCCCCCGGCTCCTCCTGGGGCTGCTCCTGCTCTGCAGGGGTGGGTGCAGATGGGGGGCGGACGGGACCCCTGCGGAGGGCGGCCTCCAATGTGCCGGCTTCCTCCTCGCTGTCGGAGCCTGCAGGGCTGCCAGAGGAGGCCAGGCTGGAGTCGGGCGTCCCCCCCCGGTAGGCGGTGGGGTTGGGGATGGCCGCAGGGCTGTCGTCCTCCTCCCCGGCAGCGTAGGAGCACAGCAGCCTCCAGGCCTCCTCGCTGTACTGGCGCACAATGATATCGATGACGCCATGAACCAGCAGTGCGGTGTGTTCCTCGAGGTAGTCCTGCAGCACCTGGACCATGACTTCCCCATCTGGACCGTGGACACACAGGGCGTGCAGGATGGTGCTCTCTGCACTCTTCGCCAGCCACCACCGAGCCCCACATATTGCCTTCAGCTCCCGGCGCAGCCAGGGCAGTACGGGATCAAGGAGATGCTCTTCTCTTTGGAAAACGGCTGCCCAGACCTCAGGCAGGAGGCCACCCACAGTACCTTCGGCGTCTGTCCCCGCAGCCCCCTGCTCAGCTGGGGACAGCCTCCTCTGGGGAGAGGACGGAGGGGACGCCACGGGGTGATGGGGGCTGTTGTCGGCCGGGTGGCCAGGAGCTCTGCCTGCCTGGCTGCTGGCATCTCGCGACTCTTCGAGGGGTGGGATGACACACTGTAGATAGTCATCTTCTGCCCGCACAGAAAACCTGACAATCTCTATCGGTCTTCTGCAGAGGGGGCACTCTGGTTTCATCCTTGTCCAACGCAGGATGCAGCCCAGGCAGAGCTGGTGGAGACAGGGCATCACATAAGCGACGTCATCTCGAGCATCGTGGCAGATGGGGCAGGTGCACTTTGGCTCCATGGCCATGTTCGTGCTCCGCAGCGGGTTGGGGAGAGCCGAGGATGAGGAGCTGCTCCCCCTCGCTGGCGCCGGCGCTGCCAAAGGGTGTCGCGCGCTGCAAAATGGAGAGAGGCCATGGTCACTTGCTGTCCCGGAGAGGGACGGGAGGAAGAAATGCCCAGGCCCCTCGAGAAGGACACCCTCCCGGCTCCCCGAGACCCATTGCCTGCCCCACGGCCACCCCGGGGGACGTGTCCCCGCACAGCTCACCTCCGCTGCTGCAAGCACGCCCCGCGGTGCCCGGCTGCCTGAACCAGGCAGGGCCGGGGAAGCACAGGGGATGGCTCCGGGACGGGCACCGAGAGCTGCCGACGGCAGCCCCCAAAGCACCACCCAGCACCAGGAGAAGCCTCGCTCCACCCTCCAGACCTCGCAGGCACGCTCGGCAGGAGTGCAGGCACGAGCCAGGCTGGGCCAGGCTCTGCCAGCGCCCAAAGATAAGCAGTGAGGGACGTGAGGTCACAGACCATTGCTTGCTGACATCACAGTCTGCCGCTCGGTGACGTCAGCCTCCACCACCTGGTGATGTCACAGCAGGCCTTCCGCCTCACCCTGAGAACTTCTGCTTTGGAGCTGTGTCGCTTAGCTGACTGTTCTGCATTGCTGCAGTGCGTTCCCCATGGAGCAGGCAAAAGCAGGCTTGTTTTGCTTGACCGCCGCTGTTGAAGGTTCCTCTAAGATGGTGGTGCTTCCGTGGGGCCCTTTGGGACTTTTCTTCCTCTTCCTGCACGCAAAAACTCAAAGTAACCCTCCGTGTCACCAGGACTTCTAGGAGTCCATGAGGAATGGCTTTTTTCACCTTGCGGTAACAGGCTTGAGGGATTTTTAAAGTGAAATCAATACCTTTCCCCCCAAGACGCTCAGTTGCCATTAAACTAGAGAGCTAGCTCAGTCTCCTTTTGGCAGAGTAGAAGCGTAGGCCAAAAACCTGCACGTGGTTCTTGCCCTTTCAGGCTTTGGGCTCTGGGTTGAAGCTTTTGGTTTTCCCAGGGATTTCTGCTTTAGAAACGAAACACATTTCTCATGGAAAGGGTTCTTTCCCGTAGCTCCAGTTTCTCTTCCTGACAGATTCTAATGAAAGGCATTTTGCTGAGCTTCCCAAATAAACTAACCTTTAGAATTCTTCAAGTATATCGGTAGCATACTACCCTGCTTTTGAGTATTGTACAGTGCTGGGTAACACTTAAACCCCTCCCCCTCTTTAAAAATACATAAACCTTGCTTTGCAGGAGCTCTGCAGGTCGAGTACCCTGTAGCAGTGCAGGCCCTGCAGCACGTTTGAAGGTCTCTATCTGTGCCATTGCTGCCTTTGAGGTTAGCTGGCAAAATAATGTTTAGGTATGCTTCTGCCATGAGAGTCACCTGTTTTAAATTTGTCACCAGTCTCAAACACTTACCAAATAATCCGTTACGAAGCTCGTAACGCATTCTGACTCTTACCCTGTTATCCCTATGGCTAATAGGACAGTTCTCTGACCCCATTTCCTCCATCCTGTGGTCAGCATTATGTTCTTGTTTTAATATGGTAAAGCGTAACGCAATTATTTGGTGTTGTCTGAGTCTGTTGTACAGACAGAGTGTCTTTAAAACGTGAACAGGTCCTGTCAAACTTGAGGAAGCCCATGTGATGTCGCTTTTATTCAACAACGGAGGAAGAAAATTTTGCATTGGTCTGCAAAGAGCCGCTGATGCCCCTTCACAACAATGTCAAATCCTTTCTGTGCATGAGAGCGACTTCTTCTTCTACTTCAGGAAGAAGATGATAACAGAATGCAGAATGCAGAACTTCCTAAATTTTAGTTCTTATCGCGAATGTCTCAGTGCTGTGCGGAAAGTGGACTTTTGGTTGCTGTTTGGAAATCGTCGAATGGCTGCTTTGTTGTTTCTCCGATCACATACCTGCTTTTGGGAAGTTCCTGAAAGTTGACGACTATGAGTCAGTGTTAGCTATTTTCTTGACTTCTGGAGCTGTGTCGCTTAGCGATGAAATTACTCTGACTTTTCACATGAGCTGATCCTTCTTTCTTTCATTTTTCACCCACCTGGCCCACTTCCTGCATCCCCTTCAGCAATTTAGTGAATTACTCACCTGCATCATACTGTCTCAGGTGCTGTCTCTTGCCTCTCAGCCTGCAGATTCAACCAGCTGAAGCACAACAGCGCGAGATGATTATTCCCATAGGTGGGCTGTGGCACGCCTACGGCTTTCTGCAGAAAACGTAGATCAAAGCCACGCTGCGTTAAATGCAAGTCATTTCTGGCGTAATCTTGCAATGCCGTATCATTGCTTATTCGTAGGAGATTCTTGGGTGACTAAGTCCCATGGAAGTCAGAGAGCACCAGGTTCCTAATTCTCTTTGGAGGATACAGGCCCTGGTCGGTAATTCGCTCCCTCAAAACGTTTACTTCTGAGAGGCGAGACAGTGGATAACTCTGTCCTTCTGCGCAAATGCGCTTGCCCAGGCCTTTTTTGCTAGCGTATGCTTGCGAGTCTTGAAGTTGTGTACATGCTGTAGAAGCCAAGTAAGTCTTTTTCAAGCCGTGGTGTGATTGTCTAGCCTGGCACCCGGGAAGATACACCATGGCCAACTTGTTCTTTTCAAAAGCATTAATGTTTAAAAATGAGTTAAAAATGGATAGCCAGGACAGTCTTTTCATTACCACTAGAACGACAAACGCCTGCCCGTTCTCTTTTTCAAGCACCCGGCCCAAGAGCATTGTTAAAATTTAAAAGCTATAATGAACGGCACGTGAACTAGAGGGACAGCTGCACTGGAAATTAAATTCGAGGAGAGGAACAGAGCATTTGATGAAATGGAGCTGTTGCTTGAGGCTCAGAAATACATCTTGGGAGAGAACCGGGCCGAGTATTCTGTGTAGGCCTTTATTTCTGTGGGTGCCTGTTTTCAGGGACGATCGTTACTCGCTGACGGGGAAGATTTTTTGGAAAGCCGGGAACGGAATAGGTACTCAGCATTTATGGAAATCCATGCAGGTGTGATTCCTAGATGATGCCCATGCCTTTGAAGACTACCTTTCATCTGCCCAGCTCTGTACTTGTAGCCCTGATTTTTAACGCCTTAGAAAAAAGAGGCGTTGAGAGTGAAGGCATCTTCACTAGACGTGTTCATTAAGGTTTACTGCCATCGAGTATCTGGTGGTAGGTATAAGTGCCGGCGGAAGCCCTGTTTCTCATCTTCCTAGTCCCATATTCTCCTAATTCTCACACAATACTTCTGGACTGCTTTCAGAGTCATTTTCCTTCCTGAAGTAATTTTGCACGGTTTGTTAAACCCCTGCCCTTCGGGTGTCAAGCTCATGTCTGGCCGTTAGATTTAATGTGCTCTTATGCAGAAGTCAGGCCGATGCTCCCTTTACCGACCAGAGAGGGTGGGGTGAGGTCCAGCGCCTTCCTCCGAAGCACCCCGCGCTGCCCCTTGCAGAGATGGAGCTGCAGGCGTTGCGTGTCTGCAGACAGGCCTGTGAGCGCGAGGTTGTCCCTCGTGCCCTGCGTCCTGCTGCATGCTGGGGAGTGTTTAGCCCCCGGAGGATGACAAATCCTGCGGCGTTACAAAGAGAAAGCACGGGGCAGTCGACGTGCACAAGGGCAGGGCTGCCGTAGGGAGGGGCTGGACGGGGGGAGCAAGGGGCCGCGAGAGACCCCGTGCAGTTCGGCCAGGAGCAATGGGCAGCCCTGCCCGGGGAAGGCAGAGCCCCGGCATTGATGCCAGCTGGGGATTAGAGAAGGCCTCTCTGCTCAGCGCCCGTCAGGCCTCATCTGGACACCGTGTCCGGCCTAGGGTCCCGGACGGGGGAGACCTCGACAAGCCGGAGGGGCTGAGGGGAGGCCACGGGCAGGCAAAGAAAGCCTTTTACTTCCCTACTCGGGAGCCCTTATCAGACACGTGAATCACGTTGCCCAGGGTTAGGAGCCAGGAGCTTCCAGAAGCTGAGAATCAGCTCTAGCAGGGAGTTGGTTTGTGGTCTGGGATGACGACACCTTCCTTCCTCCCTCCCTCCATTTCTCTGTTGGCCAAATGAGAAGTGAAATGCCAGCCTGCGTGAGGTGAAAGCTGAGGGACTTGTTCCTCTTGGGAAAGGCTGGGGCTGGTAGGAGTCACGCTGTACCTGCCAAATACCGTTACCCCAATGCTTGCCTCTGGCTCAGACGCCCCTGCCCATGGCCGTGCCCCGCGGCAGGCTGGTGCCACCCACGATGGGGCACGGGGGGAAAGGGAAAAGGCACGAGGAGGAGGGGGAGAAAGCAGCACCCAGAGCCTGTGTCAGAGAAAGAGGAATTTATTTCCTTCTTCTGGAATGCAGGGTTGCTGGCGCCCTGCTAGTTTTGCCGGCGGGGCGGCCTCTTGCAGGGCTGTGGAGAGTCCTGGGGGCTGGTGGCCCTCCTCTTTGGGGGGCACTGGGGCCCCCCGGGTGAGCGGTCCGTGCTCCGGCCAGGAGCGCAGGGGCTGCGGCTGCAGCCCTGGGCAGAGGGCCCTGCCACCGCCGCCTCCCCCGGCTCCTCCTGGGGCTGCTCCTGCTCTGCAGGGGTGGGTGCAGATGGGGGGCGGACGGGACCCCTGCGGAGGGCGGCCTCCAATGTGCCGGCTTCCTCCTCGCTGTCGGAGCCTGCAGGGCTGCTGGAGGAGGCCAGGCTGGAGTCGGGTGTCCCCCCCCGGTAGGCGGTGGGGTTGGGGATGGCTGCAGGGCGGTCGTCCTCCTCCCCGGCAGCGTAGGGGCACAGCAGCCTCCAGGCCTCCTCGCTGCACTGGCGCACAATGATATCGATGACGCCATGAACCAGCAGTGCGGTGTGTTCCTCGAGGTAGTCCTGCAGCACCTGGACCATGACCTCCCCATCTGGACCGTGGACACACAGGGCGTGCAGGATGGTGCTCTCTGCACTCTTCGCCAGCCACCACCGAGCCCCACATATTGCCTTCAGCTCCCGGCGCAGCCAGGGCAGTACGGGATCGAGGAGATGCTCTTCTCTTTGGAAAAGGGCTGCCCAGACCTCAGGCAGGAGGCCACCCACAGTAGCTTCGGCATCTGTCCCCGCAGCCCCCTGCTCAGCTGGGGACAGCATCCTCTGGGGAGAGGATGGAGGGGACGCCACGGGGTGACGGGGGCTGTTGTTGGCCGGGTGGCCAGGAGCTCTGTCTGCCTGGCTGCTGGCATCAGTGGTTTCTTCGAGAGGTGGGATGACACACTGTAGATAGTCACCTTCTGCCCGCACAGAAAACCTGGCAATCTCTATCAGTCTTCTGCAGAGGGGGCACTCTGGTTTCATCCTTGTCCAACGCAGGATGCAGCCCAGACAGAACTGGTGGAGACAGGGCATCACGTAAGCGATGTCGTCTCGAACATCACGGCAGATGGGGCAGGTCCACTCTGGCTCCGTGGCCATGTTCGTGCTCCGCAGCGGGTTGGGGAGAGCCGAGGATGAGGAGCTGCTCCCCCTCGCTGGTGCCGGCGCTGCCAAAGGGTGTCGCACGCTGCAAAATGGAGAGAGGCCATGGTCACTTGCTGTCCCGGGGAGGGGAGGAAGAAATGCCCAGGCCCCTTGAGAAGGACACCCTCCTGGCTCCCCGAGACCCATTGCCCGCCCCACGGCCACCCCGGGGGACGTGTCCCCGCACAGCTCACCTCCGCTGCTGCAAGCACGCCCCGCGGTGCCCGGCTGCCTGAACCAGGCAGGGCCGGGGAAGCACAGGGGATGGCTCCGGGACGGGCACCGAGAGCTGCCGACGGCAGCCCCCAAAGCACCACCCAGCACCAGGAGAAGCCTCGCTCCACCCTCCAGACCTCGCAGGCACGCTCGGCAGGAGTGCAGGCACGAGCCAGGCTGGGCCAGGCTCTGCCGGCGCCCAAATATATGCAGCGAGGGATGTGAGGTCACAGACCATTGCTTGCTGACATCACAGTCTGCTGCTCGGTGACGTCAGCCTCCACCACCTGGTGATGTCACAGCAGGCCTTCCGCCTCCACAGGCGCACGGCATCAGGAGGAAAAAGAAAATACCGTTTCTTGGTTTCGTCTTCTACAGTTCCGTGTTGCTCTAGCTTGGTCACCTGCAACACGCGTCCGTGACTGTGTCTCGTCCCCACTCCTGAGGCCTTGCAGAGGTCTCCTGTGAGGGGAGCGTGGTGGGACCAGTCAGCGTGGACTGCCCGCGGCTGGATGACGCCTCCCCCAGCTGGCTGCCTTTCCCTGTGCAATGCCGGGATTTGCAGGGAGGACCTGGGTGGTCAGTGGCCAGCCCCGGGTGAGAGTCTCCCACCCTGCTGGGTCGTGCCCCCCGCCGGCAGGGAGAAGCCTGCAGGGGCATTTTGCTCCAGCCCCATCCGCTCCCGCTGGCACTCGCCCACAGTGCCGGGTCCCTCTCCGCTTACCAAGTTTGCCATGCTTCTGGTAGCTGGTGCTCCTGGCCAGCTGTTGCATTGGTGGTCCTCAAAAGCACGAGCAATGGAGCCTAATCCTGTATATGCAGGAAGGAGTTGTAGTTGCTGTCCCTCCAGAGTAGGGTAGAAGGGCCGCAGGTGCCCTGCTCACGACTCCGGGGAGCCCAGGATCGATGACCGCGTGGGCCGTGCTGTCCCGTCATCCCTTCTTGCCTCTGGCTTTTATAATCCTTTCTAGTCATTGGTCCAAGCGCTTCTTCCTTCTTCCTTATCCTCGAATATATTCGGCATTGTTGTTCCGGCCTCTGCTTGCACTATGCTAGTGGGCATGGTGGTGTTGGGTCGATGGTTGGACTCGATGATCTTAGAGGTCTTTTCCAACCTCAAGGATTCTATGATTCTATGATTCTATGCCTCGCTCTATCCTTTCACGTACCCATTGGCTACTGTCGCGTCCCACCTACGGGAAGGGGAGAGTGACTAAGGTCCGCAAATCCCCTCGGTGTGGATTAAGGTGAGATAACACTCAAGGTCCATATATGAACATCAACTTTAATGGAATGAGCACGCTATAAGCATCAACCCCCTACGTATTAATATGTCACGTAAGCTAAGCGGCTTTATGGGAAGTTGAGGTAGGCCTTGCATTACTTAGCAGCGTTAAGGGCAAAGAAAGAGAAAGAGAGGGAAAGAAAGAGGGAGCTAGAGAGGGAAAGAGAGAGAGAGATCACCAGTCCTGGATCCAGTGTCGGACCTGCCAACGGGGGGTGTCGGTGTGGAGAGCGCCCCGAGGAGGCTCGTGTGTGCCCCTATTTATTGGCCCCAGTCCAAGACTTCTGGAATCTTCTCTCGCCCCGGTTCCAGGAGTGGTTGGGACACCAGTCAGTCAAGGGAAGTGACAGTAGGCCCCTCCCCATGGCTAACTTCTGGAGCCTTCTCTCGGGGCATTGTCGGGGCTCACAGCACAGTCACTTGGGCCTTGTCCCTTACAGCTACAACACAAGGTCACCCCCCAAAAATTCTCCATTCCTCAAGTTCTTCTCATATAACAGCTCTCTCGGTTTGCTATAGGACCAGCAATAATATAAATCCAAGTGCAAAATTCCAGAGGAAACAAAGCTACAATTTCTGAAAACAGTCAACAGGTTCAGATGACAATAACGGGGTCATCAAAGTGACCTACAGGCTGCTCCTGTAAGTCAGATGATAACAACGGGGTCATCGAAGTCTATTTGCAGGGCCGTACCTTGTGCTTCTGTTGACATTTGACCAGAGGAAGTTCCTCCAGATCACCCGGCTCTGCTGTGACAGCTGATACGCTCTGTGCTGTGTCTGAAGGTGGCGCGACCCTTTTCCACTGGGAAGCACAGACTCAGCTGAGCAGCCCTTGCACATGGCTGCAGCATTGGTGATTACCAGGACCTGAACAGGGCCCCTCCAGTGCAGCTGAAAGGCGCGTTTTCACCGGTATACCTTAACGTAGGCCCAGTCTCCTGGTTTCCAGGAACGGCAAACTTCAGTGGTGGGTTCTGGTCAATTTCTTTCCGCTGCGTGTGGGAAGTCCTTCAGTATTTCACATGGGTCCGCCCATTAAAATCTCGTGAGGTGACAGCCCGTATTTTCTATTTGCAATGCTTCTCGTCTACATCAATGGGAGAGGCAACTTTACCTCATTGCCACACTTTGAAGTCACGAGCAGCGTATATGCAACTTACAAGTGAGTAAGGGGATGTTTTACACAGCCTACTTGGCTGGAGCAGGCGTGATGGCAGATTTGCTTCTCGGGGCTGGTCTTTTCCAGCCACCTGGTGCTTCTGTGCCTAGGTGGTGTGTTTGGCCCCATCCGAGTTCGCCTGACGGTTGCTGTGAGGCTGTTCCTTGCCTTGTTTGAGAGGCTGTGATGAAGAGCCATGAGCGGGGCAGGAGCAGCCTCGTCTGTTTTCCACGTAAGTCTGACACTAGTGCATGACAAAAGAATCCAATTAATTGCAAGAATTGAACGGAAATATTGAAGTTGTGGAAGCCATACAGGCAATGTTTCATGCGGGTGAGGACGAGGGATTCAGAGCAGGGAGTGTTAATAAACACATTGGTAACACACCTTGTTTGCTAATGCGTAATGAAAACCAATGCCCACGGGCGGCAGGAGCCAGGTTCTGCGCTGGAAGGCATTCAGAAATGCTGAAATCGGGACGTCTTGCTGTAACGTGAGCATTTCAACAGCCTGAAATCACCTCAGGAACGGTATTTCCTCCTGTCATTTCCATCTACCGACAAACCAAGCACTGAACTGCAGTAAGGAGATCCGTGCTTGGTGAATACAAACTGTCACTTGGCACTCTCACTGACTCGGGATGTTTGGATAGAGAAAGCCCAGAAAAAGCTTTTGCCGTATTAAAATAGCGGTAACGATAATGATAAAACCCGTCCATCCTTGCGAGAGCACTGAAGTGACTTACTGCCTGACCCCTTTAGGGCTGACCAAAAGTTAAAGCATGTTATCAAGGGCATTGTCCAAATCCCTCAAATGCCAAACACTGACAGGCTTGGGGCATCGGCCACCTCTCTAGGAAGCCTGTTGCAGTGTTTGACCACCCTCTCGGTAAAGAAATGCTTCCTAATGTCCAGTCTAAACCTCCCCTGATGCAGCTTTGAACCGTTCCCATGCATCCTATCACTGGGTACCAGGGAGAAGAGCTCAGCACCTCCCTCTCCACTTCCCCTCCTCAGGAAGCTGTGGAGAGCCATGAGGTTGCCCCTCAGCCTCCTTTTCTCCAAACTAGACAAGCCCAAAGTCCGCGGCCACTCCTCACAGGACATGCCTTCCAGCCCTTTCACCAGCTCTGTTGCCTTCCTCGGGACGCATTCAAGGACCTGCACATCCTTCTTAAATTGTGGGGCCCAGAACTGCACACAGCACTCAAGGTGAGGCCACACCACCAGCGCTGAATACAGCAGGATAATCGCCTCCTTTGGCCTGCTGGTTACGCTGTGTTTGATGCACCCCAGGATGCGCTTTGCCCTCTCGGCTGCCAGGCCACACTGCTGACTCGTATTGAGCCTGCTGCCGACCAGCACCCCCAGATCCCTTTCTGCAGGGCTGCTCTTCAGCCACTCCTCTCCCAATTTATACTTGTGCCTGGCATTACTCTGTCCCAGGTGCAGAATCCAGCATTTTGACTTATCAAATTTCATCCCATTAATCATAGCCCAATGTTCCAATCTATCTCGATCCCTCTGCAAGGCCTCTTGTCCCTTGAGAGAGTCAAGAGCACCTCCCAGGTTGGGATCATCAGCAAACTTGCTAATGGTGCATTCGACTCCTGCATCCCGATCATTGATAAAAATATTGAACAGAACCGGCCCTAGAATTGAGCCCTAAGGAACACCGCTGGTGACCTGTCACCAGCCAGATGTAGCCCCATTCACTTACAACCCTTTGAGCTCTGCCCTTCAGCCTGTTCTTCACCCGGTGCACTGTGAACCAGCTCACCCCACAGCTGGACAACTTGTCCAGAAGGATGCTGTGAGGGGCAGTATCAAAAGACTTACTGAAATCCAGAAAAACTACATCCACCGCCTTCCCTTCATCCACTAGGCTGGTGACCTTATCACAGGAGGATATCAAATTAGTCGAACAGGACTTTCCCTTTGTGAACCCATGCTGACTGTGCCTGATGATTGCGTTGTTCTTTAAATGCCTTCCAATAGCACCCAGTACGACCTCTCCCCTTTTCTCCCCCCTTTCTTGAACAGGAATACCAGAATACGTGAATGTGTTGCATAATATTTATAGCGCTGGGAGAAGAGGACGGGCTTTTTTAATTCTACATTATTTGTTATATTTCTTTATGACAAACCCGGGGACATAACTCTGCTCTCGTCTGCTCTTTCTCCCTGCTTCTAACGCTGTTTTGTGATTGACTTCTTTCTGCGGTAAGAGATGTCTAAGGCCAGTCTAACTCTGGAGTCATTGCTATTGATTTCAGAGGCTTTTGTGTGGATTTACCTTCAGGTGCCATCAAAGTGTGTCTCCTGTCATTATCCTTGATGTGTAAACGTCTCATGCCTTTGCTTTCTGCCTAATTGGGCTCTTCACAGCAAGAAGCCATACTCGTACTAATGGAGAAATCCACCAATAAGGGGAGCATCCTCTAACGTCAATGATTATTTAAAACTAAGTCTTAGCAATCCTCATTATCGTTACCGAGTTATTTCCTCAGCCACTGAGTTACTCTCTGTGCATGTACAGCTGGTGAGTGCTAATCTGCTTGTCGGTAAGACCATAGACATGTTCCCTGAAGTGATCAAAATCTTCCAGCATCCCCTGATTTCTCATTGTTAAAAGCAGACTAAACTTCTCTTTCTGTACGGCTCAGTGGAGGAGCACTCCTCCAGGGGTGAAATGAAACCAGGAGTTGAACACAGGCCCTAAATGAGACAGATGCAAAGACTTCCTCTCACATACCTCCCCTTGACTTCCATGGTTGTCAAATCAAGTTCCAGAAAAGCGAAGTTACGGTGTGTGCATGCTGAGTATGCTGCTGATCTTGACCAAGCGAGTAAGTGGCGTGAGACACGAGGGGAAGTGGCGACTCATCTCAGCTTAGGAAGGAAATACTCCGGTTACCTGACAGTAGCAGCTCTCAGAAGGTTTATTATTTGTATCAAAAAATCCATGTTACAAACCTCAGGGCAAGATCTTGCATAAGCGTAAGGTGATTCGTCATTGCAATACTTCTAAGCAGATCGATTTGACCCACTCACGCCTTCTCCCCCACCTACTGACAAGAACCAGGACGCACGTGCAAGTGGTCTGTTCAGCATCACTGGTGTGCAACACAGCAATTTTAAGCAATTCAGCTGCCTTGTGCATCTGTGGTTCGAGTTTCTTAGCATTACAGGCTGTTTTGTTTGTGGGCTAACAGGAAAAGGAGTGACCTAGGGGGTATGCTGTAGCCTTATTGCCACCCTCCTGTTTCAAGATGCAGAGTCCTCTGCTGATGAGTCAGACTTTTTCACGGTGAGGGTGACCAGGCAGTGGCACAGGTTGCCCAGAGAGCTGGTGGAGTCTCCCTCCTTGGAGATACTCAAAAGCCATTCGGACATGGTCCTGGGCGACCAGCTCTAGGTGGCCCTGCTTGAGCAGGGGGATTGGACCAGATGACCTCCAGAGGTTCCTTCCAGCAACAACCACTCTGTCATTCTATCAGGAGTCCAGATCCTATTACTGGTTTGGCGGCTGTTCTCCACAGTAAGTAATTTCTGTGCCGCAGTAAACTGGAAATACCAGTTATTTCCTTTGTCAACGCCATGGCTGAAAAGTAATATGCACGTTACAGATAATTTAAAAGACACTGAACTAACCCCCTAAGCCTAGATGCAGAAAGTAACTTCAGCGAGTGCATAACCTGAAGTACTAAAGCAGTCCAGAAGAAACCGTGTGGGTAGTGAACACTCATCCTTCTTGAACTGAGGAAGCATTTAAAAACTGCAACTGTGCAATAGCAAAGAAAGCCCTTGCTTTAATTTTTATGATGTCTAGTACAGCTTTCTACCATAGACACCTACTTTTCTGCCAACAAAACCGTAAGGATTTCAGTCCACAAACTAGTAAGCCCTACCAGGTTAGCCCAGTGCTACATCTGCCCTAGTCCTCTGTTTCTAACAGTAGCAGAAGGGGAAGCTGTTTAGGCACAGCATGTGACCCTGCCCACTATCTGCAGCCCATTACCCTTTGGTTCCCCAGGACCCCATAGCTGTTGAAGCGGCAAAGAGGAAATACATGCTTGCCAAGCCTTTCGGTACCTGTTTATAGACCTGTTGCCTGTCAATTTGCCTAATCCTTCTTTGGATCGGCTGCTCCTCCCTGCCTTCACAGCCTCCCGGGATAACAGCTTCCAGAAGGTTGATACCCCCTGTGCAAAGTAGTATTTTCCCTTTAGCTGTTTCAAAGTGATCTCCTGGTGGTTTCATCAGGCTCCCCCTTCTTCCCAGATCGCACTGAGTGGCGGAGTTCGGTGTTTACCTGGCCCACGGCCCTTTCCCCCCTTTCTTGAACAGGAATACCAGAATACCCGAATGTGGCGTTTATTTGGCCTGCCCTCCCTGCTCCATAGTTAAAATCAGTTGTACGTCTCTTCTTGTTAGAGAACAGCCCTTGTAATGACACCTCTTCAATTTACATGCATGTAATGCACCACTCCAGACCGAATCCTGTATGGCCTCTTCTCCTGCGGGCTCTAGGACTAGTTGTCTTAGGCAGCAGTCATTTATTGCGCCCAAAGGTGTTCTCTCTCCACTTCATTCTTGAGAAGTCATTGACCCAGTAGTCGGAATCCCCCTATTACTGCCTGTCCAAAATTCACAGCTTCGCGAATCCTACTTACCACTCCTTGACCACTCTCTCCTTCCGGAGCAAGGAGGTCAGCGCCACAACCCGAAAAAGACGTTTTTGTTGTCGGTCTGTGCTTTCCACCCTCGTGGCCTGTGATGCTTTTCTTTTCCGTAATGCTTTGATGCTGGCGCTGCTTTCAGAGTCTGTCACGCAGAGTGCCGTTCTGCCCCCTGAACACCTTACCGCGTCGTTCCTATGAAACTGGCAGCCAGGTAACATTGAATCCCATTGGTCCTCCATAGCCCAGCTCTCTGAGATGCCCATTGTGTCAGGGAGCTCCCTGAAGGCAACCATTTCAGCCCCCGAACTTGTTTTTTTTTCCAGGCTTCATGCATGGGAGTGCCAGCACCTGTAAGTTTTGCCCTTACTCCAACACTTAATTTCGCATGTGCCAGTCAACTGACACGAGCAGTCTAATTTGCTTTCCTTATTTCTTGCGATTGTTCTTTTCATTTCCCTTCTGGTATTCCCCCAGGGGCATTGAACCCTAGCTGTATCCGCTTTTTAGGTCACATCAGTCTGAACCGGGTGCTCTTCTGCGCCTGTGTGCTTTCCCCCCGCTTCTGCTTTAAATATTCCTCCAGGAGCCTTGGGATTTTCAGTGCCAGAAGCCTCACTTCCTTACGATCCAAGTGCAGCCTTCTCTTCTTGCTCAGGCTCCTCTTGTCCCAGAAGGATTCCTCGTGCTTCACGGATCTAAGTCCTTCCTCTCTACATCTCGTTCGGGCACCGAGACTCTGAGTTTCTGCATATCCCTGGCTTCACATGTGGAATTGAGATCGTGTTTCACGGAATGCAAGGTCTTGATCCTCGGCCACCTGCCTGACAGCCAAAACTTGGCCTCTTCCATCTGCAGGCCACCACCTGCATCAATGGTACAGACATGGACCGAAATAACAAGCTCTGACCTAGATGTTGCCTCACGTCTAGATGTTGCATGATGCCTGCTTGCCTTTGTGCCCAGCAGCAGGTTGTCATTTAATTTCACAAGCCCAGGTACTCAGGCCTGATAAGAGAATTTCCTGCCAGCACCAGCTGCTTCTTGCTGTCCTTTACACTCCCTGCTGCCTCCAAGGCGCGCTGTGATCCCAGCTGTAGGATGGGTCTCATCGAGGAAATTCGGGCAGTCCGAGGAGGGCATAATTTGCAGAGGACTCCCGCAGTAAAAGTGGGACTGCCCTGCAAGTCCCCTGGAGGTCTCTCCATTTCTCTCAGCTGCTGCCATTTGGAGAACTCTCCAACTGAGAGAACAAACGTGTCCCCTCCGCGCCAGCAGATCCTTGCGCCACAGCCACCGATAGGAAACTGCCCCTGGTAAAGCAATCGTGAACTTTGCATCCTGCGTAGTAACTCCTGTAACGCTGGCCTTCGGGGGGATTTCTACCTCCTTGTGTGCCTTAACGTGCTCTTTGGGGGAATCTTACGTTAACTGAACTCCTCCAGTTCTGCTAATTCAACTAATTGAACTTCTGCAGTTCTGTCGGTTCAGCTCTGCACCTTCCCCAGTGCAAACGGCCACAGCAGTTTCCCCGTTTGCTGTTCCCCATGTTGCGCAGCTACTGCTCTTTACCTCTGCCTGGGCCTGGGCACGATCTGGCCATGCAAGCTAAACGCTGCCCACGCTTGCTTGCACTCTTTGTCCTCCCAGCCACCCTACACAAAACTGCCACACAGACTGTCCTGTTCGCTGCCCCTTCATCTCTACGTCGTCGAATGACACTAAAGGCAATCTCCTTTGGCTACACACTTGGAAACACATCATCTTCCGTTTGGGCTTTGAGAGGGTGACAGATCTCGACAGAGGACAGGAAGAAGTTCATCGTGAGTGTTTGTAGGACACCTGGTTTTCAAAAAGGTTTGGTGCTTTTTTGGAGGCCTTCAGCCGTGCATTCGGGCTGACTGTTCTTCCCTTACTCCTTGCTGTTCCGGATACCCCCATTACCTGGCCTTTTCCTGCTGAGCCCGTACCCCTCCGTGCCAATGGTCTGATGTGGCCGTAGGCAAAGTGCTGTATAAGGAGGCTGTAGATGAGACAGAACAAAGAGAACGTGGCTTCGGCAGGAATCAGACGGTTCCCTTTCTGCTCGTTTTCTTAAAAGCTCGTTTTTAAAAGGGGAAATAGGCCTTTTTTAGCCTTCTGCTCTCTCGACGCAGAGTCTGAGATCTATTGAATGACTAGGGTTTGCTCCACTGAACTGAAGACGCAGCATCACTGATACTGTTGTTTCTCCAGGTTTCTCGTATCCTCCCATTGGCTTCAGGTTCCAGCTATCCCACCACCTGTGGCATTACCAGAGTCTCCTCTCCACCCTCTGGGAACGATTGCCTCCTGCAGGACAACAAGGTGATGTGTAAGGGGGTATCATTACCAGGGTCCCGGAGGTTTTAACTCTCACACATTTCCTTCTGCTACCTCTACCTCTGCCTGCTATTCCCCCTCGCTAGACATCAGACAGACACCCACATCCACTACCCAGTCAGTCAGACGCTTCTGAGACTCTTTGTTGCGTCTGTTAAGAGAGTCATGACTTTCTCGTTGAAGAGAACGACGTTCCACTTACAGGGCACCGAGGGACTTGGCTCTCGTTGTTAATGCCTTGCCTTTGTGGAAGGGCTCAGATCAAAACCATTCTCTTTCCCTGGAAATCAGGTGGGCTAGCAGCATGCTACGAGTTCTCAGCCTTGTAAAAAGAAACGCTGAGGAGCAATACAGCCACGCCATCTGGCAAGCACGGGTTGTAGGAGGTGGAGCAAAAAGGATAGGATCTCTCTGTAATGAAGCCTGAATGCGTTGCGTTAAACACTCACCCTCGCTACTCCGCCTCCTGAAGGGGAAGATGCTGCCCTACAAGACAGCTGGGGGGAAGGGAGTCTAGGTGCAGTCTCTGTTCAGCCACTGTTTCCCTCCGTGCACTTGGCCTTACGACAACCGCAAGGCTTCAAAGCAAGATGGTGCTGACTTCCGTTGATGAAAATGAAGCCCCTGAATAACTGTGTGTGTTCACTTCTCAAATGCTGCATTTTTCTTCCTGCCTGCACAGTGGGTACGAGGAGCGTGCCTGCTTCACATCCTTTATTTCATCCCAGTTAGGCTGCACGTTCTTTAAGGCTGGCTTTCTCTTTCTTCCTCCATGGGTATATACAGAAAAGTGCAAAGCAAGAATCTCTCAACAGAAGTCTCACAGCCCAGCCACAGGGCAGGCAAAAGTGAGGGCACCGTAGGTTGCAAACACCCAAGGCAACTTCAACATATACACCAGTCCGGAGGGGGAAGGGCAAGGGAGCTCAAGTGGAGCTTGAAGTCAGAGGTGCGTAAAAACTCTGGGATCCTCTCTTTACTCAGAGTGCCTGGTAGAGCACAGGAAGCATTATTTCTTGGTCCAGAAAGTATCAAGATGTACGCAAAGTACCCGGCTACTCAGCCCCGGGAGTTTGCTGTTAGGTTGTGTTATCTCAAAAATCTGGGTGCATCAGTCATTTAGTAACAATTTTTGTTCTTGCAAGTCTCTCGATGTTGGCAGAAAAATCAGTAGCTCCCTCTTTGCATCCACTGGCTGTACTGCATTAATAATGTTAGAGACCAAGGATTTGGGGGTTCTTTCATAGCTAAAAGGCAGTTTCCTGAAAAAAGTAGGTGAAGGAAGATCCTCACGTCCTTCTACCAGCCAAAGCGGGAGATAAAAAAGGTACCGAAAAGAAACCTTCCAAATCAATTTCCCAACTTGTTCTCCTCCCCCGGCTCCCCATGGCTTTTGAGGAGCTGGAATTAATCAGCAGCTGCCTGCTCTGTCCTAGGGCATCCCTGGAGGCAGCACTCTCCACAGACAGGTTTTCCGCTGCCATCTGCTGTCCTTGAGATGGTCTTTTAGCTTCTACGACCACGGCTCAAGGCTTGCGCTAGACGCTGGGAAACGGTTTTGGACCGTCGTCAGTCAGCACCGCCTCCGAGTTGCCCGATGCTCCCTGTCCCCGCAGGCGCCGGGAGAAGCGCTGGGAAGCGATCTGCTGCATCTCCCCTCTCCGCCTCCCCTGGCCTCTTTGAGCCTCATTTCACGCAGGTGAACGTTCTAGATCCTCCGGGCTGCGTTCACCCTCTGTTTGGTGAGCTGGTTTTGATGACAATAAAGCAGCAAACGTGAAATGCGGGGTAGCTTGTTAAACTGGGTTGATGCTGTGGAGTCAGCAGAAGGCCACTGCGATGTGAAATCGTAAAGCAGTCGTAAAGGCGTAGATCACTTCAGAAACTGTGTGTGTCGTTGCAGTACTGTCTAAATGCACTTTCAGCTCTACAAACTGTGGTTACAGCCTAACTGGAAGACGGAGGTGGCAAAGCACCCTTCAAAGTCATTTAATACCAGCCGTGCAGGCCTGAGTGGGCTGAAAGCGCAAACAAGAACAAGTTTGAGGGTTGCTAGGTTTCGCAAGTGGGGCAGGAGGGTTGCCACGCACTCCTGGGATCTGGAAGTTCAGGTGGGTGGAGTTGAGACTGCCTCGCTCCGCAGCCCGACTCGGGTATTGCCTTGGAGTCCCTTCCCCAAGCTGACGGAGGGACTTGAGAGAGAAGGATTTGCCCTCCTCTGGTCCACTGCCTTGGCTGTAAAACGGGGAAAAGAGCCTTTCTTGCTTCAAAACCACGTCAAAGGAGCTACTGTTTGCCGTGTGTTTGCCTGTTCCAGTGCACCTGTTTCCTTTTCCCATCTGATACCACCATCTGGGAGTCCAAGTCTGGGTGTTTAATATCATTGCATCAACCTGCAGGCTTGCTACATCATGTGAAAACCGTCCTTCATCTACAAAATCTTCTTGGTGCGTCTTGAGATCCAGGGCTTGTCTCTGCCTTGCCCCTACTGTTGGGGGAGTTTGAGACAAGGAACAGCACCTGCTGTAGCGCTTCCTTGGTTTCACCGCAAAACAATTGTTGAGCCCCAAAACTCCCCTCAGAGGAAGAAGAGAGGAGCAAATCTGTGTGCAGAGCTGCGTAGGGTTTGCTGTTTCCAGCGCAGTGCCAAAGAGTTACCTGAGTGCACGAGTTTTGGAGGCGTGGTGGCTCTGCGTCTTTCCGAATTCCCTTGTTTCCACTTCATCTCCTATGACTGACCTTTGTTTCAGATCTGCTAAGGTTTTTCCTGTTGGCTGCTGCCTGGGGAAGGTTCACTGAGACTCGGGAGCTTGTATTTTATGACAGGCCTTTCATTTGCTATTGAGTGCTGAAGGCACCCTCTGTAGTGGCTGGAGGACGTTCTTTGAGCCCTTCTGGACTAAATGCTCGTTTCATGGTTGGTGCATCTGCAGGAGGTGAGATTTAGTGATCCAGGTAGTCCCTGTCTTTGTCTTGCCACGTTCCTAGGATTCAATGGAAGTGGATGGCTCTGTGTGCCATGAAAAGCAAAGATGCCCTTGAGGGATGAGGGCCTGAAGAGGAGGAGGCACAGCCAGACGGCCCAAGCACCAGGCTAGCCCCAGTCTCCTGGGGTTCTCCTCATGACTGCAGAACTACTGTCAGCCTAAGTTTGTTGGGAATTTGGGCTATATCAGTATGCACCGTAGGTGTCACAAGGACGGAGGGGTTTGATCATTATCGTTACCGCTATTTTAATACGGCAAAAGCTTTTTCTGGGCTTTCTCTATCCAAACATCCCGAGTCAGTGAGAGTGCCAAGTGACAGTTTGTATTCACCAAGCACGGATCTCCTTACTGCAGTTCAGTGCTTGGTTTGTCGGTAGATGGAAATGACAGGAGGAAATACCGTTCCTGCGGTGATTTCAGGCTGTTGAAATGCTCACGTTACAGCAAGACGTCCCGATTTCAGCATTTCTGAATGCCTTCCAGCGCAGAACCTGGCTCCTGCCGCCCGTGGGCATTGGTTTTCATTACGCATTAGCAAACAAGGTGTGTTACCAATGTGTTTATTAACACTCCCTGCTCTGAATCCCTCGTCCTCACCCGCATGAAACATTGCCTGTATGGCTTCCACAACTTCAATATTTCTGTTCAATTCTTGCAATTAATTGGATTCTTTTATCGTACAGTAGCGCCGGGATTTATAGCAAGGAAGTTCAGTCCGACAGAGATGAACTCAAGGTAGGCGGCACTGTCTCTGCCTGGGCATTCATGGATCGTATTGATTCACACTTGCAGAAATGTGCCGTTCATCCTATTTCTTTAGCTCTGTGCGTTCAATATACTTCTTCCTTCACATTCTCGTCCAAGCAAGTGCATCAGTGAAATCCCTGCTTACAGCCGAGTGCTCGGAAACAATCCTATTTTACAGCAGTCCTGCATGCACACAAGGTCACGAGAAAATGTTACGGAAAGGAAACAGATATCCCAGGCCCATCCCTACGGAGTGCTATGGACTTCCAGGACACCCTCAAGAGTTTTCCTCTTCTGTTGACTGCAGTGGGTGTAGGACTTCTGGCTGCCTACAGACTCAACTTCCAGCTCTGGGGGTTTTACAGTATAACTAAGGGGAGGTTTTGGGTTTTGGTTATTCTTACGTGTGAGTGTAGGAATCTGTAGGAAGGTGTTTTCCAAAAGGAAATTCTGGCAAGATAAAACTTCATTTCAACGTATTGTTTCAGGTGCCTTGTCAGGTGCCCTGTTACAGCGTATTGTAAATAGTAAGTTTATAGCGGAAACTAAATTGCAGTATTTTGACCGACACGTGTCACATACTTTCAGTAAGAACGTTATTTTCCAGTGCTTTTCAAAGATCATGATTGTATTTTGAAATGCAAGCAGATTTCTTTCTACGATGCAATTTGCAAGAGGGTGGAAGTTCCCCTTGCTGTGCAACTCCACTTAATGAGGTGTAACCCACGAGGGGCTTGGCCCAGGGATTTGTAGAAGTGATGAAATACAGCCTCATTTTCCGCCCTGCGAATTTTCAGATTTTGGGGGCTTTTGTTCTAGAGAAGAGCAAGCGTGGTGTGGTACTAAGTGAGGCCTTTAATGTCTTACGCATCCCTGACTGTGAGTGAAAGGGACGTGCAGAATCGGTGGGCAGCTGACCATCTTACGTCAGTTCGAGCAGTGACACTGAGAGCTGCGGAGTCATTCTGGGTTTGTACCAGTGGGATTAAAGGCCGGTTTGATGTGAGGCAGAGTATTTCACAGGTGACAGCACCTCCCGGTTGTTACCATACTCTGTTCTTCACCTTCCCTTGCCGTAACAGCCTACTGTTCTTCCAACCTCCGTCCACCCTTTGACAAATGTTTCTTCTAACGTTAGAAGTCCCTCGGGGCACTTTTCATTGAATTCCTCATTACGGCTGTGCCAATATGCATTAGAGAGAGTGGATTCTGGTGTGAATTACAGCTGCTATCTGGAGATTGCGCTGCGGACCCGTGCTGGGGGCAGCAGCCACCAAAGGCCACCCACACCCGAGGAGAGGGAGCACCGCTTGTCCATGGGCACAAGCTGGGCACTCCTCAAGCCTCCCAAACCCGGCACACGGGCTCCTCTCCCCGCTCTGTCCCCTCTGTCCCTCCTTCCTTCCTTCCTTCCTTCCTTCCTTCCTTCCTTCCTTCCTTCCTTCCTTCCTTCCTTCCTTCCTTCCTTCCTTCCTTCCTTCCTTCCTTCCTTCCTTCCTTCCTTCCTTCCTTCCTTCCTTCCTTCCTTCCTTCCTTCCTTCCTTCCTTCCTTCCTTCCTTCCTTCCTTCCTTCCTTCCTTCCTTCCTTCCTTCCCTCCCTCCCTTAGGAAGGAAAATCTCCTTAGACAAACCCATCCCATCCTGCTTGTAAACAAGAGGTGGCTGGACAGGACAACCCAGGGTCAGCCAGCCCGATTGCCAGTGGCACAAGAGATCCTCTGCTCCGGGGATGCTCAGATAAGTCCTTGATCCAAGGAGGTGTGTGATTGGGGTTTTTTTAACCTTTTCCTCCCCTAAGGAGCCGGAACCCCTCTAGGGGTCCTTAAAAGATCCTGCCCTTAAGAATGACAACAGTCCAGGCCAGGTGACGCTTTCGGTGCCGTCCTGCAGAACCCACACGCACCCTGAATGTCAGTGCTTTAGCAGCCACGGCAGCAGCACTCGGTGGTGAAGGGGTCAGTGCAGGCAAAGAGCTGAGACCACGTTCAGACCGACGCCCCCGCCACCGCAGAACCAGAGGTACCGGGCTCATTCACCAACGCAGCAGGAGCTTTGGTGCTTTAGAAGTTTCAGTTCGTACTGAATGCGAACTAAACTACCTACTCAGCCAGCACTGACTGAGATTAGGTATTTAAGGCTGAAGAAGGTGGGGTTGTTCAAACTCCTGTGATGTGCCCCGGGATTCCTCCCTAGGAGATAGTCCTGAGAGGATGGTAAAGGAGAGGTAGGGAAACTCTGCTATTGCTTGAAAAACCCCCTTCTCTCCCACCCTGGTTTCAAGCTGTAGGTCACTTGATCACTACACGCTAATTGTACTGCAGCAACCCAAGGAGGCAGCCAATGTCCTGCCGTGGGCCTGGCTGGAGTGATTTACAGCTCCCTGCAAACTGCAGGCAAAGCGGCTTTGGGAGGACAGCGAGAAGAAGAACAGAGAGACCTGCCCTTGCTCGGGTGGCCCAGCCACTGCCCACACCAGCACAGGCGGGATGATTGCAGCTCCATGGCAGGATAGGTTTGATCCACATTTTTGATGGGTTTGCCCGAAATCTTGCTTGCGCGCCTGTTTTTCCATTGCCTGTCCATTCTCGACATTATCTTGGAACGGGATGAGAGCAACAGAAGGCTTTAATGAAGTCACTGAGCTAATGACTACACCATTAAAATGTTGGTGTACCTGAAGATACAGCTAACACTGGAAAAGGAAAGTTAAAGAACTTTAAATACGATTTCTTTTTCTTCTTAAACAGTCCACATGAACTTAGGATTTGTATACCTCAGACACATTTTTAGTTATTCAACTAGTTCTGTAGCTTGAACGATCAGGAAGGGGCTCTCATTTGGTCAGAAATGAAGGTGTAAACGACTGAAGCTTCCAAGCACAGTACCCTTCACATTCTTAAGGCTTCATACGGTTAGGACAACTTTTCAACACAATGAGGTAAGACAGAAGGAGAAGACAAGTATTGAGGCACACCCGGAACGGTGGGGACCATTTGTAAATTTGCAGATTTACTTCATTCACATGCCTAGATGCTGTCACGCTGAGTATGTCCTTGTCATTTTAGATACGTTCTCAGGACGGAGGCCTGTCCTTGTAAGCATGCATGTAAAACAACTGTTGCAAAAAGAAACTGCAGAGAGAACTCATTCCTGGGTTTAGTATTCCCCTACTGCTAGATAGTAACAAGGGGACCCATTTTACCGGGCAAGCAATGCAGAAAAATTGTGCAGCCCTACAACTAGAACCAAAGCGTCCTTGTGCCCATCACCCCCCAGTCCAGTGGGGCTGCAGAGAAGAAAAACTCCGACTTTAAAACCAAACTGGCAAAAACTTTGTGCAGAGACTGGCCTGAAGTGTCTGTATTTGCCTCTCCCATTGACGTAGACGAGAAGCATTGTGAATAGAAAATATGGGCTCATATTTTAAATTAAAATCACGAGATTTTAATGGGCGGACCCATGTGGCTGACCTACACAGCACCCTTCACACTCACGCAGTCGAACTTAAAACTAACAGAAAATAAAAAAGAAGCGCTTGGACCAATGACTAGAAAGGATTATAAAAGCCAGAGGCAAGAAGGGATGACGGGACAGCACGGCCCACGCGGTGATCGATCCTGGGCTCCCCGGAGTCGTGAGCAGGGCACCTGCGGCCCTTCTACCCTACTCTGGAGGGACAGCAACTACAACTCCTTCCTGCATATACAGGATTAGGCTCCATTGCTCGTGCTTTTGAGGACCACCAATGCAACAGCTGGCCAGGAGCACCAGCTACCAGAAGCATGGCAAACTTGGTAAGCGGAGAGGGACCCGGCACTGTGGGCGAGTGCCAGCGGGAGCGGATGGGGCTGGAGCAAAATGCCCCTGCAGGCTTCTCCCTGCCGGCGGGGGGCACGACCCAGCAGGGTGGGAGACTCTCACCCGGGGCTGGCCACTGACCACCCAGGTCCTCCCTGCAAATCCCGGCATTGCACAGGGAAAGGCAGCCAGCTGGGGGAGGCGTCATCCAGCCGCGGGCAGTCCACGCTGACTGGTCCCACCACGCTCCCCTCACAGGAGACCTCTGCAAGGCCTCAGGAGTGGGGACGAGACACAGTCACGGACGCGTGTTGCAGGTGACCAAGCTAGAGCAACACGGAACTGTAGAAGACGAAACCAAGAAACGGTATTTTCTTTTTCCTCCTGATGCCGTGCGCCTGTGGAGGCGGAAGGCCTGCTGTGACATCACCAGGTGGTGGAGGCTGACGTCACCGAGCGGCAGACTGTGATGTCAGCAAGCAATGGTCTGTGACCTCACGTCCCTCACTGCTTATCTTTGGGCGCTGGCAGAGCCTGGCCCAGCCTGGCTCGTGCCTGCACTCCTGCCGAGCGTGCCTGCGAGGTCTGGAGGGTGGAGCGAGGCTTCTCCTGGTGCTGGGTGGTGCTTTGGGGGCTGCCGTCGGCAGCTCTCGGTGCCCGTCCCGGAGCCATCCCCTGTGCTTCCCCGGCCCTGCCTGGTTCAGGCAGCCGGGCACTGCGGGGTGCGCTTGCAGCAGCGGAGGTGAGCTGTGCGGGGACACGTCCCCCGGGGTGGCCGTGGGGCGGGCAATGGGTCTCGGGGAGCCGGGAGGGTGTCCTTCTCGAGGGGCCTGGGCATTTCTTCCTCCCCTCCCCTCCCCTCCCCTCCCCTCCCCTCCCCTCCCCGGGACAGCAAGTGACCATGGCCTCTCTCCATTTTGCAGCGCGCGACACCCTTTGGCAGCGCCGGCGCCAGCGAGGGGGAGCAGCTCCTCATCCTCGGCTCTCCTCAACCCGCCGCGGACCATGAACATGGCCACGGAGCCAGAGTGCACCTGCCCCATCTGCCGCGATGTTCGAGATGACGTCGCTTACGTGATGCCCTGTCTCCACCAGTTCTGCCTGGGCTGCATCCTGCGTTGGACAAGGATGAAACCAGAGTGCCCCCTCTGCAGAAGACCGATAGAGATTGTCAGGTTTTCTGTGCAGGCAGAAGATGACTATCTACAGTGTGTCATCACACCCCTCGAAGAGTCGCGAGATGCCAGCAGCCAGGCAGGCAGAGCTCCTGGCCACCCGGCCAACAACAGCCCCCGTCACCCTGTGGCGTCCCCTCCGTCCTCTCCCCAGAGGATGCTGTCCCCAGCTGAGCAGGGGGCTGTGGGGACAGAGGCCGAAGCTACTGTGGGTGGCCTCCTGCCCGAGGTGTGGGCCGCACTCTTCCGGCAAAACCAGCATCTCCTCGATCCCGTACTGCCCTGGCTGCGCCGGGAGCTGGAGGCAATATATGGGGCTCGGTGGTGGCAGGCAAAGAGTGCAGAGAGCACCATCCTGCACGCCCTGTGCATCTACGGTCCAGATGGGGAAGTCATGGTCCAGATGCTGCAGGACTACCTCGAGGAACACACTGCACTGCTGGTTCATGGCGTCATCAATATCATTGTGCGCCAGTGCAGCGAGGAGGCCTGGAGGCTGCTGTGCCCCTACGCTGCCGGGGAGGAGGACGACAGCCCTGCGGCCATCCCCAGCCCCACCGCCTACCGGGGGGGGACGCCCGACTCCAGCCTGGCCTCCTCCGGCAGCCCTGCAGGCTCCGACAGCGAGGAGGAAGCCGGCACATTGGAGGCCGCCCTCCGCAGGGGTCCCGTCCGCCCCCCATCTGCACCCACCCCTGCAGAGCAGGAGCAGCCCCAGGAGGAGCCGGGGGAGGCGGCGGTGGCAGGGCCCTCTGCCCAGGGCTGCAGCCGCAGCCCCTGCGCTCCCGGCCGGGGCACGGACCGCTCGCCCGGGGGGCCCCAGCGCCCCCCAAAGAGGAGGGCCCCCGGCCCCCAGGACTCTCCACAGCCCTGCAAGAGGCCGCCCCGCCAGCGGCACTAGCAGGGCGCCAGCAACCCTGCATTCCAGAAAGAGGAAATAAATTCCTCTTTCTCTGACACAGGCTCTGGGTGCTGCTTTCTCCCCCTCCTCCTCGTGCCTTTTCCCTTTCCCCCCGTGCCCCACCGTGGGTGGCACCAGCCTGCCGCGGGGCACGGCCATGGGCAGGGGCGTCCGAGCCAGAGGCAAGCATTGGGGTAACGGTATTTGGCAGGTACAGCGTGACTCCTACCAGCCCCAGCCTTTCCCAAGAGGAACAAGTCCCTCAGCTTTCACCTCACGCAGGCTGGCATTTCACTTCTCATTTGGCCAACAGAGAAATGGAGGGAGGGAGGAAGGAAGGTGTCGTCATCCCAGACCACAAACCAACTCCCTGCTAGAGCTGATTCTCAGCTTCTGGAAGCTCCTGGCTCCTAACCCTGGGCAACGTGATTCACGTGTCTGATAAGGGCTCCCGAGTAGGGAAGTAAAAGGCTTTCTTTGCCTGCCCGTGGCCTCCCCTCAGCCCCTCCGGCTTGTCGAGGTCTCCCCCGTCCGGGACCCTAGGCCGGACACGGTGTCCAGATGAGGCCTGACGGGCGCTGAGCAGAGAGGCCTTCTCTAATCCCCAGCCGGCATCAATGCCGGGGCTCTGCCTTCCCCGGGCAGGGCTGCCCATTGCTCCTGGCCGAACTGCACGGGGTCTCTTGCGGCCCCTTGCTCCCCCCGTCCAGCCCCTCCCTACGGCAGCCCTGCCCTTGTGCACGTCGACTGCCCCGTGCTTTCTCTTTGTAACGCCGCAGGATTTGTCATCCTCCGGGGGCTAAACACTCCCCAGCATGCAGCAGGACGCAGGGCACGAGGGACAACCTCGCGCTCACAGGCCTGTCTGCAGACACGCAACACCTGCAGCTCCATCTCTGCAAGGGGCAGCGCGGGGTGCTTCGGAGGAAGGCGCTGGACCTCACCCCACCCTCTCTGGTCGGTAAAGGGAGCATCGGCCTGACTTCTGCATAAGAGCACATTAAATCTAACGGCCAGACATGAGCTTGACACCCGAAGGGCAGGGGTTTAACAAACCGTGCAAAATTACTTCAGGAAGGAAAATGACTCTGAAAGCAGTCCAGAAGTATTGTGTGAGAATTAGGAGAATATGGGACGAGGAAGATGAGAAACAGGGCTTCCGCCGGCACTTATACCTACCACCAGATACTCGATGGCAGTAAACCTTAATGAACACGTCTAGTGAAGATGCCTTCACTCTCAACGCCTCTTTTTTCTAAGGCGTTAAAAATCAGGGCTACAAGTACAGAGCTGGGCAGATGAAAGGTAGTCTCCAAAGGCATGGGCATCATCTAGGAATCACACCTGCATGGATTTCCATAAATGCTGAGTACCTATTCCGTTCCCGGCTTTCCAAAAAATCTTCCCCGTCAGCGAGTAACGATCGTCCCTGAAAACAGGCACCCACAGAAATAAAGGCCTACACAGAATACTCGGCCCGGTTCTCTCCCAAGATGTATTTCTGAGCCTCAAGCAACAGCTCCATTTCATCAAATGCTCTGTTCCTCTCCTCGAATTTAATTTCCAGTGCAGCTGTCCCTCTAGTTCACGTGCCGTTCATTATAGCTTTTAAATTTTAACAATGCTCTTGGGCCGGGTGCTTGAAAAAGAGAACGGGCAGGCGTTTGTCGTTCTAGTGGTAATGAAAAGACTGTCCTGGCTATCCATTTTTAACTCATTTTTAAACATTAATGCTTTTGAAAAGAACAAGTTGGCCATGGTGTATCTTCCCGGGTGCCAGGCTAGACAATCACACCACGGCTTGAAAAAGACTTACTTGGCTTCTACAGCATGTACACAACTTCAAGACTCGCAAGCATACGCTAGCAAAAAAGGCCTGGGCAAGCGCATTTGCGCAGAAGGACAGAGTTATCCACTGTCTCGCCTCTCAGAAGTAAACGTTTTGAGGGAGCGAATTACCGACCAGGGCCTGTATCCTCCAAAGAGAATTAGGAACCTGGTGCTCTCTGACTTCCATGGGACTTAGTCACCCAAGAATCTCCTACGAATAAGCAATGATACGGCATTGCAAGATTACGCCAGAAATGACTTGCATTTAACGCAGCGTGGCTTTGATCTACGTTTTCTGCAGAAAGCCGTAGGCGTGCCACAGCCCACCTATGGGAATAATCATCTCGCGCTGTTGTGCTTCAGCTGGTTGAATCTGCAGGCTGAGAGGCAAGAGACAGCACCTGAGACAGTATGATGCAGGTGAGTAATTCACTAAATTGCTGAAGGGGATGCAGGAAGTGGGCCAGGTGGGTGAAAAATGAAAGAAAGAAGGATCAGCTCATGTGAAAAGTCAGAGTAATTTCATCGCTAAGCGACACAGCTCCAGAAGTCAAGAAAATAGCTAACACTGACTCATAGTCGTCAACTTTCAGGAACTTCCCAAAAGCAGGTATGTGATCGGAGAAACAACAAAGCAGCCATTCGACGATTTCCAAACAGCAACCAAAAGTCCACTTTCCGCACAGCACTGAGACATTCGCGATAAGAACTAAAATTTAGGAAGTTCTGCATTCTGCATTCTGTTATCATCTTCTTCCTGAAGTAGAAGAAGAAGTCGCTCTCATGCACAGAAAGGATTTGACATTGTTGTGAAGGGGCATCAGCGGCTCTTTGCAGACCAATGCAAAATTTTCTTCCTCCGTTGTTGAATAAAAGCGACATCACATGGGCTTCCTCAAGTTTGACAGGACCTGTTCACGTTTTAAAGACACTCTGTCTGTACAACAGACTCAGACAACACCAAATAATTGCGTTACGCTTTACCATATTAAAACAAGAACATAATGCTGACCACAGGATGGAGGAAATGGGGTCAGAGAACTGTCCTATTAGCCATAGGGATAACAGGGTAAGAGTCAGAATGCGTTACGAGCTTCGTAACGGATTATTTGGTAAGTGTTTGAGACTGGTGACAAATTTAAAACAGGTGACTCTCATGGCAGAAGCATACCTAAACATTATTTTGCCAGCTAACCTCAAAGGCAGCAATGGCACAGATAGAGACCTTCAAACGTGCTGCAGGGCCTGCACTGCTACAGGGTACTCGACCTGCAGAGCTCCTGCAAAGCAAGGTTTATGTATTTTTAAAGAGGGGGAGGGGTTTAAGTGTTACCCAGCACTGTACAATACTCAAAAGCAGGGTAGTATGCTACCGATATACTTGAAGAATTCTAAAGGTTAGTTTATTTGGGAAGCTCAGCAAAATGCCTTTCATTAGAATCTGTCAGGAAGAGAAACTGGAGCTACGGGAAAGAACCCTTTCCATGAGAAATGTGTTTCGTTTCTAAAGCAGAAATCCCTGGGAAAACCAAAAGCTTCAACCCAGAGCCCAAAGCCTGAAAGGGCAAGAACCACGTGCAGGTTTTTGGCCTACGCTTCTACTCTGCCAAAAGGAGACTGAGCTAGCTCTCTAGTTTAATGGCAACTGAGCGTCTTGGGGGGAAAGGTATTGATTTCACTTTAAAAATCCCTCAAGCCTGTTACCGCAAGGTGAAAAAAGCCATTCCTCATGGACTCCTAGAAGTCCTGGTGACACGGAGCGTTACTTTGAGTTTTTGCGTGCAGGAAGAGGAAGAAAAGTCCCAAAGGGCCCCACGGAAGCACCACCATCTTAGAGGAACCTTCAACAGCGGCGGTCAAGCAAAACAAGCCTGCTTTTGCCTGCTCCATGGGGAACGCACTGCAGCAATGCAGAACAGTCAGCTAAGCGACACAGCTCCAAAGCAGAAGTTCTCAGGGTGAGGCGGAAGGCCTGCTGTGACATCACCAGGTGGTGGAGGCTGACGTCACCGAGCGGCAGACTGTGATGTCAGCAAGCAATGGTCTGTGACCTCACGTCCCTCACTGCTTATCTTTGGGCGCTGGCAGAGCCTGGCCCAGCCTGGCTCGTGCCTGCACTCCTGCCGAGCGTGCCTGCGAGGTCTGGAGGGTGGAGCGAGGCTTCTCCTGGTGCTGGGTGGTGCTTTGGGGGCTGCCGTCGGCAGCTCTCGGTGCCCGTCCCGGAGCCATCCCCTGTGCTTCCCCGGCCCTGCCTGGTTCAGGCAGCCGGGCACCGCGGGGCGTGCTTGCAGCAGCGGAGGTGAGCTGTGCGGGGACACGTCCCCCGGGGTGGCCGTGGGGCGGGCAATGGGTCTCGGGGAGCCGGGAGGGTGTCCTTCTCGAGGGGCCTGGGCATTTCTTCCTCCCCTCCCCTCCCCTCCCCTCCCCTCCCCTCCCCTCCCCTCCCCTCCCCTCCCCTCCCCTCCCCTCCCCGGGACAGCAAGTGACCATGGCCTCTCTCCATTTTGCAGCGCGCGACACCCTTTGGCAGCGCCGGCGCCAGCGAGGGGGAGCAGCTCCTCATCCTCGGCTCTCCCCAACCCGCTGCGGAGCACGAACATGGCCACGGAGCCAGAGTGCACCTGCCCCATCTGCCGCGATGCTCAGAACGGCGTCGCCTTCGTGCAGCCATGCCAACACCAGTTCTGCCTGGGCTGCATCCTGCGGTGGGCAAAAAGGTCATCAAATTGCCCACTCTGCAGAGGACAGATGGAGAAGGTCAAGTTTTCTGTGCGGGGAGGAGATGACTACCTAGAGCATGTCATCACGTCCCCCGCACAGCCATCAGTCGCCAGCAGCCAGGCAGGCAGAGCTCCCGGCCGCCTGGCCAACAGCAGCCCCCATCGCCCTGCGGCGTCCTCTCCACAGGGGATGCTGTTCCTGGAAGAGCAGGGGGCTGCGGGGACAGAGGCCGAAGCTACTGTGGGTGGCCTCCTGCCCGAGGTGTGGGCCGCACTCTTCCGGCAAAACCAGCATCTCCTCTACCCCGTGCTGCCCTGGCTGGGCCGGGAGCTGGAGGCAATATATGGGGCTCGGTGGTGGCAGGCAAAGAGTGCAGAGAGCACCATCCTGCACGCCCTGTGTGTCCACGGTCCAGATGGGGAAGTCATGGTCCAGGTGCTGCAGGACTACCTCGAGGAACACACCGCACTGCTGGTTCATGGCGTCATCAATATCATTGTGCGCCAGTGCAGCGAGGAGGCCTGGAGGCTGCTGTGCCCCTACGCTGCCGGGGAGGAGGACGACAGCCCTGCGGCCATCCCCAGCCCCACCGCCTACCGGGGGGGGACGCCCGACTCCAGCCTGGCCTCCTCCGGCAGCCCTGCAGGCTCCGACAGCGAGGAGGAAGCCGGCACATTGGAGGCCGCCCTCCGCAGGGGTCCCGTCCGCCCCCCATCTGCACCCACCCCTGCAGAGCAGGAGCAGCCCCAGGAGGAGCCGGGGGAGGCGGCGGTGGCAGGGCCCTCTGCCCAGGGCTGCAGCCGCAGCCCCTGCGCTCCCGGCCGGGGCACGGACCGCTCGCCCAGGGGGCCCCAGCGCCCCCCAGAGAGGAGGGCCCCCGGCCCCCAGGACTCTCCACAGCCCTGCAAGAGGCCGCCCCGCCAGCAGCACTAGCAGGGCGCCAGCAACCCTGCATTCCAGAAAGAGGAAATAAATTCCTCTTTCTCTGACACAGGCTCTGGGTGCTGCTTTCTCCCCCTCCTCCTCGTGCCTTTTCCCTTTCCCCCCGTGCCCCACCGTGGGTGGCACCAGCCTGCCGCGGGGCACGGCCATGGGCAGGGGCGTCCGAGCCAGAGGCAAGCATTGGGGTAATGGTATTTGGCAGGTACAGCGTGACTCCTACCAGCCCCAGCCTTTCCCAAGAGGAACAAGTCCCTCAGCTTTCACCTCACGCAGGCTGGCATTTCACTTCTCATTTGGCCAACAGAGAAATGGAGGGAGGGAGGAAGGAAGGTGTCGTCATCCCAGACCACAAACCAACTCCCTGCTAGAGCTGATTCTCAGCTTCTGGAAGCTCCTGGCTCCTAACCCTGGGCAACGTGATTCACGTGTCTGATAAGGGCTCCCGAGTAGGGAAGTAAAAGGCTTTCTTTGCCTGCCCGTGGCCTCCCCTCAGCCCCTCCGGCTTGTCGAGGTCTCCCCCGTCCGGGACCCTAGGCCGGACACGGTGTCCAGATGAGGCCTGACGGGCGCTGAGCAGAGAGGCCTTCTCTAATCCCCAGCCGGCATCAATGCCGGGGCTCTGCCTTCCCCGGGCAGGGCTGCCCATTGCTCCTGGCCGAACTGCACGGGGTCTCTCGCGGCCCCTTGCTCCCCCCGTCCAGCCCCTCCCTACGGCAGCCCTGCCCTTGTGCACGTCGACTGCCCCGTGCTTTCTCTTTGTAACGCCGCAGGATTTGTCATCCTCCGGGGGCTAAACACTCCCCAGCATGCAGCAGGACGCAGGGCACGAGGGACAACCTCGCGCTCACAGGCCTGTCTGCAGACACGCAACGCCTGCAGCTCCATCTCTGCAAGGGGCAGCGCGGGGTGCTTCGGAGGAAGGCGCTGGACCTCACCCCACCCTCTCTGGTCGGTAAAGGGAGCATCGGCCTGACTTCTGCATAAGAGCACATTAAATCTAACGGCCAGACATGAGCTTGACACCCGAAGGGCAGGGGTTTAACAAACCGTGCAAAATTACTTCAGGAAGGAAAATGACTCTGAAAGCAGTCCAGAAGTATTGTGTGAGAATTAGGAGAATATGGGACGAGGAAGATGAGAAACAGGGCTTCCGCCGGCACTTATACCTACCACCAGATACTCGATGGCAGTAAACCTTAATGAACACGTCTAGTGAAGATGCCTTCACTCTCAACGCCTCTTTTTTCTAAGGCGTTAAAAATCAGGGCTACAAGTACAGAGCTGGGCAGATGAAAGGTAGTCTTCAAAGGCATGGGCATCATCTAGGAATCACACCTGCATGGATTTCCATAAATGCTGAGTACCTATTCCGTTCCCGGCTTTCCAAAAAATCTTCCCCGTCAGCGAGTAACGATCGTCCCTGAAAACAGGCACCCACAGAAATAAAGGCCTACACAGAATACTCGGCCCGGTTCTCTCCCAAGATGTATTTCTGAGCCTCAAGCAACAGCTCCATTTCATCAAATGCTCTGTTCCTCTCCTCGAATTTAATTTCCAGTGCAGCTGTCCCTCTAGTTCACGTGCCGTTCATTATAGCTTTTAAATTTTAACAATGCTCTTGGGCCGGGTGCTTGAAAAAGAGAACGGGCAGGCGTTTGTCGTTCTAGTGGTAATGAAAAGACTGTCCTGGCTATCCATTTTTAACTCATTTTTAAACATTAATGCTTTTGAAAAGAACAAGTTGGCCATGGTGTATCTTCCCGGGTGCCAGGCTAGACAATCACACCACGGCTTGAAAAAGACTTACTTGGCTTCTACAGCATGTACACAACTTCAAGACTCGCAAGCATACGCTAGCAAAAAAGGCCTGGGCAAGCGCATTTGCGCAGAAGGACAGAGTTATCCACTGTCTCGCCTCTCAGAAGTAAACGTTTTGAGGGAGCGAATTACCGACCAGGGCCTGTATCCTCCAAAGAGAATTAGGAACCTGGTGCTCTCTGACTTCCATGGGACTTAGTCACCCAAGAATCTCCTACGAATAAGCAATGATACGGCATTGCAAGATTACGCCAGAAATGACTTGCATTTAACGCAGCGTGGCTTTGATCTACGTTTTCTGCAGAAAGCCGTAGGCGTGCCACAGCCCACCTATGGGAATAATCATCTCGCGCTGTTGTGCTTCAGCTGGTTGAATCTGCAGGCTGAGAGGCAAGAGACAGCACCTGAGACAGTATGATGCAGGTGAGTAATTCACTAAATTGCTGAAGGGGATGCAGGAAGTGGGCCAGGTGGGTGAAAAATGAAAGAAAGAAGGATCAGCTCATGTGAAAAGTCAGAGTAATTTCATCGCTAAGCGACACAGCTCCAGAAGTCAAGAAAATAGCTAACACTGACTCATAGTCGTCAACTTTCAGGAACTTCCCAAAAGCAGGTATGTGATCGGAGAAACAACAAAGCAGCCATTCAACGATTTCCAAACAGCAACCAAAAGTCCACTTTCCGCACAGCACTGAGACATTCGCGATAAGAACTAAAATTTAGGAAGTTCTGCATTCTGCATTCTGTTATCATCTTCTTCCTGAAGTAGAAGAAGAAGTCGCTCTCATGCACAGAAAGGATTTGACATTGTTGTGAAGGGGCATCAGCGGCTCTTTGCAGACCAATGCAAAATTTTCTTCCTCCGTTGTTGAATAAAAGCGACATCACATGGGCTTCCTCAAGTTTGACAGGACCTGTTCACGTTTTAAAGACACTCTGTCTGTACAACAGACTCAGACAACACCAAATAATTGCGTTACGCTTTACCATATTAAAACAAGAACATAATGCTGACCACAGGATGGAGGAAATGGGGTCAGAGAACTGTCCTATTAGCCATAGGGATAACAGGGTAAGAGTCAGAATGCGTTACGAGCTTCGTAACGGATTATTTGGTAAGTGTTTGAGACTGGTGACAAATTTAAAACAGGTGACTCTCATGGCAGAAGCATACCTAAACATTATTTTGCCAGCTAACCTCAAAGGCAGCAATGGCACAGATAGAGACCTTCAAACGTGCTGCAGGGCCTGCACTGCTACAGGGTACTCGACCTGCAGAGCTCCTGCAAAGCAAGGTTTATGTATTTTTAAAGAGGGGGAGGGGTTTAAGTGTTACCCAGCACTGTACAATACTCAAAAGCAGGGTAGTATGCTACCGATATACTTGAAGAATTCTAAAGGTTAGTTTATTTGGGAAGCTCAGCAAAATGCCTTTCATTAGAATCTGTCAGGAAGAGAAACTGGAGCTACGGGAAAGAACCCTTTCCATGAGAAATGTGTTTCGTTTCTAAAGCAGAAATCCCTGGGAAAACCAAAAGCTTCAACCCAGAGACCAAAGCCTGAAAGGGCAAGAACCACGTGCAGGTTTTTGGCCTACGCTTCTACTCTGCCAAAAGGAGACTGAGCTAGCTCTCTAGTTTAATGGCAACTGAGCGTCTTGGGGGGAAAGGTATTGATTTCACTTTAAAAATCCCTCAAGCCTGTTACCGCAAGGTGAAAAAAGCCATTCCTCATGGACTCCTAGAAGTCCTGGTGACACGGAGGGTTACTTTGAGTTTTTGCGTGCAGGAAGAGGAAGAAAAGTCCCAAAGGGCCCCACGGAAGCACCACCATCTTAGAGGAACCTTCAACAGCGGCGGTCAAGCAAAACAAGCCTGCTTTTGCCTGCTCCATGGGGAACGCACTGCAGCAATGCAGAACAGTCAGCTAAGCGACACAGCTCCAAAGCAGAAGTTCTCAGGGTGAGGCGGAAGGCCTGCTGTGACATCACCAGGTGGTGGAGGCTGACGTCACCGAGCGGCAGACTGTGATGTCAGCAAGCAATGGTCTGTGACCTCACGTCCCTCACTGCTTATCTTTGGGCGCTGGCAGAGCCTGGCCCAGCCTGGCTCGTGCCTGCACTCCTGCCGAGCGTGCCTGCGAGGTCTGGAGGGTGGAGCGAGGCTTCTCCTGGTGCTGGGTGGTGCTTTGGGGGCTGCCGTCGGCAGCTCTCGGTGCCCGTCCCGGAGCCATCCCCTGTGCTTCCCCGGCCCTGCCTGGTTCAGGCAGCCGGGCACCGCGGGGCGTGCTTGCAGCAGCGGAGGTGAGCTGTGCGGGGACACGTCCCCCGGGGTGGCCGTGGGGCGGGCAATGGGTCTCGGGGAGCCGGGAGGGTGTCCTTCTCGAGGGGCCTGGGCATTTCTTCCTCCCCTCCCCTCCCCTCCCCTCCCCTCCCCTCCCCGGGACAGCAAGTGACCATGGCCTCTCTCCATTTTGCAGCGCGCGACACCCTTTGGCAGCGCCGGCGCCAGCGAGGGGGAGCAGCTCCTCATCCTCGGCTCTCCCCAACCCGCTGCGGAGCACGAACATGGCCACGGAGCCAGAGTGCACCTGCCCCATCTGCCGCGATGCTCAGAACGGCGTCGCCTTCGTGCAGCCATGCCAACACCAGTTCTGCCTGGGCTGCATCCTGCGGTGGGCAAAAAGGTCATCAAATTGCCCACTCTGCAGAGGACAGATGGAGAAGGTCAAGTTTTCTGTGCGGGGAGGAGATGACTACCTAGAGCATGTCATCACGTCCCCCGCACAGCCATCAGTCGCCAGCAGCCAGGCAGGCAGAGCTCCCGGCCGCCTGGCCAACAGCAGCCCCCATCGCCCTGCGGCGTCCTCTCCACAGGGGATGCTGTTCCTGGAAGAGCAGGGGGCTGCGGGGACAGAGGCCGAAGCTACTGTGGGTGGCCTCCTGCCCGAGGTGTGGGCCGCACTCTTCCGGCAAAACCAGCATCTCCTCTACCCCGTGCTGCCCTGGCTGGGCCGGGAGCTGGAGGCAATATATGGGGCTCGGTGGTGGCAGGCAAAGAGTGCAGAGAGCACCATCCTGCACGCCCTGTGTGTCCACGGTCCAGATGGGGAAGTCATGGTCCAGGTGCTGCAGGACTACCTCGAGGAACACACCGCACTGCTGGTTCATGGCGTCATCAATATCATTGTGCGCCAGTGCAGCGAGGAGGCCTGGAGGCTGCTGTGCCCCTACGCTGCCGGGGAGGAGGACGACAGCCCTGCGGCCATCCCCAGCCCCACCGCCTACCGGGGGGGGACGCCCGACTCCAGCCTGGCCTCCTCCGGCAGCCCTGCAGGCTCCGACAGCGAGGAGGAAGCCGGCACATTGGAGGCCGCCCTCCGCAGGGGTCCCGTCCGCCCCCCATCTGCACCCACCCCTGCAGAGCAGGAGCAGCCCCAGGAGGAGCCGGGGGAGGCGGCGGTGGCAGGGCCCTCTGCCCAGGGCTGCAGCCGCAGCCCCTGCGCTCCCGGCCGGGGCACGGACCGCTCGCCCAGGGGGCCCCAGCGCCCCCCAGAGAGGAGGGCCCCCGGCCCCCAGGACTCTCCACAGCCCTGCAAGAGGCCGCCCCGCCAGCAGCACTAGCAGGGCGCCAGCAACCCTGCATTCCAGAAAGAGGAAATAAATTCCTCTTTCTCTGACACAGGCTCTGGGTGCTGCTTTCTCCCCCTCCTCCTCGTGCCTTTTCCCTTTCCCCCCGTGCCCCACCGTGGGTGGCACCAGCCTGCCGCGGGGCACGGCCATGGGCAGGGGCGTCCGAGCCAGAGGCAAGCATTGGGGTAACGGTATTTGGCAGGTACAGCGTGACTCCTACCAGCCCCAGCCTTTCCCAAGAGGAACAAGTCCCTCAGCTTTCACCTCACGCAGGCTGGCATTTCACTTCTCATTTGGCCAACAGAGAAATGGAGGGAGGGAGGAAGGAAGGTGTCGTCATCCCAGACCACAAACCAACTCCCTGCTAGAGCTGATTCTCAGCTTCTGGAAGCTCCTGGCTCCTAACCCTGGGCAACGTGATTCACGTGTCTGATAAGGGCTCCCGAGTAGGGAAGTAAAAGGCTTTCTTTGCCTGCCCGTGGCCTCCCCTCAGCCCCTCCGGCTTGTCGAGGTCTCCCCCGTCCGGGACCCTAGGCCGGACACGGTGTCCAGATGAGGCCTGACGGGCGCTGAGCAGAGAGGCCTTCTCTAATCCCCAGCCGGCATCAATGCCGGGGCTCTGCCTTCCCCGGGCAGGGCTGCCCATTGCTCCTGGCCGAACTGCACGGGGTCTCTCGCGGCCCCTTGCTCCCCCCGTCCAGCCCCTCCCTACGGCAGCCCTGCCCTTGTGCACGTCGACTGCCCCGTGCTTTCTCTTTGTAACGCCGCAGGATTTGTCATCCTCCGGGGGCTAAACACTCCCCAGCATGCAGCAGGACGCAGGGCACGAGGGACAACCTCGCGCTCACAGGCCTGTCTGCAGACACGCAACGCCTGCAGCTCCATCTCTGCAAGGGGCAGCGCGGGGTGCTTCGGAGGAAGGCGCTGGACCTCACCCCACCCTCTCTGGTCGGTAAAGGGAGCATCGGCCTGACTTCTGCATAAGAGCACATTAAATCTAACGGCCAGACATGAGCTTGACACCCGAAGGGCAGGGGTTTAACAAACCGTGCAAAATTACTTCAGGAAGGAAAATGACTCTGAAAGCAGTCCAGAAGTATTGTGTGAGAATTAGGAGAATATGGGACGAGGAAGATGAGAAACAGGGCTTCCGCCGGCACTTATACCTACCACCAGATACTCGATGGCAGTAAACCTTAATGAACACGTCTAGTGAAGATGCCTTCACTCTCAACGCCTCTTTTTTCTAAGGCGTTAAAAATCAGGGCTACAAGTACAGAGCTGGGCAGATGAAAGGTAGTCTTCAAAGGCATGGGCATCATCTAGGAATCACACCTGCATGGATTTCCATAAATGCTGAGTACCTATTCCGTTCCCGGCTTTCCAAAAAATCTTCCCCGTCAGCGAGTAACGATCGTCCCTGAAAACAGGCACCCACAGAAATAAAGGCCTACACAGAATACTCGGCCCGGTTCTCTCCCAAGATGTATTTCTGAGCCTCAAGCAACAGCTCCATTTCATCAAATGCTCTGTTCCTCTCCTCGAATTTAATTTCCAGTGCAGCTGTCCCTCTAGTTCACGTGCCGTTCATTATAGCTTTTAAATTTTAACAATGCTCTTGGGCCGGGTGCTTGAAAAAGAGAACGGGCAGGCGTTTGTCGTTCTAGTGGTAATGAAAAGACTGTCCTGGCTATCCATTTTTAACTCATTTTTAAACATTAATGCTTTTGAAAAGAACAAGTTGGCCATGGTGTATCTTCCCGGGTGCCAGGCTAGACAATCACACCACGGCTTGAAAAAGACTTACTTGGCTTCTACAGCATGTACACAACTTCAAGACTCGCAAGCATACGCTAGCAAAAAAGGCCTGGGCAAGCGCATTTGCGCAGAAGGACAGAGTTATCCACTGTCTCGCCTCTCAGAAGTAAACGTTTTGAGGGAGCGAATTACCGACCAGGGCCTGTATCCTCCAAAGAGAATTAGGAACCTGGTGCTCTCTGACTTCCATGGGACTTAGTCACCCAAGAATCTCCTACGAATAAGCAATGATACGGCATTGCAAGATTACGCCAGAAATGACTTGCATTTAATGCAGCGTGGCTTTGATCTACGTTTTCTGCAGAAAGCCGTAGGCGTGCCACAGCCCACCTATGGGAATAATCATCTCGCGCTGTTGTGCTTCAGCTGGTTGAATCTGCAGGCTGAGAGGCAAGAGACAGCACCTGAGACAGTATGATGCAGGTGAGTAATTCACTAAATTGCTGAAGGGGATGCAGGAAGTGGGCCAGGTGGGTGAAAAATGAAAGAAAGAAGGATCAGCTCATGTGAAAAGTCAGAGTAATTTCATCGCTAAGCGACACAGCTCCAGAAGTCAAGAAAATAGCTAACACTGACTCATAGTCGTCAACTTTCAGGAACTTCCCAAAAGCAGGTATGTGATCGGAGAAACAACAAAGCAGCCATTCGACGATTTCCAAACAGCAACCAAAAGTCCACTTTCCGCACAGCACTGAGACATTCGCGATAAGAACTAAAATTTAGGAAGTTCTGCATTCTGCATTCTGTTATCATCTTCTTCCTGAAGTAGAAGAAGAAGTCGCTCTCATGCACAGAAAGGATTTGACATTGTTGTGAAGGGGCATCAGCGGCTCTTTGCAGACCAATGCAAAATTTTCTTCCTCCGTTGTTGAATAAAAGCGACATCACATGGGCTTCCTCAAGTTTGACAGGACCTGTTCACGTTTTAAAGACACTCTGTCTGTACAACAGACTCAGACAACACCAAATAATTGCGTTACGCTTTACCATATTAAAACAAGAACATAATGCTGACCACAGGATGGAGGAAATGGGGTCAGAGAACTGTCCTATTAGCCATAGGGATAACAGGGTAAGAGTCAGAATGCGTTACGAGCTTCGTAACGGATTATTTGGTAAGTGTTTGAGACTGGTGACAAATTTAAAACAGGTGACTCTCATGGCAGAAGCATACCTAAACATTATTTTGCCAGCTAACCTCAAAGGCAGCAATGGCACAGATAGAGACCTTCAAACGTGCTGCAGGGCCTGCACTGCTACAGGGTACTCGACCTGCAGAGCTCCTGCAAAGCAAGGTTTATGTATTTTTAAAGAGGGGGAGGGGTTTAAGTGTTACCCAGCACTGTACAATACTCAAAAGCAGGGTAGTATGCTACCGATATACTTGAAGAATTCTAAAGGTTAGTTTATTTGGGAAGCTCAGCAAAATGCCTTTCATTAGAATCTGTCAGGAAGAGAAACTGGAGCTACAGGAAAGAACCCTTTCCATGAGAAATGTGTTTCGTTTCTAAAGCAGAAATCCCTGGGAAAACCAAAAGCTTCAACCCAGAGACCAAAGCCTGAAAGGGCAAGAACCACGTGCAGGTTTTTGGCCTACGCTTCTACTCTGCCAAAAGGAGACTGAGCTAGCTCTCTAGTTTAATGGCAACTGAGCATCTTGGGGGGAAAGGTATTGATTTCACTTTAAAAATCCCTCAAGCCTGTTACCGCAAGGTGAAAAAAGCCATTCCTCATGGACTCCTAGAAGTCCTGGTGACACGGAGGGTTACTTTGAGTTTTTGCGTGCAGGAAGAGGAAGAAAAGTCCCAAAGGGCCCCACGGAAGCACCACCATCTTAGAGGAACCTTCAACAGCGGCGGTCAAGCAAAACAAGCCTGCTTTTGCCTGCTCCATGGGGAACGCACTGCAGCAATGCAGAACAGTCAGCTAAGCGACACAGCTCCAAAGCAGAAGTTCTCAGGGTGAGGCGGAAGGCCTGCTGTGACATCACCAGGTGGTGGAGGCTGACGTCACCGAGCGGCAGACTGTGATGTCAGCAAGCAATGGTCTGTGACCTCACGTCCCTCACTGCTTATCTTTGGGCGCTGGCAGAGCCTGGCCCAGCCTGGCTCGTGCCTGCACTCCTGCCGAGCGTGCCTGCGAGGTCTGGAGGGTGGAGCGAGGCTTCTCCTGGTGCTGGGTGGTGCTTTGGGGGCTGCCGTCGGCAGCTCTCGGTGCCCGTCCCGGAGCCATCCCCTGTGCTTCCCCGGCCCTGCCTGGTTCAGGCAGCCGGGCACCGCGGGGCGTGCTTGCAGCAGCGGAGGTGAGCTGTGCGGGGACACGTCCCCCGGGGTGGCCGTGGGGCGGGCAATGGGTCTCGGGGAGCCGGGAGGGTGTCCTTCTCGAGGGGCCTGGGCATTTCTTCCTCCCCTCCCCTCCCCTCCCCTCCCCTCCCCTCCCCGGGACAGCAAGTGACCATGGCCTCTCTCCATTTTGCAGCGCGCGACACCCTTTGGCAGCGCCGGCGCCAGCGAGGGGGAGCAGCTCCTCATCCTCGGCTCTCCCCAACCCGCTGCGGAGCACGAACATGGCCACGGAGCCAGAGTGCACCTGCCCCATCTGCCGCGATGCTCAGAACGGCGTCGCCTTCGTGCAGCCATGCCAACACCAGTTCTGCCTGGGCTGCATCCTGCGGTGGGCAAAAAGGTCATCAAATTGCCCACTCTGCAGAGGACAGATGGAGAAGGTCAAGTTTTCTGTGCGGGGAGGAGATGACTACCTAGAGCATGTCATCACGTCCCCCGCACAGCCATCAGTCGCCAGCAGCCAGGCAGGCAGAGCTCCCGGCCGCCTGGCCAACAGCAGCCCCCATCGCCCTGCGGCGTCCTCTCCACAGGGGATGCTGTTCCTGGAAGAGCAGGGGGCTGCGGGGACAGAGGCCGAAGCTACTGTGGGTGGCCTCCTGCCCGAGGTGTGGGCCGCACTCTTCCGGCAAAACCAGCATCTCCTCTACCCCGTGCTGCCCTGGCTGGGCCGGGAGCTGGAGGCAATATATGGGGCTCGGTGGTGGCAGGCAAAGAGTGCAGAGAGCACCATCCTGCACGCCCTGTGTGTCCACGGTCCAGATGGGGAAGTCATGGTCCAGGTGCTGCAGGACTACCTCGAGGAACACACCGCACTGCTGGTTCATGGCGTCATCAATATCATTGTGCGCCAGTGCAGCGAGGAGGCCTGGAGGCTGCTGTGCCCCTACGCTGCCGGGGAGGAGGACGACAGCCCTGCGGCCATCCCCAGCCCCACCGCCTACCGGGGGGGGGACGCCCGACTCCAGCCTGGCCTCCTCCGGCAGCCCTGCAGGCTCCGACAGCGAGGAGGAAGCCGGCACATTGGAGGCCGCCCTCCGCAGGGGTCCCGTCCGCCCCCCATCTGCACCCACCCCTGCAGAGCAGGAGCAGCCCCAGGAGGAGCCGGGGGAGGCGGCGGTGGCAGGGCCCTCTGCCCAGGGCTGCAGCCGCAGCCCCTGCGCTCCCGGCCGGGGCATGGACCGCTCGCCCGGGGGGCCCCAGCGCCCCCCAAAGAGGAGGGCCCCCGGCCCCCAGGACTCTCCACAGCCCTGCAAGAGGCCACCCCGCCGGCAGCACTAGCAGGGCGCCAGCAACCCTGCATTCCAGAAAGAGGAAATAAATTCCTCTTTCTCTGACACAGGCTCTGGGTGCTGCTTTCTCCCCCTCCTCCTCGTGCCTTTTCCCTTTCCCCCCGTGCCCCACCGTGGGTGGCACCCGCAGCAGATGCCGAGGGCAGAGCAGGCAGGAGGGCAAGCTGGTTTTGTCACAGGTCCGATGGGGACCCAACTGAGCATCACGCCCGGTCTCTGCTGGCAGCCCCCGGTGCCCCAGCCCGGTCCCAGTGCCATGAGGGCCATCCCGAGCTCTGCCCGGACGGAAGGAGCATCCTCGGAGCCCTGGACCCCACTGTGGGGACAGCGAGGAGGGGTCCCCCCACTCCGGGTGTGCCTGAGGGGCCTGGCAGGGGCTTCGTCCCCCAGCTGGGAACAGCGGGCTCCACGCCTATGGCCGGAGCACTCCCACCGCTGTCAGGAGGGGTGTGCAAACGGGGCGGGGGGGGCTGACGAAGCTCTTCTCCTGGGGACAGCTCGCCAGTGTGAAGCAGTGCTAAAGTGATGCCAAAATTCCTGTGGGGAAAAAGATTCTCGTGTCTCATTTTGCAGGCTGAGCTTCCTACCCCCTTTCAAATCCTTCCAGTCTGATCCTCGGTCAGCATCTCTTCGTTTCCGTGATGGGAATTCATCAGTCCTTTCAAAGCAGCTTCGCTTGAGAGAGAAAAGGTCTGCCTTGTGGTTCGTGCTTGCACTGCAGTCCTTAGGAAATCACTTGCTGTCAGAAAATTGCAGACGAAAGACCGAAGCTTTGCCAGCTGTGAAGGTGGCCCAAAGAGAAGGCAGTTAGGGGCAAAGTCAGGAGAGTTATTATTGTGTTGGCAGATCTGGTACAAGGTGGGTGAAAAAAAGGACCCTAAAAGATCTGAAAATAGCTCCGCTGACAAGCAGGGAGGGGAAGGTGCAAAGAAAGGAAGAGGTAGAAACACCAAAGGAAGGAAAGGACTATGTGCAGAAGTTGGAAGTAGCATGAAAAAGCGTAAAGGGGTAAAATAATGAAAAAATAAATTTAGGCTGGTATTTAAAAAAAAAATCTACTGCGCTCGAGTTCTCTTACTGTCAATGAAAGGAGTTGGGATGCGCTATAACGTTGCCACCTCCAGCACTTGTCTCTGCACCCCACAGAGTGTGACAAAGCAGGAACCTCTCCGAGGTGGGCAGATGTTTGTCCTGCTGGAGGTGTCTGTGCCGCTGCCGGGGGGGTCGTGTACGTGCGTGCAGAGCTCAGTTTCAGTCATCTTTGGAAGCAGTGAAGAAGCCAGGTGTGGAAGGGAGTGACCTGCCAAGGAACGGGCTGAATAAGCCAGTGAGTTCCCCTGCTTCTAATGCTTCTCGTGTTCAAGAGCTGCTGACAGCACCGGTTCTTCAGCGCTCGCGTCTGGCGTGCTGGTGTATTGGAGGAGCGAGTACCACAGCCATTTTCACTGCCGCAGATGCCCCGTGGATTTGTGACGGTGCAATTGTGGAGAACTTTCACAAGAGGGTGCAGAGAGCCGGTATCTCTCCTGCTGGTTTCAGCAGCTGGCATGCTACGTGGCAGCAGGAATCACGGCAGCGTGCTCCTCTCTACATGTCTGTTTCTTCTCTCCCAGAAAACAGCGTTTTGAACGCTGCTTTGTAACACAGATTCCTTCCTCCTTTGGCTGCGTCTTGGCACTCAGAGGCGCCCAGCTACTTTCACAGGAGGCGTGCGAACAGAGACACATACACAGAATGTGCCTGTTAATAGGTCTCATCCCAGCACGGTGCAGAGAAGCCGCTCCCGAGGGGAACCCGTGTGTACCGCCCGGGAAATGCTCTGTCAGCTGTCTGCCTGTGTCTCCGAGACACTTTGGTTTAGGAGAGGGGTGACCTGAAATCAAGAGGAAGGCATTGGTTTTGACAGAGGAAGGACTTTCTTAACGGCGTCCTCTATTTGCACGTGAACCCATCCTCAGCCTCCCTCGGTGCCCTGGACTGTGTGGGAAACAACTTCTTGCTGTGTTTTTGGGAATGCAGGAATGATTGGTTTCAGCACAGGCAAGACCCGAGAGGCAGAGCTTCTTCCACCACTCTCTTGATTCTGCTTTGCCGGCTGAGGAACGGATGGATGCTCTGGCTTCTACGCCTCTCTTTTGCACCCCAATATTACAGACCAAACAGGGGATCTCAAAACACCCTGCTCCCGAGGACACTTCTTCAGGTTTCTCCCATCTCGGCCACGACCAGCGTCTCCTCTCTAGAGCAGCAGTCACAACAGGGGCACAAACTCAGAAAGCACTGGCATCACCAGGCGGTGGCATAAATCACCCCCCATTTCCAGGCTGCAGGGCGTCACTCCTTCCATACTCTCAATTCCTTCCCGAGACACCCCCAGCTCACGGCCGGTGCCTTTGCCGAGGCATCGCTGCCTCAGTCACCGTCAGCTGCACAGTGGAAAAAGGGAGAACTGGAAGCACCGTGCTCCGTCCCGCGGCTCTGATTGCCCAGATAAACATCACAGCTTGCCGGAAAAAACGGTGAGCAAAGACTCTTCCAGGATAAAATGCAAGATTATGCATTTCATAAGCATTGTGTTCTGAGTAAGAGGGGAGTGCGAGAAGCAGAAAGATTCTGGCAACAGCAAAACATTCCAGAGAATATTAAGCTGCGAGTACTATTCAATTGTACAAAGTCAAAATTAAGGGTTTTTTCAGTACAAAATGTCTCATCCATCTCAAATGGATCTTTTTATAAGATTTGTATTGGAAGCGGTGTTGGCGCTAGGGCAGTACACTCCAGATAGGCCCACAGTTAACATTTCAGTCTGTCAGGACCTCGGGAAACGGTTTCTGCACGCCCGTGCTTTACTCTTGGTTGCACAGCAGAGGGAAGCACGAGGCCCATGACGTGATGACCAGCATGCCCTTCCCCCGCCTTGAGAAATCACTGTGAAAACAGAAAAGAGATGTGTTTATTAAGGACGGAACATTCTTCCACCGTACCACGTAGAGCCCATGAAAACGGGTGGCAAAATCAAATACGTGAGGCAGAATGTATGTGTCGTAAATGTATGGCAAATTTGAGTCACTGGCAGTTAGTAAGGCTGTCGGGTTTTGGGTTGGGCGTCTTTTTGTCCCGGTAGCGCTGTGCCTTAGGTGACAGTTTAACTGCATGTCGCGTGACCGATCTGACGCTGAGAGAGAATACCTGGTAAAGGAGTTTTGGTCTGCAATAATTTCTTCCTTTACTCCAACGCTGTTAGGATTTCCTCGCGTCTCCCTGCTGAGGAAACCGGTAGCTACAAGTTCATCTGAATGCATCTCTACAAAGCCACTGAACGCAGTCTTTTGTACAGAGGAACCTAGTAAATAAACTCGGCTACCGGCAGATATCGCTGACATGACGCAAGAGGACTAATCCTTGGGCAGTTTTCCATTCCTCATACCGGAGGAAAAGTTTACGCTGGGAGTATTGTCAAAGTGCAAAAACGATAGAAAGGCTTAGGAAAATCGTTTTTTGTATCAAAATGGAAGCTCCACCTTCTTAGTGTGATAGAGTCGCCATGACATCAGTTGAGACAGGTACAGTGAGGTAATCCTTAGTTCAAACAACAAGGTTGAAACTAGTGAGACCAGTCAGGAGAAACAGAATGAACATGATGGAAGTAGGACAAAAAAGAGCTTTTCTGACTGACCGGAACAATTCTCTCGCATCCAACAGTATTCCCATCCAAAATCACCGTTAGAAGCTAAAACATGAAGAAATACTTGTAAGCTGAAAATATGGTGAAGTGGACTTACCCCAGCGTAAAGAAGGAAACTAATTCTGAACATTTCCCTTTAATCATGTTAGCCTTTCTATACTTTTGTTATAGATCCACTTCACGGTACCTGTAACAACATTTTTAAAGGAAAAAAGCATTCCAGTTGAAAACGTCTGAGCAAGATACCTGAACAATCTGAAATTCTGATTACTATTTCTGAGTAGGAAGTGCATTAGAGTCGAGTCTCTCTTACGCAAATTTTTAGTTTCAGTGAGTCAAGAACGACCATGGAACGACCAAAATCAATGACCGGAACCCACCCCCAAATTCCTGATTTTTTACAGGAAACGACCCCTCATTAATCTGCAATGATAAAAATTGCAATAATGCAATCCCTTATTATCTGCACTGACAATACTGTATTAGAAGTGGCCTTGATGGTTCTCCTGCAGGCTCCACCAGCAGACCAGCCCGTTGGACCGCGACTTGGGTGGGTGTCATGAGCACAGAGCTCAGCCCAAAGACTCTCAGTCCCGGTTCCAGACGGAATAAATGACTTTGGAGCAGCTGCGAGTTTGGGATACCTGGGGCCACGGGGCTCCCCGACCTGCAAGGTCTGCGGGGACGGTCGGTCCAACACAGCACGTGAAGGCGCCTGGCCCTGGAGCTCAGTGCCGGCAGGGGACCGGCATCGCCCCTCGGGATGCGCGGGGGCTGGACACCAGTGGCGCGGGGGACAAGGACAGCTCCTGGCAAAGGGGATATTCTGCTCCGCACCCATAGGGGCAAAGACCCACGGCAGGGAGTGCCCCTGCGGCCACTGAATAACCCCCACGAAGAAGAACACCTTTCTCGTGAGAAATGACGACTGTTCTTCTCACATACACGCTATCGTAACTATGACCCTTGGTAAAGCAGTACAACTGGCAGGGTGGCAGTGCCAAACCGGGCACGCGGGGCTCGCCAGGTGTTGGCAGTGTCAGCAGGTCTCTGCACAGAAAGAGCACCGGGAGCCCCAGGGCTGCCCCAAGCCTGTCGTGCTGAGTGCTGCATCAGGAGCTTCAAGGGGTGGTGTCCCTTTTTATGAATTCATCGTGTCTGCTGTTGCTCAGCCGAGCAGGATCCCTCCGTGGACGCAAAGTCCCCTCCTGTGTCTCCCCTACAACGTCCCAGGGTCTTCAGCCTGGGCGAACACACCACAGAAGTTGTGATAGGACCCTCTCCACGTTACCCGGGATGGTCGGTGAGGACCATCCCCCCACAGGCACACGCTTTGAGATTGTCTGTGTGAAAGTCCCTGAGCGGTAATCTCCGGCTCCAGTGGTCTGATATAAACACAGTATTTCTTATGAATGGAAAATGAAAGGAGGAGGTAAGGTCGAAAGAAAAGATCCTAGAACCGATCCTTGAGATCCTGGGATTTAGCTAGTGGGACCTGCATTTGCGAAAAAGAACAGAAATGCCCGTTTGCAAAGTCCAAGTAGATGGAGGGAAACCCCTGAGACCCTGAGCTCTTCCACGGTCTGATCCCGGCCACACCTGGGCTGTCACACTCGGCCAAGGAGGGCTGGTACAGGGTACTCCCGAGGGAAACAGTAAAGGCTTTTGTGATTCACTTAGCTACCCTGTTCTGATGGCGCTGAAAGGGGCAGGTGAAGGGCAGCCTGCTCGTCCCACGTGAAGAGTACGACTTGGCTGTTCTTAAAACAGCAGACATCCCTTCGGTCCTCTGTCAGGTGACTGCTGATCATCTCTCTTGTTACATGGGATGCCCCCTTCTTTTCCATCACGGTGAACTTCTCTGAGTGGTCTCCACGAAGCTCCTTTACTTCGTATTGCCCTTCTTCTGACCTCCCGTTCCAAAACATTCCTAGACCTGAAATAATAATAATAATAGCAATAATAATAATAATAGTAATAATAATAATAATAGTAATAATAATAATAATAGTAATAATAATAATAATCCCAGCCAAGCATGTTTCCTGGGATGTGTCGCAGAGGAAATGAGCTGTTTAATTACACGTGTGAAGAGAAGGCAAAAAAAGGAAGAAGGAGGCTGATACGTAGAGAGGCTCAAAACACAGAGGACGCATTCTCTCTCAGGGCAGGGCTCATAGTATTCGATGAGTGATTTAGCTGGCTTAGCAAATGCAGAAAGGCACTGTGGATCAAAGGCTTCAGCCACGCTTTCAAGGGCAGAACTGCCAACATGTCGTGCAGCACTGAAACATCATTTCTAAAGCACGTCGACAAGCCAAATCCTGTGTCTCCGTTGTTCGGAGCCGGTACGGGCCTTCAGGTGTCTCCCTCAGCACCTGCCAGCGGTGCTGCTCCCCCGGCACGCGTGTGCCTGCAGAGAAAGCTGGTCCTCACTTGCACCACGGAGATCAGCAGCACTCGGCCTATTGGTACGGACAGCGGCAAGGCCAGAGCTACCCTCGCTTTTATTGCTTGCCTTGCCCTAGCAGCTGTGAATACACTCTGTGTGAGCAGGGATGCCCAGTAATCTGTACCCATATCAAACCTCTCTTCTTTACTTTGTGTCCTGGTTTCGGCAGGGATAGAGTTAATTTCCTTCCTAGTAGCTGGTACAGTGCTGTGTTTTGGATTTAGGGTGAGAACAGTGTTGCTAACACACCGATGTTTTAGTTGTTGCTAAGCAGTGTTTACACTAGTCAAGGACTTTTCAGCTTCCTACGCTCTACCGACTGAGAAGGCTGGGGGTGCACAAGCAGTTGGGAGGGGGCACAGCTGGGACAGCTGACCCAAACTGGCCAAAGGGGCATTCCACACCATGTGACGTCATGCTCAGCATATAAAGCTGGGGGAAGAAGGAGGAAGGTGGGACATTTGGAGTGATGGCATTTGTCTTCCCAAGTAACTGTTATGTGTGATGGAGCCCTGCTTTCCTGGAGATGGCTGAACACCTGCCTGCTGATGGGAAGGAGTGAATGAATTCCTTGTTTTGCTTTGCTTGCGTGCGCAGCTTTTGCTTTCCCTATTAAACTGTCTTTATCTGAACCCACAAATTTTCTCACTTTTACCCTTCCGATTCTCTCCCCCATCCCACCGGGGGGGAGTGAGCGAGTGGCTGTGTGGGGCTCAGTTGCCGGCTGAGGTTAAACCACGACACCTTGGCAGCTCACTGACTTTCTGCAGAAGGTTTCCCAAAGGTGCCATTAAAGCCATCAAGTAAAATGCTCAGGTGGGTAATCTGGGGGATGTTGTGCTAACCTCAGAGAGGCATCCAGAATCCTTAAAATCAGGTGCTGCCACTGCTAGACTACACATCTGCCATTCATCATAACAGATGATAGATCCGGAGCATTTGTGATCTCTTTGCCAGTGTGGGTGCAAATCTGGGCGAGATCCAGTGAAGCCAGGGATGTTCCAGTGGCATGAGAGAAATGACAGAAGATAACAAGGTCGATATGTTTCTGGCAGATTTTCACCAAACACAAAGAAAGGGGTGATTTCCCTTTTTTCCATTTCTCTTTTCACTGGGGAATGGTCTAAAGATGTTCTTATAATACAAAGTCTAAAAGTGCTTCCAACTGTAACTCTGAGTGCTCTCTCTTTCTCTCTCTTTCTCTTCCTTCTTTCTCTTTCTTCCTCACTTTCTGGTTTTGTGCCATTTTTCACTGTGGTTTTTGAGCACTTTCCAGAGAAAACCAACCCAGAAGAGTAAAGTTCTTTGTGGACATCATAATCTCTGTCTTTTCTAATTTATCTGTTTTTAAAACAATTCTGCCTTGGAGAAGGTTCTTCTTTTTATAAGGGCTGTGGCCGATATATATGAAAATGGTAACAGATTTTGGGAATGTTAATCCAGTGATGAGGAATAAACTAGATCAAATTTCAAGTCAATATGACTTGAGTGACATCACCAGCATTTACTGCTGTGATCTGAACGAGGACAAAAGATCCTGTCACCACTGAGCAAAGCAAAAGGATTTCTCTGTTACCAAAGACACGTTTGATAGCCTTTAGCTACAGGGTTTCTATATGCCGCCCACACTGCTGACAGTTGGGCAGTGCACATGCTGCCGTGATCTTCTCCAGCATCTCCTAATACAGTTTCATCAGGCATTCATGCTTTAGGACCTTGATTTAATATATGTATAGGCTGTGGTTTTATAGAAACCCCTTTAGGAGAAATGTTTAAGAGCTGGTGGAAAACCCCAGGAAACCACATGTAAAAAGTGATGGCTCCAAGACCTCTACGGCTGCAATGACAATGATAGGTATACTCCATAAGTCATTTTCCATATTAATTGCAATTAATAGGCAGAAAATAACTTTCTCTACAGATGACATATTTTATACGTCTTCAGTCCCCTCTTGTAGTTTTAGTCACTGCCACACTTTTCTCCCTTAGAAACACTCTCCTTCACAGTACATATTTGCATCCTATATTTTGTGTAAGTTGTGAAGCATCCCTTAGCATAAACAGGAATGGATTGCTTTGTCTGCGTTCATGCAAGTGTGGATAACATGTACAAGGGATATCTACATCCTCTGTGTCAAAAGACAGCAACTGTAGCCCACAAAATACTGAGTGTGTCAAAAGAGCTGGGAGGCATGAGCTTTCCATCAAAGGGCATCAGGTCAGCCAGTGCCAGGAGGCAGGAAATTCGCCTGGAGCGGGTACCTGCAATGGGTCTGTTTCAGTCAGAGACGAGCCTCCCATAAAAGCCCAGAGCTGGCCGCTGAAACTGGAGATAGTCCCAGCCTGGAGCAGAGATATCTCTAGTTCCACTATGGCAAATCTTATGTTATTTTATCAGCTTTTGACAGAGAAAGATTTCACTATGATCTTCCCTTCAGGCATGGAGTTTTCTTTCTCGTTTTTGTCCAGAGGGCAATTATGGCAACCCCAGAAAAAAAATCTATTATTTCATTTATGTTGGGCTTCATCCCATAAAAAAGGAGAAAGTTATGCTGCTTCTGTTACATCACTTTACAGCATGGGATTTTTTTAACAGGTCTTTCACATTTACAGCATGGCTTGGCTCTGGCTGCCTTTGAATTTCCATTACACAGGTGCTGTGCAGTAGGGCTCCAACATAGCCTTGACATTCCGCACACGGTGAAACTGGATGACAGGGCAGCAGCCACATGGGAAAAGGTGGGGAGCTCTGTTTTTTATAATCTTAAGAGAAATGGAAATGACGACTTCAGTAGCCCTTGCTATCTGTCTTTGTACTTTCTAGAGAATGAATTATGGTTCATACTGCTTGCACACTTGGACACACTTGCACATCTTGATCTTGAACACCTAGAGATGGCCTGAAACCAGGGATCAGTTACCTCCCCAGTAAAGGCTCCTTGGCTTTAATTTTCAGGTTGAGTTTTAGTTGCAACTGAACTATATGTTGAAAATAGTTGTCGGCTTGGACAGGTCCTATCATGCTGGTCTTCTGGGGAGGAAGACCTACTGCTTAGCTGTGGAGTTGCCTGTGCCTGGCTTTATGCACAGGGGGAGCAGATGATGTCTCCAACCTACAAGGGTGAAGATACACATGTAAAAGGACAGCAGTGGGACAAGAGCAAAGAAGAGCAAGCATGATCTCCTCAGGGGCAGAGGAAAGTGCAAATCTGGGGGCAGCAAGTGAACTGAACTATTAAGCACAGAGAAAACAAGCAGGCTACATGCCATGCCCATTCCATGGCAGACAGGATGGGACTGCAGTAATGAGTATTTCTCAGCATAATGAAGGCTGCATTTCACGTGGCACACATTGAGTATTAGTGCTCTGAACTGAGCTCACTGGCACTTGGGAGGGATGAAACTGGAACTGAACTTTTCAGCAATGCGTAAGCTTCTCAAACGACAGCTCCTCCTGCAGAAAGACAATTGAACCATGCTGCTAATGAGAGAGAGGTTTTCTATGAACCGAGGAAACCACAACAACCCCGTGCAGCGCTACAGGCTTGGGGAAGAGTGGCTGGAAAGCTGCCCAGCAGAGAAGGACCTGGGGGTGCTGGTTGACAGCCGGCTGAACATGAGCCGGCAGTGTGCCCAGGCGGCCAAGAAGGCCAATGGCATCCTGGCCTGTATCAGAACTAGTGTGGCCAGCAGGAGTAGGGAAGTGATCGTGCCCCTGTACTCAGCACTGGTGAGGCCGCACCTCGAATACTGTGTTCAGTTTTGGGCCCCTCACTACAAGAAGGATGTTGAGGTGCTGGAGCGTGTCCAGAGGAGGGTAACGAGGCTGGTGAGGGGTCTGGAGGACAAGTCTTATGAGGAGCGGCTGAGGGAACTGGGGCTGTTTAGCCTGGAGAAAAGGAGGCTGAGGGGAGACCTCATCGCTCTCTACAACTCCCTGAAAGGAGGTTGTAGCGAGGTGGGTGTTGGTCTTTTCTCCGAAGTAACAAGCGATAGGACGAGAGGAAATGGCCTCACGTTGCGGCAGGGGAGGTTTAGATTGGATGTAAGGAAAAATGTCTTTCCTGAAAGAGTGGTGAAACATTGGAACAGGCTGCCCAGGGAAGTGGTGGAGTCCCCATCCCTGGAGGTATTTAAAAGATGTGTAGATGAGGCGCTTAGGGACATGGTTTAGTGGGCATGGTGGTGTTGGGTTGACGGTTGGACTCGATGATCTTAGAGGTCTTTTCCAACCTCAATGATTCTATGATTCTATGATTCTATGAAACTTATCAGCAATGGCAGTTGTTACTGCTGCAAGGCAAAACTGATTGGGTTTGAAGAAGGAAATGAGAGTTTGCAGGTTTTAGGCAACCATTGCAAAGCCAGACTCCCCTTGAATTTTGTCCCAAAGGGAGCAGTGTTTGGTTTTCTTACTGAGCCAGAAAGGGTGATGCAAGTCCTCCAGCTTACTAAAGCTGTGCACAGCTCACTTTGCTAAAATGCAGTCCAACCACCACTCATCCCAGATTGTCACTGATGATGTTTTGGTGGTTTAAAATCAGCCTGTCAAATCATAACATTCCAAAACCAGCAGAATATGGAGGTTTTGGAGTCAAGAGATCCCCAAACCAGGGACTAATATATTGGTGAAGGTACCTGGCTGATGACTCTCGTCTGTGGAAAATGAAGGGTCTAAAGTTGCTCTAGTGCTTTCCACAGCAAAACACCCCTGGAAAAGAGAGTAGTGCAATCTTTCACAGGTTAAATAAAGCCACCTGGCTTCAAAGAGTTTTTGACCTGCAGGCTACCATCAGAGAAAACCCAAGAGGAGGAAGACATTCCCGTTCATCATCAGCATCCTGCAGGAATGTTGCCATTTTCGACAGCACTATCTGGACCCTGGATGCTCAGCATCTTTCAAAGCAGAGTGCTGAAATGAATTACAGTCCTTTCAAATTGTTCCTCGGGATGTGCTATGCATACAGATCATACGAATTCCTTGGCTTTCTCTCGAGTCCTGAGTAATGGCCTGCTTGAATCTAGTTAATAAATCAGAGAAGACATGACTTCCATTGAACCTTGCACATGGTGGAACTGCCAGTGTGCAAGAGCAAAAGCACTATATCATGGTTCTCCAGAGATCATGCCAAATAGAGACACAGTGGAAGAAATCTAGGACATGGTAGAAAAGTAATACAGTTGTCATCCTGGGAAAATGAAAATGCACAGGCTAATTCTGGCATTTCAGTTTATGGCATATCTTGCAATCTCACCAGCAAACAGGTCCTGTGTATCCGGCTGGGAAGCAGACTGCTGTGATTTTCTAATCTAGTCATAATTCTTATGGAGGAATTTTAGAAATCATTTCCTCTTGTGTGTATTGTACAATGGAGTACATGTCCATCCCAAAATAATGCAGCAGTGAGGTGCTAGAAACAGGTTATACGTAGAGATATTTCCAAATTTATAGCTCATTAGGGCTTTCATATCTTACAGCAATACCCAGCAAATCAAGTTAAAGACAAAAGTAGATCTTCCTTCCCTTTTCTGCATCACTCAACAGAAGAAATGCTGGGTCAGAAATTCCTGTGCTTTTTGTTTGTTCTGCTAGAAAAAAAAAGAAATTCAGTAACTCTGAAAGCTTTTGCATGAAGATATGGTAAAATCCCACTGCTGGTGGGAGTCTGATCCTTGATTGAAGACTTTTTTTTAAGAGCCTCGCCTTTCAAAGTGGAAACTCTTCAATGTCCCTCTCCAGGCTATTACATCCCCTACACACCAACAGCTGCACTACTCTTCCTTTTTCTGCTGTTTGAGCCACTGGAGTTTCCAGAGGGATTGATGGGTCAACAATTCAAAACACAGCATTTACAGCATTATCAAGGATACTGCTTTCTTAAAATACAGGAAGAAGAGTGATACCATAACACTGCCTAGGATCTGACCCCAAACCTGAAGAAAACAGGCAAAGAAACTGCACAGATACGTTGGTTTTCTCTTGGATGCTGAGCAGAAAAATCTCTGCTTGGATGTAGTTAACAAAATCAGGGGGGTTCAAGTTCCACTGCTTTGTGGACCAGACTTTCATTCTTAATATCATCTCCCATGTCTGAAAATAAATAATGGCTTTTAAAACTAATGCAATGAGCAAAGAGATTCACATCAGCTTCTGCCTCATGTCAGCAGTGATATAGGTTAAACCTGTACAATAGGGTCCTGACTCCCATTCTCGCGTCCACAGAAGTGGGCTTTGTTTGGCCCTAGCATGAAGCAAGCAATGGAGTCATCTAGGAGCAATTTTCAAAAGAATATCCACTTTTGAGGAATGACTCTTTTCAAATGACATTGAACAGGAGTAACAAGAGCAAATATTTCAGCCAACACTGTTTTTCTCAAATGAAATTAGGATAGAGGTGGCTAGGTTTTTCTTCTGCCTGTCTCTTCTCATTAAGCTAAATTTGCTGAGCAGCTATTTGAAATCTCAGTGATGTGTATATTTGAAACACATACTCAATGTTTAAAAATACATTAGAATATGCATTAAAATGAATATTTGAACATATATAAAAATATATGTAAACATATATTAAATACTTTTTATTGAAGAAGTGACTCCTATTTTTAACATTTGAATAAATTTCTTCTGTCTGGATGTAGGTGGGAATTGTCAATCAGAATTCAGGCTTTATTGAACTCATACTTTTAAAAAAAAATTAAAACAGCATATATTTTTAATTGAAGTATTAGAAACTTGTGGAAGAGTTCCAGTAGGTAGCAGAAGTTTTCTGCTAACTGAAGAAATAACGTTTCCTTCTTTAAAGCTTCTGGAGTCAAAAGTGCTTTCCATTCTTTCTTCTGAGGTGGCATTACACTTGTAGAGCCACTGTCTCTCACCTCTCCCAGGTAAAATCCAAACTCGATACCAAATATTCTCCATGAGAAAGTACAGGAAAATTCTGATGTGCATTTAGTGATTTAAGTCAGCATATTTAAATGCGACACTTTTCAATGGGAGGTTTCATTTAACAGGTGCCTTGAAGCCTGCCAGACTCAGTTCTTGTCTATGTGGGAAAATGTCTCAAAGCTGCTTTTCCCCAAACTCTCATTGCCCTGCATTAAATGAAAACAACCTCCTCTGGACACTGCTGGAGAGAAGTCCCTGTGCACAAAGGGGCTCATGCCAGAGGAACCTTTGCTCACTCCTGTGCTGGCTGTGTGCAGGGCAGGTTGGGTAAGATGGAGTTGGACGTCATAGATCCCTTTCACAGCAGTTTCTGAGCCTTCAAACTTTTTTTCTAATTGGAGAGAAGGGGGGCAGATTTTGAATATTTTACCATTCAGTCTGATTCAATAAAAAATCCAGTTCTCATTTCAGATCTCTTTAGCTTATGCGCTTGCTGAAAAACTTGGTCAAAGTTGATAAATTTCAATAAAATATTTCTACTTTGAGAAAAGATGATAGACTGGTGCATACACCTTTCACATTAGACCCAGCTGCCTCGGAGCCAGCACCATTTAATGCCAGCAGCTGGGATGAGCAGTTCCCAGATTGCAGCTGCTCTGGGAGGATGAATAAAGGGAAGAGATGGCTCAGACAATGGAGCTCTTAGTCAAGAGCAATTAACACCTTGACCTGCTGCCAGAAATGGACAGCATAGGGAGTGAATACACTGTTAAAATAGTAATTAGCAGAAAGGATGCTCTGGTCTTTTCTGCTGCAAGTCCTTGGTAGAACAAGCCTTGGTAGTTCAGGCTGGATTCAGACAAGGACGTGGACCACCATGGTGACTCCTCCAAGCCAAGGCAGGCAGAGAACAGAGAAGGTGCTGCAATTAGCCGCTTCCAGGTAGCGGTGCAGCTCCCTTGATGCTGCCTGTCGGTCAGCAGTTTCCCAATGGAAGGCCCAGAAAGGGCTTCAGACCCTATTTCTGGGTGCATTTCCTTCCCACCCACCATTATGTGAAAGAAGCTTGCTTTTGCTTCACAGCCAGATGTCTCAGACTTGGGACCTTGCTGGGGAAGGAGTGAAATGCTGTCCTCTGGACTTGGTTTCCTTACAAAGCAGAAAGTGCATGCATGTTGATGGGCTCCAGGATAAAACTGATGTTTTCAGGCAAACCAGGTATAGAAGGCCTATTTTGCTTAAAAAGTGATTCTATATCCCAGACAGCCATGGATGGAAAATATTTTGCCGATCTGTCTTTGTACTTCTTAGATCCCTTGAAGTCAATGACATATTTATAGCTGTAAAGTGTGAACTGTTGGCAGTATTAATTAAATTGAAAGGAAGTCTTTTTTTCATTCCCTCTAGGAAGAGTGATTTGCTGTTCCTGGCATACCTAAAGCTTGGTCTGAAACACGGTCAGTCCCGAGCACGCCTTTTCCCTTCACTTGTACAGACAGCATCGCTGTCTCAAGGTCCGGGTCAGTGTGATATCAGCAGTGGTATCTCAGCCATCACCGTAACACACACTCAAAAGCAGCAGAAATAGGAGCCAACAAGGAAGAGCAGGAGTGAGCTACTCCCTTCTCTTTCTCTTTCTCTCTCTTCCTCCTTCCTCCTTCCACTCAAAGGAAAAATGGGAGAACGTATGTCATGCCGGAAAGGTTTTTTGGGTTGCACCTGGGACTCTGTCAAAAAGCAAGGCTTTGAGGCTTTTGAAGACATGCAACATCCCTAACCCAATGTTGTCTCTGGTTCTTTTATCAGATGCAGGGTGATTGTGTGTTACTGTGGCTCCTTCCTCTCCTTTGATCTTCCTCGCTCTAGAGCCCAGACTTTATTCATGTCTGGGTTAGGTGCATAGGATCAGTTCATCACTTTCCATCTTTACAGCTTTTGGAGGGTTCAGAATTTGGGCCAAGTCAGGACAGGTGAGAAGAGACACTTTCTGAACATGAGGATGACGCCCCAATGGATTTTCAGCTCCTCCGGAAAGCATGGGCTCCCTTTTGCGTTTTTTGACCTGTACATGTGTGCCACCTTGGAGCTTGTGCCCTTCCCAGCTTCTCTGGTCAAGTCCTGCCCGTGAACAGCTGAGAACAGAAGCTCATGGTGGAAAGATCTGGGAAACGTTAACTAATTTTGAACTCCGGTTTGAACAAATTCTGAGAGGAAGTCTGTAACACAAGAGATAGGTCTGTTCAACCATATATGGTTCAAGAGTCAATTTTTTTTTTTTTTTTTTTTTTTATTCATAGTGGTACAGTAAAGAGTAGAATGGCTTTCTAGTAACATTGCAGTGAGAAGTAATATTTTTCACAGCTTCTGCTGAAACAGAGGGGAGTCTCCCCACTGACCTCCCAGGTCTTAAAACCCCTACTGAAATTTGGATGAGATCCAAAGTCTGGCTGCAGGATTCACCCTCCTTGGGACGATGGCAGAGCATAATTGCTTTGTGTGACATTCACTCTGGCACCTTCCCGATCACTGTCAGAAATCAGTGGCATTACTGCCCTTGCAAATACTAGCATTTTATACATTTAAAACCTGGCATTGCTATTTCACTACCTTAAGTCTTGGCCCATCTTTTCTGCAGATTGTTTTTACAGATCTGGAAAAGAAGTGTATTTTTTTGTTTCATCTCCTATCCATATAGTTGTGCATAAAAAGCAAACCAGAGAAACAGTTTCCTGTTTTGAGATGCTTTACTTGTAGCCATAAAATTCAAACCAAGTTTTGCAGCCACCCACAAGCCTGCATGACAAACTCCACAGTACAGAAACAATTACGTCCCTTTGGGGTTTTGCCCTGTCCTTAGAAGGCTTCAGGTAGGTTACAGCTGAAGACAGGAGATTTTCCTCTTACTTCCCATGCTAATTACAGCTGCTTCAAAGTAAGCAATAAGTGTCTCTGAATTTCCTATTCCTTCTGCCATGTTTACTACTGTTAGTATTGACCTTGGGTACACAGTGACAATGATGGGAGTCAGAGAGGGGATTTTCAAGTGCGTTCAGTAAAGACCTAGATGTGCATCCCTGGAAGCCAGCGGTAAAATGAAAACTTTGTCATTTGCTGTAATGTCAGTGCTGAATGCTTCCGAAAATCTCACTTGAAAACCCTCATGTCAAATTCTGTCCTCACTTATCTCCAGTGACTGCAGCCACAGCAAGTGCTGGGCACTAGAGCAGGACAAGAGCTTGAAAAGCCATTCTTTGTGTTGCTGCCTTAGCCCTCCAGTACCCTACAAGTTTATCACGTTACAACACTGCTTCCCAGCATGGTGCAGAGCATTTAGTCAGGGAACAAAAATAGCTGTGAAAATGAGCCAATGAAAATATAGGAGGCACTACCCAAAGAGCTGCTATTGCTCAGAAAGTGTGTGAGACATTAAGCTCTAGATACTTGGTGCATGTACTTAAATGGCTCTGGTTCCCACATGGAAACTACTTGCATGTAATTTCTAAGTCTCCATCTCACCAACCAAGAAAAACAGCCATACATTAAGCTGGAGTGTTAGGCAATGACTCTACAAGGTTCAGGTGCAGTGACATGGTGCAGAGAGAACAAAAGGTAGTTCTCAAACGTAACTTAGAGGTATAGGGTTGTGTGATATTTATATTTCCACCTTAATTTTGCAAGAGTGTATTTCTGTGTGGCTTTGGGGCAGCTCTTGCTGCAGGGATAGTCAGGGAGTGTTTTGCAGAAGGCTCTTCTGCACCAGTGTAACTGTGACTGCACTTCTGCTTTTTCCCTGAGATCCTTGGTCATTCGTTTGAACAGGTTTATGTTTACATTAATGACTCAGAATGGCTTTTCTTGCAGAAAACCATCTTTATTTGCACGTAAATAAGGGTGTTCATGTACAAACAAGAGGAGTCCTCAGTCACTTTTCCAAATTCATTTTTTGAATATTTCAGTGAGCAGAAGCAATGGCATCCCCTCACCAAGAGGACAATCACACACTACACACAGCAAACAGTGAATGGAAACATCTCATTCATTTCAATGGGAACTGCACTGGGTCAGAATGGTCAAAGGGTGCAAACCAACTAGAGGCTTCTGTTGGTTCACAAGCTGCACATGGTGCTGTGCTTAATGAATAAATTAATACAACTTGGAGCTGTTCACAAGACAATTCAGAAACACAAAAACTTGGATTACTCATGTAGCATGTCCATAACGGATAATTCAGCTCTCAGCCATTGCAAAACTTTTACATGGTCTTTCTATGCTAGTTTCTATGCAGTAAGTCTGAAATTCAGACCATATGTTAAAATGTTGTCAGAATACTGCAGGCTTACATTATATATAGATCCAGAAACAGGTAGGAAAATGATACGCATTAGCACAAATTGCCCTTGAATTTAATGCAACTCCATGGGAAAACCAAATATGCTCTTTTCCTTGGTTGAACTATTTTTCAGTAAACCTTTAATAATTTCTACTGCACACAGTGCATTGAGTAGCTGCACTAAAATGAACTCTGCAGTTCCATTTCATTGTGTTTCCTGAGAGTTACATAGCAGTCCAATTCTAATTCTGAAGTGGTGTCATGTCTCAGAATAATATTTCAGATCACTGCAAATGTGGCCGTGCCATGTGATCGACACTGCAAACACTAAACCTTCAGGGTTTTGAGTCTTTGGAAGCAACCCTTTTTGTACATCCATCACTTTCCTCACGACCATCTTGGGCTAGGTATTTGTTTTTCCCCAGGGAAGGCTGAGGATCCTGTCCATTTGGCTCATCACTATGATGTGAGCTGAGCTGAGCTGAGCTGAAGAAAACAATACACAGCACAAGGCCAGGATGGCTTGGAAGCATGGTATAGGAAAGATGGACAGTAATGGTAGAAAGGCCTGGACTGCTTGCCTCCACCTCCGTGCCAAAAGGATGTTACTGTGTTTCTGCTGCCTCGTGAGGAATCACTCTCTCCTGTCACCTTCTCTCTCCTCCATGCTCTGTGGGGGTCCTTCAGCAAAACTTTGGGTGTTTGCCTTGCGTCAGCAGAGACAAACCAGAAACAGCCATTAGTGTCCAATAGCATAAGAAGCCCCATCAAATTGCATCCTCTTGGCAAAAAATAAATAACCAGGAATGGGTAGAAAGTTTGATACCTATAGTAAAGAACTGAACACCTGTACTAGTTCTCAGCTGACATTGTAACTTCTTTACAGCATCCTGTGGTAGCATGAGTTGGTAGAGCAAGCCTTGCCACCTTTCACACTAGAGCAAGCTGGTGAAAACACATGCTACGTTGACAAAAGCTAGTAGGATGTAGGTGACTGGCTGACTATCATGCTGTTCTCATGCTTTCTTCTACTGAAGAAAAGCTAGCAGGTATACTGCAGCATGGTCCCATATGTACTTGCCAAGAGTCCTGTATTTAATCTGCATTCCTGTCCTGTCACCTCAAAAACATTTTCCTCTTTTTGCCCCCTAATGACTTACAGAATGACTCATAGCTTTTTTACACATAGTGCTGAAACCACTTCTATCCTTAATGTCTTGTTTATTTGAGGGGAGAGTCTCCAATGACATTCCTGAATACCCGTTCTTGTGCATATTTAATTTGGTGCATGGACTTTCTCGTCATGCAATAGCTAATAAACCTGAAGTATAAAAAAGGCAGTCCTGAGAGCTGATGCAAGAAAAGCCTGCCTTGAAACAAGCATACAATAATCCACTGGGAATTGTTCACCCACATGCATAGACCACAGAAGTTTCTCCACAGAAATGAGATGAAAAATGTGTCCCAGGAGCAAGATCCCAAGAAGAAGCAGGACAAGACTTGCAGTCACATGCACATCTAAGGTGTGTCCATGATAACTGGAACAAAGGCAAGAAATTCACCTTTCTGGAAAGGCAAGCCATTCTGCTTGTTTTATCACCTGCACAGTCTGTCTTTATAGAAATCAAAGGGTAGAAAGAGGGTCTCGTTATCCCAAGAGGTGTGAGTTAAATTTAGTTCTCTGTTGCAGATTTCTTATATGGGTTGGGATAAATTACTGTGCTTCAGGGTCCCATGGCCATGCAAGAGGAACAATAGCCCTACAGGATAATTATGAGGATACATACATTAAAGATGCAGGTTCCTCGATAACCAGTGTTTGCAATTCTTGAGCTATAGATTGTATACCGTGTTTGAAGGAACCATCATAATGCTGTTGTAATAACATAAATGCTACTTTTAACCAACACCCTGTCTACAGGAATGAGGACCGAGTGTTTTACTGATTAACTCTGTGATTAACTACAGATAAACTTTAGTAGTTACAGATTAACTACTGATTAACTTACTGAGACTACACCAGTGGAAAATCTCTCTCTTTGCCTACAACATGGCATAAAGTACATTGAACTTTGAAGGACAAAGATGTTTTGTCCTTCTCTGTTTAGAATAAGATTGTTGTCCCACAAAATGTCCTTTATTAGGCAATCTAATAGCATCCATTATGACACGTACAAACTTAAAAATCAGCTTCATTGCTACAAGATATTCACTCAAATACTGTTTTATGGAATGTCACTATCTTAGTGAAGCATACAAAACCATATTAGTTAGAAGGCCAACCAATAAACAAAATGAATTTGAAGTCATCATACAACTGCTGTTGTACAATGCTAGCAGGATTTTTTCTCCCATTCTGCTGCTTTTTTCTGCTGCTTGTTTTAGGACTCTCTAATCTATAGCGGGATGCTGGCAGCAGTTTCTCAGATCTCTCCACCTGGCATGTCCATCCTGGCACAAAGAGAAAGCTATGGTTTTATTTCTGTTATGCAAGGTCCTGTTTGGGCCACTCCTTTGCCAAAACTATCCGGTTACAACATCATTGCCAGCTCGAAATATTTGCTTATTCATTGGTACCTGCATGAGATTGCTTACTCCCACACCAAGAGTGTCTCCCTGAGCATAGACAGGGCTCAAGCTGTGTGCAAGTGCGATATACTAGTAAATACACTCAGGTAGTTCCAGTATTGGCACATAGGAAATACATATCAATCACCGTGCTGAGGAAGGTGAGGAATGCAGAAGACCTTATGCTTGGACTGCTCAGAAACATCTGGCCCAACCACCGTTGTTATGGGAGAAAGCAAAAATGGAGGTGGAGGAGTCACAGAAGCTTTTGGATCTTCATTTCTTTTCTTCCAGTCTCCAGGAAATGTCTCTAGGCAAAGTGCATTTATTTAAGCTCTGTGACAAGTCGAACAGTTGAAATCTTGGGAGGCAGACATGGCTGAAGAAATTACGTGGCCTTTGGCCTGGGGGAACAGTCTTGATTGTAAGGTTCCCTTGCGGCCTTAAAACTGATGAAGTTGCCCATGTAGCAATATTTTACAGAATCTTGCTACATGGCCAATAGCGGTGCCTGCACTAGATCTCCTCAGGAAACAACCTAAAAATTAAGCTGGTGGCTATAATCTGTTATAGTCACTGGTGAGTTGGGAAATACCAGACCGCATGCATTCAATTAGCACACGTGCATACCGATTCCTGCATGGGCGAGTAAAAAAGATCATGAAAGCCCAGCAACACCTACCAACTAGAAGCCAGAAATACACAAATCTGCAAATAAAGCATCAGATTTCAAAAGGGAGTATAACTAATGGTGAAAGTACAGCTTAGCTAGAGATGAATTCAGGAAGATGAGTCTGTTAGCACATCTGCATGGGGAGAGTTCAAGTGGTGAGCGTGAGCAGATTCTTAAATGCAGGCTGTAGCTGAAATACAAGTGATGGTCTTGATGTGGGAATTGAGATTATATGGAGTATGCTGTACAGAGGTAAACTGAGAAGATAAACATGTTTTTTTTCAGGCCTGGGAGATTCTCTGTTAGTTGAAGTGTCTGAGACCCAAATGTCCTCTAGCTCAGCCAGGGTTACCAAGCCTGATGCAGGCGCTGCTAAATGAAGATGTATGACAGTGTCACAGAGGTGCACAGATCAACATCAAAGAACTTTCTGGTATAAAAATCTGTTTAATCTATCTGTCTGTCTAACCCCAACTAATAAACAGCTCTGACCACATGCTTTCAAACACTTGAGAAGGCCTCTTCAGCTGAGGGCTAACTGGTCTAGAAGGTCCACAATTTTCAGGCAAAAATATGACAGGGAGCTGTAGGAAGAGTGAATGACAAAAGAACAACAACAAAAAGAGGAATATACAAATGGATTTTTTTTCTTCCATTGCTGAGTGTTAAAGTGTTGAAAGTAAGAAAAATTTGTCCTAAGGAAGAGACTGTCCAGAGCAGGTGAGGTAGTCAACTCTGACTAGATATGAGACTTCATGTGGCTAATATCTTAACAGAAGTGTACACCTGCATATAGGCAATATGAAGTCCTCATACTGCAGAGACTTTATTAGCAGTGTAATGCAGCTTAAGGTGTGGTCAGGAAGGAGAACCAGCTAAATGTGGCCATACTGAGGACACAGGGGCTCATCTGATCTTGACAAGTTTGAGCAGTAAGCTGGTGAATGGGAAAGGAGAAATCATATTTCGTCTGTTCACAAACTGGCCGTTCTCTGTTGAAATGTTGTGTCCAGTTCTTGCAGCCACAGTTCAAGTAAGATGTCAGAAAATGGGCTACAGATCAGAAAAGAGCTGCAAGAACAGAGATTTGGAAGACATGCCAGTGAAAGACTTGGGGAGGTAAACCTACTTTATGCAAAAGAGAAGATAGGTAGATCACCAAGTGCAACAACTTGCACAGAGAATAGAAATTTGTATCACTCAAAAGTATGACCCAAGAGCTAGGAAATGAAGGTAAGCATATTCAGAGCAGAAATAAGGCACACATTTCTGAGCGAGGCTAATGAGTGACTGCGGCAACTTATCACCAACTCTTATGTGTTCTGGAAGCTATAAAAGAGTGTCAAAATAAGAGAAATTTCATATAGATTCGGTGACAGTGTATGGAATTGGCCTGGGAAAGAGAAGCGACTGCAAGATTATTAGTAGAGTTTAGGCACTAATACAGAAAAATCTAACCTAGAAGCAAATCCAGTACATTTTTCCTGTAGACTGATATTCTTGCTGTCAGAAGCTAATAATGGAGATGAAGGAGGAAGCAAATTTGGCTACAATTTAAGAGTCTCCCAGAGCACAGGGGAGTGGGGTGTTGCAAGGCAGAGCAGTGGTAGGAGACATTTAGACTTAATGAACAGCAGAGGCAGTGGCATTCCAGCTCCAAGGCTTCACCCAGCCAGCCGCTGACCTATGGCTACATCTAAATGTTAATGAGCCGACTCCCCGTAGCACAGCTTGCAGAAAAAGCACTGAAACAGAAGGAGGCCAAGTGTTTTGTCATTTTCCTCCAGTCTTTTACTAACTCAGTGGATGGATATAAGCAAAATAACAGTCTTGGCATTTGTCTTTGCCCAGTTCATATCATGGTTTAAGCAGAACTTGAACTCATTCAAGTTTACTTTGATTTTTTGCAGAGGGACTCAAGAAACAGCCTCAGAATGACCATTTCTTGCTGTGAGTCACATAGGATGGGCTTGTGAGGTAGCTATGATTCAGCATCCAGCAAAATATTAAATAAAAATGTAGCCCAAAATAGTTTAGACCTGTGAGGAAGAGAGCTCCTTTCTGGATACATCTGTTCTGGGTGTCCGATAACCAGTGTGGGACACAAGAGCTCACCAAAAGGTAAAATTAAAGTTACGTTTCCCGAATGAGATAACCTTGTGACTTGCAGGTTTTGTTGTTCCAGCGAGTGCATCAGAGTCCAGCTGTGGGCTAGTGGGGATCAATAAGGAGTTGTGGTGAGACGATGAGCTGTAGCAAACTTCTTGGTGCAAAAATTTGATGGCCAAGGCTAGTGGACAAGTAGCTCATTTTGGCAAGGCCAGAAAATGGAAATGTGCAAGCCTTTCACTGAATGGTCTTTTTTAATAGAATGGTGATCCAGAAAAAACTGTATTTAGACAGACTGTGCAGTAAGTAAAAAGGGCATCACTGCACCATAAGCAAGGGACTGTACCTGGTACCTGGTCTCTTTTTTCAAAAATGAGTCTACAGAAATGGTCGCTCATTCTTAATGTCAGTAATGATTTCTGCATCAACTATATTGGTCCTGTAGAAGTGACTTTATTCTAATTCCAACTGTTCTGGTAAGCAAAGCTTGCTGCTTTGCTTTTGGCAGACTGAAAATCAAAGCTATTTCTTAAGAAAACACGTTGCAAAACAAAAGTCCCCTTTTGAAATTGTCTTAAATTTTTCTACCAGATATTCTAGACAAAAAGATCTGCTTAGTTTAGTTTTCAATTACATTTATGCTCCATTTTAGCTTTTTAAAAATAATGCAAAATCCATTTTCCTCATTTTTAGTTTTGATTTCTCAAAACTAAGGCCATTTCTACTTCTCTGTCATTTTGCACTTCAGAGAAACAAAAGAAGAGAACACAAGAACATCAATTTCCTCCAAAAGCCACTTCTTATTCTGGTCCCCTTTTTCTGTGGGAAAGAGTAAATAAAGGCAAGAAAATGGAAGAAAACAAAATAAAAAGAAAGCAAAAAGAAGAAATTTTTTCAGACGTAACAAAATTGATTAAAGCATTTATTTTGAAGCATAAAAGCCCTTTCCTTTCTTTTTAAGTTGACATATTAAAAAAAAAGACAAAATAAATACTTTCATTCTTTCCTAAAATAAAATCACAATTGGAAAGCAACTGGAGTGTTTTTGGAAAGTGTTCTGGTAAAAGTGTATACCAGTCCTGCTCTCTGGCAGTGGCAGCAGCAGCATTAATAACGCTGAAGGCCAAATGCTAACCCCAATTATACTTCTGCAAAACTATTGTCTCCATGTCTTGCCATATATATGTACCCAGTGCCTTCAGTCAGTTTTCACAGATGTCTTTAACAGCCATTTACTTTTCTTGCTGGGACCACAACTCATTTTTTGTAGCGCTGTTGGTCCCATTGTGTCAACAGAGCTTGTTTTTGAGCAGTATGAACTCTACCATTCCCACTGACAGATACGCTGAGTAAGAACGATATTTAGGCATTTTACTGAGAGCAACATTTGTGATGTGTGCACTTTTTTCTTCACCTTCCTTCATTTTTTTCCTCCTCTGCCTCCCTTGGTCCCGCTATTGAAGAGGGAGAACTTGCTATGACTGCCTATGAGACACAGAAATCTGCATTTAGTGTTTTGTGCGGGAGCGAGTACAATGGGAATTGCTCTAATTTGTCTCTCTGTAGCTGCCTGAGCTCATTTGTATGGTATGGTCTGGTTTTGATAAAAATCACAGCTTAGGAAACATTTGTTAATATTTTTGGTAAAATGTTCAAAGAGACATATTTTATGTGAAAAATAATTCCTTTTTCCTGTGTTAACAGTTTCAGTGAAAATAAATCTTTCTGTTAATAGCCATTTTGTTGAAAACGTTTATTCTCTTGCAAGTGTTTCATCAGCGCTCAGCACTTTCCCATGCTTGCTGAGATCAAACGAGAAGGATGCTTTGGTTTGCACCTCCTTATAGTGCGGTGGAGGACATTTGTTCCATGCTTGCCTCCCTGAAGTCAATAGGACTACTGATGTCAATAGGACCTAGCTCTAAACAATCCACATCACAAGGGGATGTTGGGGAAGAAATGGTGCTACGCCATTAGTCTCACACATCAACACCTATGGGAGCAAAGCCCCTGCGTGGCCAGCAGTGGACTTCGGGCACTACCAGCCCGAAGAGAGGACAGTCCCCAGTGGTTCCTGCACCAGCTGTAGTTCAGCTCCTCCAAACGAAAAGCGCACCTCTGCTGTGGCCTTGGCAGAAACAACTTTGGAGGGGCCAAAGTTTATGTGGTGGCTTAAAACCTCACGGCTGAGCAAGCCTTTCAACAGGGAAGTGGCTTTTGTTGCTAACCAGAGCCATGTTTTTCAGCAGTCTGATGGTTCCTGCACATCAGTATTGCCTTTTATTGCTCCTTGAGTCACCACTCTGCCCCCACCAGTGGAAAAGGTGGTGAGAAGGTAGGGTCTTGCCTCCAGAGAAAAGCTGGGCATGGAGCTGCGGAGCCTCAAAAGGCGGTAAAAAGTCTCCTCCTCCCTCTGTAGCCAATTCAACTGGAGGAGGTTAGGTTGGTCCACAGCCCTGTGCAGGATCAGTCCCTTGTGAAGGCCCAGATGTCATGTTCTGGACAAATCCATGCTGCTGCTCGGGTGGGTTTGTTTTGTCGTCGCAGCCTCTCTGTACAGAGGCAGGGTCCATGAAAAATGGAAATAGAGAAGAAACCGAAAAATTCACCCCTCCACCAGGTGCTCTTGAGGGCTCCTCAGAGCTCCAGCTGATCCCTACAGCTCCTCACAGCACACTGCTGGTGTTCACCTAATGAAGCTGGCAAGAGCTTAAAGTTAAAATGCAGCTGTGCTTAGGTAGCATTTTCGTGTTAAGGAAACAAGGCTTCCTTAGCCACCAGAAGGCTAGAGATATGTTTGTCTTATGTGTGTATTTTATGCTAGGGGAGATCACATTATTAATTCAGAGATTTATCAGAGAACAGATTGATTTCTAACTCATTTTTATAGAGAGTTTTCAGAGTTTAGAATATTTTCCCAATTTTTTTTTTAATTATCATATTCTACTTTTAAAGTATGGATTTGCTATTGAGTAAATAGACAATATCGATACATTTCAAAACAAAATCATACTGTGAGATTCCCCAGAACATGCTCTTTTACAAAATTGGAATCGTTTGACATTTATTTTTATTCTCACCATGCAGTGTGCGGCCTGGGGCCTTGCGTGTCACACTGCGTCCATATCTGTTGCAGAACAGAGAACAAATTATTTCCACTTTGCTCGGAGGAGATGGGAAATTTTTGAAGCAGGTCCAATTCTGATCTCCTTCCCCCTCTTTTCCTTCCGAAAATGTTCAAATGAATACCTAAATATACATCAAGTAATAAGCAATCTGCGAAGGTGCAAAGCTGAAGGACAGAACCGACCCCTCTCACAGCTTCCCCCTCTCACAGCAAATAAAACCAGTCTCATGATTCAGTCACTGGTACCAAGCTACCCTGTTATTCCCTGACTCAGGATAAGACTGAAATGGAACAAAACCACCTTGCTTCTCCTCCGTCAGGATGGCACAGATGCCTTCAGATCCCTGTTGAAGGCAGAAGATGCATCCTCCCCCTCACTTGAATAGATGGCATCTGCCTTTGTCCCTCAGAGCTAGATACAGTTAATTGTGCAGATTAGGCTTTCCCAGATTGCTTTACTACACACAGTCCTTTCTCATGAAATGTAAGTAAGATCTGTATTTAGATCTTATGAAGCCGTAGAATAAGATACAAAAATCACTGCTTGAGGACTATAGTCTATTGCATTTTTTTACTTTAAGATAATGTGCTGAGATACTACAATACTGGAGACCTTGTAAGAGCTCCAGCTGACAGATTTTTTTACTCTAAATTTAGGCATAAACCCTTACATGACACCCACTGCCCTGTTTTTGTTGTTTAGGGTCTATCTTCTCTCAACCTCAATATTTCTGTAGGCCTCTTTAATGAAGTGCTGACATACTAAATATTTTTTTCATTAATACAATGTTATTGTGGATTTCTTTCCACATTCACAGTGTGCATTACCGGGACAGTTTTCCCCAGTTTGCTTTAGGTTCCTTCCCTTACACTTCCCTCACTTCAGGAGCTCAGTGATTTACTAATCCTACAATCTTCTGGGCGTCTCTTTTCACTGTAGGATGCCATCCCAGTGACTTCAATGAGTCTAGTCACAGAACAGTGTGCACAGTTGCTTCAGCAGTGCCCCAAAACCCTGCCTGGAGATAGTCAGTTGTCAAACGTGCACTGTTTTACTGGGAGACATTTTTGAAGATTTTGGATTTAACTGTTTTTTTAACTTGTTTAGGAAGCTTTTGCATCAAACTGTTAGTTAAAAAGAAGAAGAAGCAGGGAAAATAAAGCCTGCATTGTTTGTAAGAGTTACTAACAAAATTGCCTCTGAATGTAAAGTGCTTCTTAAGACTTACCTTCACTGATTTCTGGGACAGAGACACTAAATTTCAGAAATTATAGCAAACTGCACAGCCAAAGTCCATCTTAATTCAACAAAACTCTTAATCACATGCTCACTTAAAGCCAAGCCTGTGCATACATGCTTCGCTGATCACTGTCAGCAATTTTGAATTTAATTTGGTTTTTGAGATCAGATGTTATATTCTGATATCGTGCAAAGGGAGAGCATTAGGAGCACAGGAACACTGGCAGCTGGGAACAGCTGATATACATTTTAACATGGGGACACACACGTAACATGCATTGTACGTGCTGTAAGCACGTAACATGTTTAATATATGTATTGTTGAGAAAGGTCTTCAGCTGATGGTCACACCAGATGCAAACATACTGCAGATGGAAAAGTGGAAGGAGGCACTATGCCTCTGTGTGACTTGTGCCATGGTACAGGACACGGAGCAGAGGCTCCTCTGAGTGGTACCAATGGCAGAAGTAGAGAAGTGTTGGGCAAAATTGCACCTGGGAATTATAATCTAGGCACGCTGCAGAATTTCACCAGAGGTACTGTGTGTGAATGGCTAATCACACATACAACTTTCTTTGTATTACTGAAGTTACCAGTACTGTCAGCATTTTCCTTTGTACAAGATTCAGCATGGAGCTGGAGTGTCTCAGCATATTTCTGCCCAGCTCAGTGCAGAGCTGGGTTGATACTAGTGGTCTTTAGAGATGCTCAACATAGCTGATAGTTTTCTGGAACTGGTGAAGCTGCAACAGAGCCAGAAGAGTCTGGGAAGTGCTGCGGAAAGTGGGACAGGACCAGCTTTTGCAATCCTCAACCCATCACAGACACATTATTTCTCTAAATTGCATTAATGTCTGATGTCATAGTCATATTCAGTACTGTGAAAATTAATTTCAATTTAAAATGTTTTGGTTCTATGGTAACTGCTAGAAACTGTTATGAATATAACTTCTTAAGGGCCTGGTAATGTCAGTGGAAAGACTCACAATGACTTTGGCTTTGCCTATAAATCTTTGGCTCCATCTTAGAATGCAGCCTCCTAAAATGGATGGAAAAAGCCAGATTTTTCACTCCAAGTTTTTGGCTTTACTTTTTTCCTCTGTCCCTGTGTCCACACCTTTTCTGTCATGAGGTGGATGCAGATTTAAACACAGAATAGGAGGGTGCCCGCATACTGGAGGCTTTTAAGAGCAGATTAGACGTGAGCACTCAAGTCGGGAATGCTTTCAGTTTGTTTAGATGACTCTGCCTTGCAGCAGGGGAATAGACCTGATAACCTCCAAGGTCCTTTTTGTGAGACCCCCAAAGCATAAATGCTGTGCTTCTGTGTTGCACCTCTCCATCTGAATTCATATTTGTTTGTCCTGAGCACAGCAGTGTGTGCAATCAGCCACAGCCCTCCTTCAGGATGGGCTGCATGTTTAGCCTCTAGACCTTCACCAAAGAAAACATCATTAAGTGAAGCAGGCATTTGACATTCTCTTCTCTCTTGCAGAGAGAAAATCATTCCCTTGGCCTCACTGAAGCCACTGATCTTTGGCCTCTGCTGTCATCCACTGCATGTAGCCTTCTGTCTGCTGACAGGTGACTGCACACTTGGGGAGCTCTAAGTACACAGAAAATCATGGAGGAAGAGGGATGTGCTTGTGCCTTACAGTCTTTCTCAGGTGCTAAAACAGGTGTTTGTTTCCCCAACCCCTGCCACAGCTGGAAACATGTGCTCTCATGTATTCTTATTATATGTGGCTGGATAAGGACTCCAATTTTCAGCAATGCAGCATCACTGTCAAATGGAAAGAAATAAAGAAGCAATGACAGCTGTAATTGTCCACATGGCCAAGGGTGTGGGGTGTCTGGTTTGGGACGTTTAATACATTTCACACCTAGGGAAACTGAGGCATGGAGAGGTGACATGTCTCATGGAAGGACACCAGGCAGGCTACTGACAGAGCACCTCAGAAATCATGAATCCTTCTGCCTGTGGGGACTGCTCCAAAAGCCTGCTTTCCTCTGATCTCTGCCCTTAGACATGTGGGTTGTCACCTCCAGCCCCACATCCTCCAGACGTTCAGCCCCAAATTACAAAGGTCCTTTCTGTTACAAGTGGAGTCCACTGATGCTCTTCCTCTTGCCCTGAATAAGGGACATGGGGCAGTTTGTGGAGATCTGGCATCAGCTTCCAGACTGATGCTCACGGAGTGGTGCTCAAGCCTTCATTTCCCCTTTCATGCTAGAGCAGGGATACAAAATGCCTTCCCTCAGTCCCGCACCCAGCAGAAAAGTCTTTCCTACATGCTTCATCTTGAGCTCTGCTGATCTGAATTTCTGGAAACCATGGGCCTGCTTCCTACTAAATGTGTAAAGGACAAAGAGCAGCCACCCCACCTCCATTTCTTTCCCTGGTACCACCAGGTGACGAGAGTCAAGGCAGGTAAGGCAGCCGGACATCCAGCTCTTCAAAGCAAACTCACAGCCTTAGCATGTTTGCTCTTTGCTTTGCTTCATGCAATATCCATCCCTGCACTTACTCAACATTTGGGGGCTGTTGACCCACCTCCTCACTGGGTGCATGCTGCTCTGTGCCCTCTGCTCACCCTGCTCCTGCCCCTCCTCTTCCCGCAGCCTATTTCAGTGGCGTGTCAGCAGGTACTTTTGGTAAGGGTGCGACCAACTGAGCAATAAGGCACGTTGTTCGGATCCTGCACAGCTCTCACAACGATTTTCTTGCCAGTGCCGTGCCACGGCTCCTTTCAGAGGCAGAGATGGCTGGCACAGGCTGTGAGGGGGGGGAAGGGAGCAAATGGACACAGGCGCCGGAGGGCAGGGAGGGGGGTGGCAGCAGAGTGGGAGGAGGCAACCATCTGTCTTCTTGCTGTGTTTCACCAGCAATTGAATTGGAAGACAGGGACGGCGAGCAGGATGAACCCCCCGTAATCCAAGAGGAAGCAGTCAATGACCTGCTACGCCACCTGGACACTCACAAGTCTATGGGGCCGGATGGGATCCACCCGAGAGTGCTGAGGGAGCTGGCGGAGGTGCTCGCCAAGCCACTCTCCATCATTTATCAGCAGTCCTGGTTAACGGGGGAGGTCCCGGATGACTGGAGGCTTGCCAATGTGACGCCCATCCACAAGAAGGGCCGGAAGGAGGATTCGGGGAACTACAGGCCTGTCAGCCTGACCTCGGTGCCGGGGAAGATTATGGAGTGGTTCATCTTGAGGGCGCTCACAAGGCATGAGCGGGACAACCAGGGGATCAGGCCCAGCCAGCACGGGTTCATGAGAGGCAGGTCCTGCTTGACCAACCTGATCTCCTTCTATGACCAGGTGACCCGCCTAGTGGATGAGGGAAAGGCTGTGGATGTGGTCTACCTGGACTTCAGTAAGGCCTTTGACACCGTCTCCCACATCATTCTCCTGGAGAAGCTGGCGGCTCACGGCTTAGACAGGTGGACTCTGCGCTGGGTCAAAAACTGGCTGGACGGCCGGGCCCAGAGAGTTGTGGTGAATGGAGTTACATCCAGTTGGCGGCCGGTCACGAGCGGTGTTCCCCAGGGCTCAGTACTGGGGCCGGCCTTGTTTAATATCTTTATTGATGATCTGGATGAGGGGATTGAGTGCACCCTCAGTAAGTTTGCAGACGACACCAAGTTGGGCGGGAGTGTTGATCTGCTCGAGGGTAGGAAGGCTCTGCAGAGGGACCTGGACAGGCTGGATCGATGGGCCCAGGCCAACTGTATGAGGTTCAACAAGGCCAAGTGCCGGGTCCTGCACTTCGGCCACAACAACCCCATGCAGCGCTACAGGCTTGGGGAAGAGTGGCTGGAAAGCTGCCTGGTGGAAAAGGACCTGGGGGTGCTGGTCGACAGCCGGCTGAACATCAGCCAGCAGTGTGGCCAGGCGGCCAAGAAGGCCAATGGCATCCTGGCCTGTATCAGAACTAGTGTGGCCAGCAGGAGTAGGGAAGTGATCGTGCCCCTGTACTCAGCACTGGTGAGGCCGCACCTCGAATACTGTGTTCAGTTTTGGGCCCCTCACTACAAGAAGGATGTTGAGGTCCTGGAGCGTGTCCAGAGAAGGGCAACGAGGCTGGTGAGGGGTCTGGAGAACAAGTCCCATGAGGAGCGGCTGAGGGAACTGGGGCTGTTTAGCCTGGAGAAGAGGAGGCTGAGGGGAGACCTCATCGCTCTCTACAACTCCCTGAAAGGAGGTTGTAGCGAGGTGGGTGTTGGTCTTTTCTCCCAAGTAACAAGCGATAGGACGAGAGGAAATGGCCTCAAGTTGTGCCAGGGGAGGTTTAGATTGGACATGAGGAAAAATTTCTGTACTGAAAGGGTGGTTAAACATTCAAACAGGCTGCCCAGGGAAGTGGTTGAGTCCCCATCCCTGGAGGTATTTAAAAGACGAGTAGATGAGGCACTTAGGGACATGGTTTAGTGGACATGGTGGTGTTGGGTCGACGGTTGGACTCGATGATCTTAGAGGTCTTTTCCAACCTCAATGATTCTATGATTCTATGATTCTATGATTCCCTGCGCTGCCAGTCTCTTTGCGCCTGCAAACAGCAGACAGCTCAGCCTGGATGGCAGGTCGCTGCTCAGCTCACCTGCCCAGCCGCTCTGCAAGCAACAACTTGCTGGCTTCAGAAAGACTGTCCTGGTGCCCCCTCCCCTGATGAAGCCACAGGACTGTGCCCAAACATTCAGATTAAAATATAATGTCTTCCTTACTGTTCAGCTGGAAAATAATTCAACCGGATCCTCAGATAGGGAATCAATTGTATTTGGAAATGACAAAGGGCTGTCCTTGCTTCTAAGCACCTATGGCTGCACTCAGCAGGTTTGATTGATGATGTGATTACTGTCCATACCAAACGGTCATAGAGTCAAAAAATACTTGGCCAGCCATCCGTCCCACCCCTCCAACCTTTCCAAAGACTAACACAGCACTTCATTGCAGCACAAAAACCGAAGAGATATGTCATGCATTCAAGTCAGCTCTGAAATGCATGGGAAACAGCCAAAGATTGCTTGATATGCAGGTAGGACAAAGCATTATCAAAACAGACAAACAGAGCTATGATGGGAAATTTCTGTAAATGAATTACAGATTATAAGGTATCAGCTGTTATTTAAATAAACAGAAGGAAACAAGTATACATGTGTACATTTGTGTAAAAAATACATATAAACATGCATATGTACATATCTGTTCCTATATCACAGCTTTCATTTATGTACTTTCTGGCTGTCATCCCTCAAACTCTGTCTGAAAGACGAAAAGAAAACAGTAGGAGTGTGTGGATGTTGTGTGTGGCACAGTATTTTGAAAACTGATTTTCAAAGCAGTTTGAAAAGAGCAAGGAAGGAGAAAATAAGAACAGAGTTCATCATGGCTCAGCAGAAGGAGGCATAGAGTGCCAGAGGCTTTGACAGCACACGTGTGCCCCGGCTCTGGTGTCCTCCCATGAGCTCCAGAAAGCTGCTAGGATGTCAATGTCTGAATACCTTTAGAAAGCTGGTCTTATTTGCTCTCTCCTTCAATTGCTCACATTTAAAATCTCTAACTTCTCCATCGTGCCAGCATGTCAGGAGACATTCTGAAATGGTAAAAAAAAAAAAGTAATCATAAAGCCTTGTAAAAAAAGGCAGTGATTCAAAGGTAGGGCGTAGTTAATTACATTTGTCTCTGAGCTAATCCTGATGTGCAGACCGAAAGAAACGTGCACCCTTTTTGCCTTCCACGCTCCCCACATAGACAGGACAAGGTAAAAGAGCGACTTTCCCGAATATCTTGAAAGAGGATGGGGAGGTGACATGGGCAGACAACTGAAGGTGTCTATTCATGCCCGCTGGAGAGAGCAGATATCAGTGTCAGAGGAGCTGAGACAGTCTATCACACTGACTTCTGCTAGTCTAGGAAGACTCTTTGGCTGGAGTTATTCAGCCTCTCTGAGTAGCTGGGCAAATCCTGTCCATCTCAAGTTCTCTGGATGAGAAAGGTGATTTTATGGGTTTTGCAGTGTTTAATCAGATGGAGAAACACCCTTGCTCTTTCCCTCCAGGGACTTACTGCAAAAAGAATGTTAAATATGTGGAGTGTAACAAAGTAATATTAATCACTTATGACAGTTATTATGAGGATTAAATAATCATTTTCTGTAAATTGGCTATAAATAATACTTATTGTTAATCAGCATGATTCTTAATACTGTAGTTCATTGTGAAAGCTCTTGCAGGCTTTGTACTTTAGAAAGATGTATTCAGAATTGCTTTGAGAAGTACTATGGCTGCACTCACATGAATAGTTTAGTTTAGTTTCTTATGGTTTTATGGATGTGGCAGCTTTACATGTAAATGTATGAATGCTTGAATACCATATACAACCTCATTGATAGTGGGACTCATTAACAGTGGGCTTAATTTCTCTTGAGATCTTGTTCAAACTTTTTTTTATCAGTTCATTACGATAAAAATGTCATGGATTGTGTTTTTCTCTGGTGTAATACCAGAAGTTGCACTGGTAAAACAGCTCTACCTCAGTGATAATCCACAAATTAAAATAATTAATTGGCCCTGAACAAACACTGCAGGACCTGGAAGAAATAGTTACAGCCCATTAGTTGAAGTTTCGTGTCCTAATGACATGCTAGCGTCAGGCTCATTGGGAAGGACACCACGTCACTGTATTACCAACTGCACTGCGATAGCAGCTCAGCTGGACGCTGCGAGCTTCTGTCCCAGCGAGAGGAAAACCTCTGCTGGGCAGCACAGGCTGCTGGGAGAGTGCTGCTCCCCGCTTCAGATGGAACAGCCGAGCTCCTCGTGGGCCTCTTCATGCGTCAGGCCCCAGAGAATTCAGCACTGGATATTGAAAGTCACCTCTGCTTTGGCGGGTTGTTCCTACCACACCTCACAAGGACAGGGACCGCTCCCGAGCTCTCCCCCATGAAACTCCAGCATTGCAGCTGTAGAGGGAGGTGAGCAGGAGGGGCAAGTTTGTGGGGGTGAAAAAGCCCACTGGATAGTTTTGGACGCCACAGGGAAATGCAGCCTCTTGCTCAGCAAGTCCTTTTTGGGTGCCCGAAGACACAAGGAAGGAGCAGGAGAAGCAGAGACAGTCCAAGGCTGGGGGCAGAGTCCACAGCTCCCTCCAACTTCAGTTACATCTACAGTGGTGGTGGCTGCCCCCTCCAAGCCCACACAGTTTATTCCTGAAGGATGAACAAGGTGTGTGGGAAACCTCTCCTGGAAGCACTAGCTTCCTCTCCTCCCCATCAGCCACACCACTTCTCTCTCCCCAGCAACAGGCTGGAAAGCTCTGGCCTTTTCTCTCTCTTTCTTGACTAGAGGGAGGACGCAGCTAATACGCAGATTTCTTTGAGCATGTATTGGCTTTTTTCCTTAAGTTCAGGAATTTGCATTTCCTCATCTCTAACATCAGAGACTTAAAGCTCCTCAACCTTGCTTGGACATTGCATGGACAGGTGATACCCAGGAGGCTCATGCATTGCACACAGATAGCACCACTCACAGGACTAAAAATAGGCAGGACCCAAATCCTTACGAAACGTGAAAGCTTATATACTACATAGTTTAGGGCTTATATACTGAACAGATACTTGTAAGGCAGCACTTCAAAGCATGCCCCCAAGGAGACGGCATCGGTGCTATTTCTGCATGCAGCCATGTACACACAGTGCATGCACAGTGCAATATCCTGCTCCTGGCTGCTTCTCCTGCATTTTCATTTGCTGGTCTGCAGTGCGTGTGCCTAACAGCCTGCTGTAGGCACACGCACACACGAAGCCTGGGGCAGGAGTATTGTTACAGTTTCCAAGAAAGCGTGTTGCCCAATTGCCTCCCTTTCTGCCTGGAAACAACACTGAGGCATCCTTTGAGTTCACTCCTCACAGTCTCCAGAGACGAAGCTGAAATCAGGAGAGAGGAAAAACCATATAAATGAAGAGGGTGGGGAGCTCCACCTCACAAAACCGTTTCTGATACAGACCAGAAGAAAAGCAGTGAACGCCGTCTCACCCACACCCTGTGTGCAGGCTGAGGAGGAAATCCCCATCCCGGCAGTCGGGTGAGTATGGATGCTCTCTGTTCCCATGGCTGCCATCCCTCTTCCCCAGCATGTTTCCATGGCAACCAATCCACCAGGCTTGATCCAGCAGTGCCAGGACCTGCCCGCTCTGCTTTGGTCCTATGGGCGCTAGCTGGAGGCTCTCTGCCCCAGAGACATCCATCTCCTTCCGCGTTTTTGTCTGTGGAGCAGGAGCAGGCGGCGTAAGGCTGGGCTGGGCAGGCAGCCAGGTGTCACATCCCTGGGACTGCACACAGGTAGCTTTGCTCCAGCGGGGCGTTATGTCGAAGAGGCATCCCCACGCAGCGCTGAGCTCCCCTCTCATCGGCCCAGCGTTCCTGGGGCTCCCTGCTTCAGGCTCCCTGCTGCAAACCAGCAGGATGTGAGACTCGGGATGCAAATCGGGAATGGCAGCAAGTCACTCCGGGAGGTCGAGAGCGAGGGAAAAAGTCTGATGGGAGGAGGGTGGGGGACTAAAATGCTTAATGCATCAGACTATCCACAGAGGCAGTGGAGACCCTAGCCTAGGAGAAGGGAGGAGCCGTAGAAAGAGACAGTACCAAAACCTGAGCAAATATTTTCTGAGCATCCCTGCATGGGGTGGAGGAGACAGGCAGGTACGTGAGCAGAAGAGGGATTAATGGGCAAGCGAGGGGATGACCTGTGCACTTCCCAAGCAGGTAGCCAGCCTGCTGTCCTAGCACTGCCCCATCAGCAAGCAGTGGTTGCACACTGAGAGGGGAGTTGCATTGCCCTGGGTCTCACAGCAGGTCAGTGTGCATCCAGCACAAACCTGGACCCACAGCACTGCCTTCACCTCAGCATGGAAAACAGGGAGGAAATACGGTTTAAAGGGGAAAGCACTAAGCAGGTGACTCAAGTGCCTCTTCTAATGTTGGCCCCTGGCCCCTTTGCTAAGCAAGTTGCACAGTCTGCCTGTGATTCAGTCTCCATTTCCGGAACAGGAATGACAGCACATCCCTGTTTCCCAGGGACACTGTGAGAGGAAAATGCATCTTGTAATCTGGAAGACTCATCACCCTGCGGTAACAAGGTTCATTCATATACAAACATTTTCATATGGATCCTCAGTGCAGCCAAGAAATCTCTTGCCTCCTCAGCCTTTGCAGCTTGTGGGCATACAGGGAAGCATTTATTTTGGAAGCTGAGGGGCCTCCTTTTGCTGCTGGCTGCTATGACTGTCTCTGGAAATGTAGTGAGGCAGAGCAGCACATGGAGGAGAGGAAAAGGTGTCTGTAGCACAGCACATACAACCAGGCTATGGAAATCACTGCCACTGGGCGTCACTGTGCCCACGAGTTTAGCAAAATTGAAGAAGTAAGCATTTTCTTACAGGCACGACAGAAGTATCCAGGCTTGTGGAGAACCATGGTCTTGTTAGCTTCTGTTTTGGAAGTCACGTGAAGCCCTCAGGGGCTTGCCTGTGGCAAATTATCCCATACCTGCCTTCTTACACTCCCCCTGCTTGTCCAGAGGGCTGTGGCCAGCGGCAGGATGATGGAGCACTGTTCTTGAACCTGGTGTCTCTCTTGTTCTGTAGCCTTTTTTAAAAATGCTGTCAGGATCAGGGAGGTCTAAGTGATCTCTTGTACATGCTCCATCTTCTTCCCCATCCCAGGAAGAGGGACAGGGCCCATGTCTTAGCTATTGCCATTGTATTCAGGGGAAAGCTCAATGCATCTACAACTTGCCATCTTACTTTTGAAGGGCAGACTTCTGTAAGGTGCCAGGATCCTGAAAGCTGCTAAAGTGTTGTCTGAGACTGATTAAACCTGCTTAAATCCATGCAGGAGAAAAGCAATGTAATCGTGATCCAAAGTGAAGGACCATGTGGGGTAAAGGCATTGGATTAGCAGCAGTGCTGTGGCAAGACAGCTTCTTTCAGTGCTGGGATTAAATATACAGCCAGGCTGCTGTACTTGTGAAAAATGCCACCTTTGCAAGCACTGCTCTTGTCCTTCTTTCCTCTCTTGGTGGATCTGTCTGTGGCTCCTGCACTGCCACTTACCAGTGAGAACCGGCCATATACAATATAATCCACTCATTTCACCTGCACAAGTGCCTACCATGAGGGTCCTGCTCAGCTACCACCAACCATCCACCTTTCTATTCATGGTTCATCACCCTTCCTCCCATGCCTTCTCTTCATCCTTAAAACTGCTGAACCTGTCCCAGCACTTCCCTTCCATGCCAAGGGCTAGCCCCAGACCTCGCCGAAGGCCAACATTGTGTGTGAGGAGTAAGTTACCCTGATATCCCCCCTTTTTATTTTCATCACTGGTGTAGCATGCTCCATTTCCACCCAACAACGGTAGTTCTCACACCAAACACAAACACCACTGCTAAAATATTAACATACCACATGCGTTTCAGTGGGTGTTAACAGTGTCATAGCTCCCCCCTGCGCAGCAGATCTCAGAGGGGTTTTGCATGCTGATGTACGAATTTCTCTTCTCCCAGTAATCAAGAGAAGATTTTCAGTGTCAAAGCCCCACACGCCAGGCAGGCCTGCTGCAGTTTTTGTGAGGTGAAGCAAGAGGAAAGCTTGGTCTGAGCACCCAGCTGAGACAGCAGTCAATGCGTTGAGAGAGGGAGAACAGAAATTTTTGCTTCTCGGTTCATTGTCCCAGCTAAACCTCGCTTCTTTTTCGGCCCTCTCTGTGCCAACAGACAGCACCCTGGGGCAGGGGTGCAGCCCACCAGCATCGCTGCCTGGCCCCTTCCTGGGACATGTGGCTCTGCAGCTAAGGCAGCTGTGCTGTCCTTCCCTGCCGCCCCCATCACCCAGCAGCTGGAGGTGAGGCCAAGGTGTGGGGGAGGAATGCAGTGGCTTAAAAGTGGCTGGGGAAGAACAGAAAAAAGCCAGTGAAAGACAGCAGCCATTTCAGTTAAATTACGTTACTTGTTTTCAGGATCAGTACTTAAGTAATAGTATGTGCATACAACGCTGTAAATCTCTCCTTGAGCATAAGCATATGGAAAGTATTGTGGGATAAATTAACTTCATAAATTATAGTTTCTCTGTTTTCTCTCAGTCTTCCCTTCTCTTGATGATTAATACTTCACTTCTACCTCATCTCATGGGCTTTCTGCATTGCCATACAGGAGACATGACAGCAATGAATCCCAAAGGACTCAAAATTCTTCTGTGAAAAGGACTTTTGGGCTTCCCAGGTACCATCAAGAACAGAAAGAAAACAAAGAGCTGTGCTCAGGCAGAAACAGATGGCCACGTTGTAAATGAAATAGCATGTGCTAATGCCTTTTCAGAGCTGGGACCCATGCTTTGCTCCTTTCTCCCAGGCCAGGGTGGGTAAGGCAGCAAGCTGGACATGTGTGTGGTGCTCCCAAGGGAGACATCAGCACTTGACAATGAACCCAACTGTGGGCTGGAAAGGGTCAGCAGATGCACTTTTCGCATTTGAGATGAGGTGCAGCTCTGAAGCGCATTGCCTTCAGGCTGCCCGCAAGATCTCCAGTTCCCATTTTGCTGCTGCACCATCCACAGTTTTGCTCCTCAGTCTTCCCGTCCCCCTTCTCAGGGTGTTCTTCACGCCTGCCCTTGCAGCATCTTCGAGTCCTCTGAAGAGCACTGTCCTTATCTGCTCTGACAAGGAGTCTTTATTGTGATTTGTGCTACACCAGGGCTTACAGACGCTCAAGATCTCCCATCAAGAGCTGGTCAGAAAGCAGATTTCATGTCCCATGAGAAAATGTCAAGATTTAAATGCTTTTATTGTAAAGGAGGCAGAAAAGGACAAATTTATTTCTTTTTACTTAAATGATGTCCCAGGGAGATTCACTCAGCTTTGATCCTTCTAGCTTCTTTTCTCTTTTCTGCTTCTCCATTAAAAAAGGTAAATATCACTTTGAATAATACACTAAAATTCTCAGTAAGAAATAACTTCAACTTTGGAGACAGAGGGTATACAGGCATATTTGATGTACTCTTGATGGTAAAACACATACAAGTGGTGAAGAATATATTCCTGTGCTGATGAAGTCCTGTCCCCTTGCAAAAAAGAAAAAAAAAAAAGAAGAAGAAAATTTTTTTCAGGCATCTGTGCTCAAACCCTTTCTAGCATGCACTTTGGCAATCAAGGTGAACCCCAGTTTGTGTAGGAGCTGAATTGCTGTTGAGCTGGGGCAGAATGTGAGGGTAAAGTTGAGTTTACCTTGGTTTAATGAAATCACTTTATTTTCCTGACCAAGATGAAGGGTCAGCCCTTCTCCCATCAGAGACAGAAGACAGTGGATGGGGAGGGAGAGGGGAGACAGAGCATGGGATTTTCCCATTTCCCATATGCAGTCCCAGAAGGGGCATATTTCTGTAGCCAGGGTAAGTTACAGACAGAATCTGTCTGAAGACAGGAATAAATTTTTGAGGTTTCCCCCCTCAATAGTTTCATATTTTCCATGCAGAGAGATGGGGTTGGGATATTTCCCTTCGGAGGTCTGTGGGTCTTTGAAGTGGCTTCTTGAGTTTAAAATAGATATAAGGCACAATGAAAAAGAGACAACTTACACTATTTCCTTTAATACTACAAATAGTATAGATTCCTTTGAATAACTAATTGCAGCATCAATGTCATTCTTGACCAGTTCTGCCACATAAGGGTTTTCTCTATTAGCTTTCAATACCATGTTATTTTGCGCTCTCATGTGTATTTCTGTTTTGTGGCCTTGTAAATGAGCCTTTTGCTTGGCATATGGATAATAACGGTAGGCAGAGACTGCTTCAAAAACATGGCTTTTTCTGAACGTTACATATGATTTAGCAGAACTATACCTAGCTCAGCTATTGCTCCTATCAGGTAGCATTATTTTCACAGCAGTCACTGAATTATCTGTAGTAACAGAAATGAGGGTCAGTTATTTTTCTTTCAGTTACCCCTGAATTTAATTTAGTTTATTGATCAGGCTCCAGAGACTCAAATAGCTGCCCTGCAAGTAAGAAATGTGTCGTGCAAAATTGTTGGTTTTGGCCTCAAATTTTACACACCCAAGGTCTAAGAACGTCTGATTTTTAGCCCAAAAACATTTTTCTTTTTTCCTTTTTCAGCTGAAAGGTCTGAACAGCCTATTTAAATCAAACAAAATGTTTCTATTTTATGCAGAAGCCTTTGTCACTTCAGCTGCCATGGACACATTCAGCTTTTCACCAGAAAGCTTGATAACGTAAAGATTTTCTCCTATAACTCAAGATGTTAATTTTTAGTATCCTTCTCTCATTGCATTAAGCTTTAACTATGTGCTAGACACAAACTCTACAGCTCCCTTGAGATCTGTCTCTTCCTAGTCTCTTTTACCCAGGATGCCTGCTGTTGGGATTGGCCTTTTAAACTATATGGCAAACTGTTCCTTCAGTCCTTTTTCTAATATATTTATGAGAAAGGGTTGAGGAAGGGGCTGGGTTTGTGTTCTTTCTTAAGTGGCAATCTGTAGAAGGTGTAAGGGCAAAACCTAAGCAATGCAGAATAAAGGGTTTAATCATACTTTTTAACTGTTTACTTTGTATCTGTTGGTGTTGCTCTCTATTTACTTCCAGTGTACAAAGAACATTTGGGTGAAAAGAAGCATTTGTTGAATATTTAAGCTGCCACTTTCTTCAAGTAAGCTGTAAAATCTCATAACAAACATGTCTGAGATTTCTAGGAATCTTTCGGCAAAACCTTAGATAATTTCTGCTTAACAGGGTTTGAGAAAAAAACTAAAATAAGCAAAAACCTTTAAAAAACAATTAAAAAAATTTTTTAGGCTTATGGAAAGAAAAATGGACAAATCTTAAAAAAAAAGTTAGGAAAAAAATATGCTACAAAGCCTTGGCACCTTCAGTTGACATAAGGGCCTTCAATCTGTTGAAATGACATTTTTTCTTAGTTGTTTTATACAGTTAACAAGCTTCCCCACCCCCTTATGTTGCATGCACATTCTTGTGGGCATCAGAATATTCTCTTGTCTCCTTTAAGAGAGAAGAAAAAAGCAGTACAAATTCATTGTTATGTCACTTTATACCAATGACAAATGGACCTTTAAATGTATGACAGTCAGAAGAATTTGGCAGACTTTTTGAAGACAAAAAGAGAAGGAGGTCAGGGTTAATTTAAACACAGAATTTTAGCTTCTAACCACATTTGATCTTATCTTGAGAGAAATTATTTAATGGATTATTGCATGGAAATAGAAAGAGCTGGAAAAACCTTTAAAGTCATCTGACACAGCATTGAATTTCCAGCATATTTTTGAGTGCTGCCTTGAAAAAAAATGAAGCAGCTACAATTTCAGCCCTGAACTTCAGAGGGAAAAAATATTTATACAGAGCTTTGTTGCTAATGAATGGGAATTACCTTAGAAATAAGTTTACTGTGTACAAAACCCTTGCACATGGTACAGTGAGAGGGGTATTCTTCAGTAAATACAGCAAAAGACGCTTTGAATTTGCAGAGGGACATCGATGAGGCAGCCAAGGCTGGTTTTGTTGCACGTTGACTGTGCCAGAATGCCCAGTGAATCTGCATCTTGCACACTCTTTCCTCCCTCTTTGGCTATCCATGACACTAATTTTCATTCTCATATGGTTATTATTCATCCAGCATTGTTCAAAGCCTGATTGTGTGTTGAAGGCTGGTACACAGTTGTGGAAAAAAAGTCTCTAGGTTGTATTGGACTGCCTAACTCTCCTCTGCTGAAGATTGAGGGTCTGTGCTCTTTGCTGGTCTAGCAATGGTAGTCAATACCAAAATGTGTTAAAAGTGTGAGGTCTCCTGCTTCCCATTCTCACACAGAAGGTGGTCAATCACCGACAAATCATCTTTCAGCTGGTTGTTGTTCCTCAGAAGTAAAATATCCCAGAAGTGCATGGGCTATCTAGTATTCCTGGAGGAGCAGGAGTATATATATACATGTGTGTGGAAAGGCATGCATATGCCCTCTTTGCACATTTTCTAATGCAAAGAAGGTAACGAAGAGATATGGGGCAGTTTTACAGTGGCTGAACATTTCTGCCCAAACCGGTACTCTTGTCATCCATTTCCACTTTCACCCTTTCCATTTTCAGCAGTGTGGGCCCTCTTGTGTGCAGGAGGGGGCAGGAGAGCTTTTCCCAGTTTTCTCCAGTTTAGCCTCGTTACGCAGGTCAGTTCTGCAGGGGGGTGTGGAGATACAGCGTAAACCACGACCCAGAGAGCCACTGGGGGCTCTGTCAATGCTTCTGGTGATTTTGTTCATTACTACATGGAAATTAAGACTTATAAGTTGCTTGTCTTAGTTTGCTGAAAATTTAGCCTAGATCATGCAACTATTTATGACCATTAAAACTAACAGCACCATGCACGGAATTAAGCACCTACTCAGCGATGGCAAAGTTGTTACTTAGACCTTTGGATGCAAACCTGGGTCAAACTATGCAACTTTTTGGTTCTGCCTGATTTTTCTTCTGGATGTGACATTTCCACTCTGTACAGTCCTAAATATCGTCTAATCTTCTGTTTATACCTATATGCCTGCTATATGTCAAAGTGTACCTGATGTCTTCCTAAGCAAGTAGCTTCTTTGGTATCTTTTTCTGGTCTAAATAGTTGCTTACTGCTAGATAGGGGAACTCCTCTGGGAAGAGGCCATCTCATTAGCGTTGGCTTTGTGTTGTGTCTGTGGCATAGAATAACCCTGAGCTTAGCTCCAAAAATCTGCCAGTTTTAGGTATGGTGGCAAACTGGCAAACTCTATGTGTAAGTATGGGGGGGCAGTAAGCTCTCTGGGTCTCAGAAGTGCCCTGTGTCACTATAATCCTTTCTTATTCAATGGGGTTTGCTACCCAAATCATGTCTTGATGCAAAATCAGTCTTTACCACTATAGCTGTACTGGTAAAATGTTTTGTGTGTTGACTCTGCCAGTGGAAGGCAGAATTTTAGAGGATTTTTGGGGGTAGTTTTTGCTGAATGGGGAGTGGGAGAAATACTGGCAGTGCAATCTCAAGGAAGTCAAATTAGAGAAAATGCAAGAGAGAAAGAGGCTTTTAGTTGATCAGTTTAATCATTTTTTGGGCACATTAACAGTCCATTCACTGGATATTCAACAAAAATAACATTTGTTTTTGCACCCCTATGTCCCTTCTTATTCAAATGTCAGTGCTCAGAATAAATACGCCTAACATATCTTTTCATCAGCCTTCCAGTAAAATAAGACCAGGATCATGATTATTGATATTTTGGAAGGGGCAAATGGGGGAAGAAGTCAAAGCAATGCTCTAAGAACTTTTTAGCCTGATAAATAAGGGAGAAGTTGTCCTTAAAGATCTTCTTACATTTACATTCTGAGTGATACAAATTACATGAGATAACAAAAGTCAAGAAGTCTGTTTCAGCTTTTGCTTGAATTAGTAACTTGTAGAGTTTTCAACTTTTTTCCCAATCGTAATTTGTTGCATTAGCCTCATTTTCTTGAAGCTTGCTTCGCATTTTGACTGCCTTTCAACTAGAGGGTTGTTTGCAAATTACTTAGTTTAACCAATGCCTGACTCGGTCTGGCCTTTCTTATTAGCCCAGGAAACGTGAGTTGGTGAACTGGGCAAACCGTGCTCCGAGCGTGATTAGCAAACAGTGCAGGGCTTGGTTTTGTTTTTGTTAGAAAACATCAAGAACTGTTATCAAATCAAAACAGTGGATTTTTTTCATCCATTTGATACTGCTATAAATCATACAGTATGGGCCTGTCGTGAGTTAGGGTATATTTATTTTGGATCTCTCCAAGTAAGCAGCAGTCCAAGTAAGAAGTCTGCTTTGAGTAAGCAGTCTTTTTAACAAGAATGCATACTTACCAAACTGTAATTGTGTAAAGTTTGTCTACACTTATTAGAGTGCACAGAGTATGGTCTTTGATATATAGGAGGGAAAAAAAGGTGAGTTTTTTAAATGTTAATTTGCATGAAGAAGGAGACTCCCTGATGCAGACTACGTCTACTTTGGCATAAATATATAGATTTTTGCGCTGTGTGCTGCTGAGACCCTGCTTTTAATACCTCAGATAATGAAAAATTTCTTCCTGAATGTAAGAAGATAGATAATAAATTCTCAGCAGTCAAATATTTTGTCTAATGAGGACAAATTGGATAGTGTTAGTGTGACACCTCCTAGGACCATATTGCAATTTTTTAGGCTTCTGAATTTTTGATCTGGTATCATAATAACCACACCTGTCACATTTTTTTCAAGTACCATATCTCAGAATAACATCAAGCACTTTTCAATCAAGATGAATGCTTATGGAAAAATGTAATTGTTAGTGACATTGCCTGTTATAAACAGTAATTATTTTATTTTGGTTTCAGTTTTTGGTGAAAGCATCCAAAATTTTCTTTTTTTACCATGAATGCTCTAAAAACCTCACAAACATCAGTTTTATCTTAATAATTATAAAATATATATAAATTAGGAGGAAAAAAGTTTTTAAATATTCCTGTTTAAAATTTACTTCATTTTTTAAAAAATTCATGGAATTAGATATTGGTATTCTTTAGAGTAAGAAATTCAACTACCTACCAAACTGGAACAGTGTTTATCTTGGTATTTCATGAGCACAACACACACATAATTAAAAAAAAAAAAAACAAACAGCAAAATATAAACCAAAATTCTTATCTTGCAATATAATAATAACAGATGTAATTCAGGTAAGATGTGGATTCTGAAATGAAGGTACTAAAAAATAAGGTAATAAAAAAAATAAATTCAAGAAGCTTGCTGTCCTTCTTGAGTATCAAATCTGGAGGAAAAATAAATTCACCTGCCACAATTTGCTTTACCGTCCTTTGCATTTCTTCCCATGTCAGATGACCTGTACTCCCACATATTCCTGTAGAACCCTCCCAGCTGTGTAGCCATTGTCTGCATTTATTGTCTGTCCTGTGGGATTAAGAAGACCTTGCCTTCTTCAAAGGGGTCTGCAAATCACATCTGTTAAGGAGAAAGCGTTGCAGTGTTGGCGAGGAGGGTGCACAGGTAACCTGGGTGCCAACCCTTGCCTCCCTGCCTTTCACTTAATTTACAAAGTTAGTTTGCATGAAATCAGGTTGCATACACTGGAACTGCTCCATCACATGGAGGCTCTCTGGTGTCTTCCTAAGTAAATATTCCTCCATCTATCTGTATTAAATACAACTCCCATACGACTACTCCTAGACGTGTCAGCATTCCCTACAACTAGCAGTAAACGTCATTCCTGATGGGTAGAGGTGCGAGTGCCGGGCGGTTTCAGTAGGTGGTAGCTCTGTGGTTATTCATTACTAGCAGGGAAGTGACTTCAGCTTTCACTGCAGCCATGGCAGGATGGCCAGCAAACAGCTTGTGCTGTGCATCTCCTCTGCGATACGGAGTATTTCAGCTCCCCCTAACACTGGTGGCAGGCGAGGTCAAAAAGTGCTCAAGGGCAAGGTGGGGCTGGGCTGGGAATGCAGCATCAAACCTTTTTCCAGTTTATTGAATATAGAATCATAGAATCATAGAACCATTTAGGTTGAAAAAGACCTTTAAGATCATGAGGTCCAACCGTAAATACATACATCACTACATTTTAATTTCAATGTTCTAATTAACCACCACTTTAACCTTGCTAGGACTTTGAGCATATGGGAGCTGCGTCGACATGGAGAGTGCCAAAATGAGCTATTTCTATTGGGTCTGCACCTTACACTTATCCACATAGATGTAAAGAAGTCCACAACTGCAAGGCGTAAGAGAGAGGCCATTAACAGAGAAGCACATCTGCTGAGAGAACATACCTTTATGAGGTGCATTTCAGTTAAGGTAATCAGACAGAAAATTCAGAACTATCCTGCTCACAAGGTTTGTATGACCCATGCCACTGAGAGGGTGTGAAAATGAGCAATGATTGTGAGCTGATTTAGAGAAAAAGCATTTTAAAATTAGTATTTAAATTAATAGATGTTGTTTAAGGAATTTTATTTAATATATTTAATAACTGTAGTCAGCCACATAATTTACGTATTTGTTATATGATGGATTATTTACTGTTTGATAAATGTCATTTAAAGAAAAACTTTTAAAATAGAATTCTTTCCTTGACAATGTCCCACTAGCTCTTCTACTAGCAACTTTGCAGACCCTAAGCACTAAAAGATTTAAAAATGCACTTGCAGTAGGATTCCCCACTAGTGACCAGCTTGAAACTAGATTCCACACGTCCTATGAGTAAGACACCAGTTACGCTGAGCCTCAGCTGGACATCTGTATTACGGGATCAATAACACTTGAACCACTATTTCCCACAGAAGCAAAAATAAAACCTAGGCTGTGCTTAACTAGATGTAATGTGAGCAGTCCCACTGATAACGCTGGGGATAGCCCACAGTGCAGAGTTAATCGCATAGTTTGCTGGGCTGCTGCCTTTTTGTGTCTCTGTCATGATCCTTGATCTTCCCACAGTCAGAACTGAGCCTTTCCATCTAACCCCTCTATATATCACTCCTACCAGGAGTTCTGTGCCTGTCTAATTTAACAGTAATGACCAATGAACCTCACATTTTATACTGGTAAGAACAGTGAGTAAACCTAACATTCTAATTTTTTTTTCCCAAAGTAATTTTCCAAAGCTCCTTTATTAAAAAAAGGATTAATGACATTGGGTAATCCAATATTGCTCTGGTACACTGTTAATTTCCTTTACCCAGTTATGTCAATTAAATGCAAGCCATTAGTGCAACTGCTCAGTTTGTTCTAATGAGGCATGTATTGATTTATAATGAAGATTTTTTTTTTCCAGGATTAAATGTAGCTTGGGAAAAATGGTTAGAAAGCCTGACAGGACACACATTTCTGTTCCACTTAGGCAACATGTTCACTTTTTCCCCTCCACGGCTGTTACAAATGTCTACAAATATACAATGAGATGGTTAATTACAGTCGTGATTCAACAGTTGGATCCGCATGGGATCTCTTTAGAGAAACTCGAAGGTGAGGGTGAAGATCAGGCCTAATTGTACTGCATTTTGAGAACAGCCCAAACAGAGGATTGCTCTGAGGCTGTTCTCTGTGCATTTGAAATGGCTTGTTGCGAGAAACACTCTTGCAACCCAGAGGTCTAGTCCATGTGTAGAGCAACGTGCTCCTCTAACTTTATGGTCTGTTACTGCTACACGTGCATAGACCATGATGCTGCATTACATGAAAAAAACATAAATATGGTAAAGCAAGTCTGTGTTGGCACACTTACCTCAAAACCTGGGGGTGGAGGGAAGTCAGGGGCGTCTCAGAGTGCCTGCACATACAGACACTGGCGTTCTGTCTTGTTTCTCAGGGAGTCCATTTTCAAGGCAGGGCCAAGAGCTGTAATTTCCATTTAGCAGGTCACAGTTTCTTTCCAGAGTAATTTTCAGGTCTATAGAGCAGGCTTGAAGGTTTTATTTGAGCATACGTGGCACGGTTGGGATGTATTTCAGAAATACCTTCCAACAGCCAAAGCCATTAAAAACATTCGCAACAACCTGTACCAAAACCTACATATGTAGCTGGGGAGAGTTTGAAGCTAAATTCATTTCTCAGTTAACTTGTGTTGCAGGCTTTATAACTGATTAGGAACAAGGAATGCGGTCTCCTGGACATTAACAAGTAAGAAAAATCACAGTCTTAAAAGAGATTGAGTTAAAATCATCACACCCTCAGTGTGTCCTGGGAAATTTGCACCTAAAGAGAGCCAGGGCATGAGATCTCCACTGGGACCACCATCCTTATGTGATGGGTGAAGCCCTAACTCAGCGAAGCATCCACAAGCTGAGCAGCACAGACAGTCTCTTCTCCATCAGTGAGACACTTCCCAAGTGGAGCAGCCCCCCTCCCTGACTCCCACCGGAGCCCTGGCCGAGTCACTCCAGTGAGCTATTAGCAGCCCACAAGAGACAGGTGCTTCCCATCCATCCAAACATGCCCCAGCTTTGGTGAAGAAAACCAGGCTTGGCTCCTCCACAAAAATACTCCATCACTCCGCCATAGTGCACTGTGGAGGGGGCCAATTACACCAGAGCGCTGGAGAAATTCCTCTTCTCCTATCAGCAAGGTAATTAATTTTAACTAACAGTCCTGCTCCTACAATTACGTAATACCCAACTACGTTTCAGAGGTAAAATTACTGTCAACAATCGGCTATTTTTTCTGCCATTTTGCATGAAAAAAAGGAAGAGGAGTCCCAGACTTAAACTTTGGGCCCAGTTCATCTTTGCTCCCGTCTCTTTGTACAAGGTAGCCTGCTACAAACGGCCTCTGGGATTAACTTTAACTGTTTCTTGAGGATCTGCACACAGAGCAAAGATTCCTCCACACCCGAGGAGCTCTATGACCTCTGAAATTGAAGACAAAGATGGGGAAAGTGTGATAGGGGTAGTAAGGCTAAGGCAATCCTACATGCCAGTGAATTTCCAGCTCTGCGCAATTTCTAGAAGCAAAATTGCAGAGACCCGTTGTTGTTCTGCTAATGAAGGACTGATTTTTTCTGGGCTCCACCATAAGCCTCTAATGGTCAGCTTCACTCTCCAGTGCTCTGCATACTTCAGATGCACCTTTTTATCTCCTGCTCCAGGTGTCCGAGCTCTTCCAGGTTCAGGTGCGTTTCAATCACAGGTGTTAAGAACAGCTGGTGATCATTACTAAGGAGGCTTTTTAGAGGCAGGACTTCAATCTGGAGACAGCTCCATATCAATCAGAAAATTGTAAAAACCTCTGCATTTGCAGAAATATGAGTCATGAGAGATGCAGGTGACATCAGTCCTACAGAAAGTTGGCTTGAAAATAAGCATGTGAAAAAAAATTAAAATGGTTTTCTCCAGCTGCAAAGCCACAAAAATCTGTACATTTCTTTTTTTAAAGGTTTTTTTTTCTTTCAAAATGACCATATTTAACAGTTTTCCTGGGGAGAAAAGGTAAAATACTTGCAGTTTTCTCATAGAGCTCAGCACAGCTATTACTTGGCTCTTACATTGCTCTTACTGAGATAGCGTTTTTTCCTGTGATAAAGCATAAATGGAATTAATTTGCAGTCAATCTCGTTTGCATTTGAGCCTGAGCAGAGCTTGACAAATGGCTCTGCAATTTAACTATGGTTTGGTTACCTTTATAGCATTTAAACAAATCAGGGCTTGTTTCATCCCCTCCCCACTGCCAGGAAAAGAGAAAGCAAAACAAGCAAAGCCACCTAAGGCTTTCTTCCCCTCCAGAGTGGTATGTAATCCTGTAATATTTGAGATGCTATAACCACAGTAAACTGCTGTTTTTTTAATAGAAGCCTGCTTTAATGTCTTGTATAAAAAAGTATTGTGTATATACTCAGAGGTTTTTAAGTCATGCTTTTCAACAGATAAATAGTTTACTATGCTATACCTCACGGTATGGAGGATTTAATGTCTAATATTACAGACTTATGTAATTGGCATTTGAGTTATACAGAATCTCAGGCAGGCCAAAAGTGTTATTTTAAACTCAGAGCTTAATAATTGAGCCAATACTCAATCAGTGCCAGATTTTATATGTGTCTGCCTGAATAGGCCATCCGCTCTGATGCTGACACACATGTATCCAACAAGCCAAATTTCACTCCTAAGAAATCACTAGAAGCAGGTAGCTATTTATAAATTTTGAATGCCAGAAAGAGATATTATGATCATTTAGTCCGAATTTCCGTGTAGCATAAGACGACGAACTTAAGTCATTTCTGCATCATGTGTTGATTCATTTTGACCTATATCAAATCCTTTAGAAAGACACATAATTTAATGACTTCATTATATGGGAATAACAACAAAAAAAGAAACTTGTGTTACTTTGCAGATGTTGATATTATAGTCAGCTATTCCAGCATTTAAGCGCTGAATTCACAGTAGCAGTTATAACTATTCTTTTCAACTTCTTTACACTGTATGTTCCTGGACAATGTAAAAGCTTTCTAGATATAAATCAATGGGGGAAAAAATTATATCTTTAGCTCCTTATTTTGGTATTTTTTTTTATTTTTCAAAATAAAAAAGAGGAAGGGAAACTACAACCTTTAAAAATAATAACTAATTTCAGGTGGGTATGCAGTCTGAAATACGTGATAACATGGAAAATATTTGAAGTCATAAAATAGGCTCAGCTTCACAATCATTCAAATATAGACATTTTATACAGCTTTCTATTTAATGTAAGGACTGTTTCAACATATACAGATATATAAATCGTGTGTATCTCAGAAGTGTGATATTTTAAAGTTAAGTCAGTGCCAGTGAAAGCCATTAAACTGACAGCACTGGAGGCCAATAGCCTAAATTTACCTGGAGGTCTGGTGTAGTTTGGACTAAGACCATGAAAAGCACATTGTCAAAGGAATTTGAACCTGAGAAGACCTGAGATGTGATGGGCTACTGCAAGAAACACAAAAAGCTAAAATAGTGTCCAAACTAAATAACCAGAGATATACTTTCTCTTCCTTCCTGCAGTTTCACCCTCCTCCCTTTCTGGAAGCACCTGACAAACGGTGGCAATTTCTTTGAAGAAGAACACATTGATATCTTTCTCCAGGGCTTCTGCGCCTTTTGAGGTAGAAGAGGCTTTTTCAGCACAGGCCTAGCCTTCCCCCCCTCCCAGAAGCCTTAATAGAATGTGCTGTATTATACATATTTCCTTCATTCTCCCTTAGCTATGAAAAACAGTAGCCTCCCAGGGGATAAATCCTGACTCTCTACATCAGTATGTGTCAGCCATGACAGCAACCATCCAAAGTGTCCAGCCTTGCTTTTTTCTTCCTAAAAGTGTTCCTCAATAGGAGAAAATTCCCTGCAGAGATTCCACCTTTTTGTCATTAACACTGATGACTCCAACCCCTCTAAGGAGCCTGTTCATCCACCTGTATTTATGTGTCTAAAGCCCAAAGACCAAGACACCGTGGGGGTTTTTTCACCCTTTCTTTCACAGACTGAGGAACTGGTTCTTCCTATCTTTTCTCTCCACGGCATACAGCATCTGGAGTAGACATGACAGACCACTGGCCTAGGCAGAAGGGATCTAGCAATATCCAAGTATCTCCCCTTTGGTGCTTTGTGACAGTGTAATGATGCTTCCTTATCTTTGGAAGGTGCATCCATTCAGTCTATAACTAATGAATGGAGGTTTCCCAAATAGACTGGCTCAGAGGAGGCAGGTCATGTCGTGGCACTCACCCAACCTGTGGAAGAAGCCTCCCCAGAACATCTGGATGTGAAACACATCTTCCCTAAAAAATTAGAAGCTGTGAGATGCCAACAGAAATTTGAAAACCATGGCTTTTGAAAGTTGGTGTGGTTTCAAGGGCAGACTGGAAGCTGTTCATGGTTCAGGGAGGAGGAGGGTTTACCACAAACAGAGACTGCATCTGACCCAGGAACAACCTGAGCTGAAAGTAGCTGATGCCTGGGAGGCTGCTGTGGGAAATATAATTTGCTCCTGCCCTTATTTTCACTCTTACTTAGGCCACCATTGAAGGATATCAGAGTAGATGGACCCTCAGTCTGATGTATTCCAGCCACTCCTGCACTCCTGTGTTGTGACCGCTCGTGGAATTGAAAATCAGACTGGGTAAGATGTAGGAAAGATGGAAGATTACATCAAAGAGAGAACCAGTCCAAACTAGGCACACATACTTTAAAAACTGAAGAAATGCAGTGTTCGCATTTTCTTTGCTGAACTGTTTCAGCTTCCAATACTAATTCTGTCTTCAATATCCAGGTGGCTTCTCTTTTGACCAGTAAAATTAACTGTCTCTTGATATTTTCAGCTATATAGTGGTATCCAGGTATGTACATGTTCGTAAGTAAGACACCGTCCAGTCCTGTGGAGAACTTGAGGCGCAGCAGACCGGCAAGTGCAGTGTGCTGCTTTCCATGAAAGTACAACACAGTTCAGGGTCTTTCCCACTGATGCGTCTTATGTATTTTGCAGGAAAAAATAAGTATTGTAATGATAATAATAACAACCAGTTTCATAAAGCAGGAGGAAAAAAATAATAGATTAATATAATAAAATACACCTGAACTCCAAGCTGGGTAAACACTAATATCTGGAGAAGCAAAGCTTTCATAGGAGGCCATGCCCAATGATGGGTATAGAAATACGGAAATATATAAAACAACAGAGGCTAAGCTCCATATTTTCCCTTTGATTCCTTCTGAGCTCTCTTGAGTTTCTGCCTGGTTCCTCTTATTGCCTGAACAGAAGAAGTGGGTCTTGACATCTTTCGGACAGCTTGATCCAACCAGTCCTATAGTCTCACCCACCCAACGGCCCAGAATCAACCTGCCTAACTTCAGGCAGTTCTGTGAGGTTGTATCTTAACAAAGGAAAGATGATCTAGTCTTCCAAGGTGTGTTCCACATTTTGTACTTCTACTGAGTACATGAAAAAGGGATGCACAAAGAGAACAGGGATCACTAACTCTGGTGATGGAATTCACCATTATGCCAATGTCTGCAGTCATCTGTCTTTGCAGTAATACTTTCTTTGCTTTAAATAGGCCAACTTAGATGTGTCTGACCAGCCAAACTAATGCCTATGAGAGAAGTAGGTTCTCCTTTTTCCTTTTAAGGGAATATCTTATCTTACAATTTGGTATTCTGGAGCGGTGCTGCTGGGATGGCTGACAAAGTGGTTCCATGTTACAGCACAGTGTTGACAGGCTCCCCTGGGTGGAAAACTGTGAGCACCCTGAAATCCCTTCCCTGCAGTTTATTTGTTCCTCTGCTGACCACCAGCACAACCTTCCCCAGCACTCCCTACCCACCTGGGGACAGGCCTCCTGCCCAGTGTGACTAAGGATGACTCTCATCGCCTCTGCCGCCACTTAAAACACAGACTTGTGCTATGGTCTTTCAGTCTGGTCACCACACGAGAGCTTGTGAGAGGACTTTTTTCTCTGAGGGGCATTTTGGCTGTCTCAAACAGAGGCACCGGGGCGGCTTACCAGCATGGTCATCTAAAACACCTTTACAGCTTCTGTATGTGCTCTCAGATGTGAATCAAAGTGAGACAGTCCTTTCCTTTCTACTTCATCCTAGCAGAAAAATAAATACCTGTATACTGAAGGAACTGACTCTGTCTGTAGGTTGTTTAGCAAGCAACCTTCCCCCACCCCTGCCCACTTCCCCCCATTTGTCTAAAGGCCATCATCTCTTTGTGGAATTACTTCTACCATCACTAATTGCTAAGCTTCAAGGACAATGTTTTTATAATTGGACATCAGCCAAAACAACAAGCGTATCTAAACCTCTCAACTGAGTACCTATTGCCAATTTTACTGCTGCTTAACCTTGAGGAATTCAGCTTTGCTTTGAAACAGTTCATTGTTTTGAGTCAGACTTTCTTCTAATTCCCTTTCATCATTTAAGGGAAAGTTCTGCCAACTCCAAAGAGCTGGTGAAGGGCATAATTGTAATGGATGAATATATCTGATTTCATCACTTACATGTACATTTTCACTCATCATATCTCAAATTTTATGCTCCACAAAATCAAGGTTCTCTAAATCTTTGGATTTAACATGCTGTAAGGAATATTAGCTCAGAATTAAAACCAGTTAAGGAACTAGGTGTTTACGAGAGAAAGGCTGGGATGCTGTGACTGGTGAAATCAGTAGGAGTCTTTCTTCTTGACTTTAATGGATGTTAGATTGGGCAATGGGTGGAAGCAAACATAATTGCTTGAAAAGCCTGTGTCTGTCATCAGGACAAACAGTATGAGGTGCATGCTCAGACTGACAAGGAAGCCATGCTTAGATCTGCCGGTTCCCACCCCAGAGGCAGCTTCTATTTTGTGGGAGAGCTTTAAATTCCACTGCTTTTAGTGTAAATGGGCAAAGGAAGACAAGAAAGAGATTAATATCCCCATGAAAACTCATGAACTGTTTATCCAACTCAGAAAGCAAAGCAAACCGCACACACAAATCCTTTCAAGGCTGTTTTACTTCAAGACATGATGTATTGGTGCAATATGAAATTGGAGCAATTTCCCTGACAAATGTTGACAATGATCTCTAAAGATTTCTTCCCAAAGTCAGTGGGAGCAGAGACAGTCCAGAGCACCACACCATCAGGCCAGTTCCCTCTTCCTTGCGTACATCCAATGTGAGATAAGACCTTTACTTCAATACGTCCCATGAAAGATCTCCTTGGACAAACTGCCAGTGACATTAGTATGATCAAAGCTTGGGTGAAGCTCCCAGAGGAATAATGCTCGGACACAAGAGTTTTCTGGCCCTCAAGGACAGCATGCCCTCAACGGCAAGGAATTCCTCCACTAATATATTACAGCAGTCCCATGTCCTTGCTCCTTTTCAAGGCCTTGGCTTCAACAGAAGACGTCGTGCTCAGGCAGGTGTTTGTGCTTATGAACCCATAACTGTACACAGAGGGATCTGCCCAAACATGTCTGTGATTTAATTGCTTTCTTGGCATGATGGGAAAGCGATAAGGATTTTTTCTGAGCATCAGGAAACACATATTCCATCTGACACTGGTTCAATGTTATGGTAACCATCTCCGTAGTATCTAAATGGCTTCTAAGATTAAAATCTTCCACAGTTCAGAGCTCCTGGAACAGCACATTCTCCTTCCTCATACTTTCTCTCACTGTGTGCTTTATTTCAGGCACTATAGCTGAGTGGAACAGGTCACAAGCATACAGAACATCAGTTGCATTTTATTTTAAAAAATGGGAGAAATAACTTGTCTTTTAATGGGCAAATGAAGATCTATCCTTGAAAAACATTAGACTTCCCCACTCCCAATATTCTCCTGAATACATTACAGTTGTAATCTCTTAGGGACTGCAGTTGTACTCTTTTACTGACGTGAAGTAAATAAAAAGGGACCATTTGAATGTTTTACTAGTGACGCCTGTTAATTCTCTAAGCCAACAGCTGTGCAAGCTGACTGATTATATTTATTGCAATTAATATTAACTGTGCGAATCTTAAAATCCTGCTTCTTGTACCTGTTGCTTCTGTGTAATAAGCACATGCAAATTTGTAATACTCTGCAATTTTTTATGTTAAAAAAATCTAATTCAACAAGAGAAGTGTTCATTATTCCATGGTTATTTCTGAAGTGCATAGAAGAGAGAAATTGGAAATAGCACTTTTTTCCTATCTGTCTTCATGCATTTTATAAATGTTCTTGTTACTGCTGTCTTGATTCAAAATTGATTAAATTGGTATGTAAGGAGAATGAATTAGCCATAATCATGTAGTGGCAGGACCAGAATGTGAACACAGGGTGCATGGTGTTCCCATGATGCCCCTTGAATGCTGCTCCTAGAGGATAGCGATACAAGAAGAAAATAAACGAAGGCGGAAAAGGGTTGAGAGAAAAAACCTGTGCCCATCACCTTGACCTTCAGAGAAAGTCTCAGTCCCAGATAATGCTACAAAGTTGACCAATAGCATGATGTTGGGTCTGGGCTGGAAATATCCACCTTTGGCTAACACCACTATTCCAGTTTACAACAACAACAACAACAACTACTGCAACAACGAACCCAACAGAAAAACAGCATTATTAATGTAGCTATGCTAGCAGAAGGCATTTTTTGTCAGCTCACCTTACTTTGCCTGAAAGCTATGCCTCATTAGCAGAAAAATCTCCTGATGCCATGCCCTGTATTCCTACCAGAGGGCTGATAGTACAGCTAAGCAGGCTACTCATAGGAGAACAACCCTACAGCACAGGCAAGGCTTGTACATGGCTCATATGAAATGGCACCATGAAGAGTGATGATTAGTGACAGACTTGGGGGGGGGGGGAGATGCAGGGGGAGATGGGAGAAAAAAGCTTTACATTTTTTTTTTTTCTA